>NC_140174.1:130997662-131142821 GCF_963971535.1 Notolepis coatsorum
TCTGCTTTAAGTCAGATGAGGAGACCAACAATTCTATCACGTATGATCCCTTTCTCCTCCTTCCAGTTAAGCAATCCCATTGTACTGTACTACAATAACCTTAGATTATTGTAGGATTCTGTAGGAATATACTACAGAAATGGTGCAGTTCTTACCCACCCTGTTGTGCCCCCCCTGAAGATGTGCGGTGAGGTCTCTGTGGCTGGCTGCTCAGTGCCGGGACCGTGCGTGTATGTTGGGGACGTGCAGGGAAAGAGCTGGGGGTTGTTGCGTTTGAATAAGGATAGTTGCAGGGCAGGGGTTTGTTGTCTGGATGGAGGACAGAAGGACAGGATGAAGGCTGGTTGTGTACGCCACTAGTTGGGACCCACGGTGAATATGGCCTTTTTGCGTACAGGAATGGGGGAGCGGTGGTTAGGTTAGTTTAGGTTAGAATATCCAAAGGTATAGGGATCGCGCTTGTTGTGCAGTAAACATGCAAACATGGGCTTTTGATGTTTGGATGTTTATTCGGACACAGGAGGCCGTTCCCAGCCTATTCGTTTGAGGTTTATAATAGCTTAGGGGGATAGGTTAGGGATAGGTAATTTCAGATCTTAAAGAAAGGATTGTAGGGTAAGGTAAAGAGTTTAATGAGAGAACCGTGATTGTAGTACAGGATATCCTGGTTCCACGGTGAGAACAGAGGTAGCCTCATGGACAGTTAAAACCTCATATAGGAATATATGTGGAAGTTGGAAACCTCATATGTATTAAATATGTGGGCGTTGGGGGTGCACAACTACTGGTTTATGGTGTGGGTCGAGGCGTCGGACTACAGCAGATGAAAAGCTTACTGATCATGGGCGCGGTATATCTGGTATTGGCAAGTTCGACAGATGCGTATTCTGGGTTATGAAGACCTAATAAATTTCTCAGAACCGGGCGCAATAATGTTGGTAATTTTTTGCATATCTGAACAGTGGAGGAGCTATGTATTTGCGCCGGGGAGGTGGGACAGGTCTCGCCGGGGGGGCTGGTACTCAAAGTGGCGCCCGGGCGAGGTGTGTTTCATCGGGACGTGGATGCAGTAGCTCAAACGCTGTTTGGATTATGTAATCAGATGTGGTAAAATGAAGGGGCGATCGGTATAAATCAGGGGGCTTGTTGTGGGTCGCAGGACAAAATCGAGTTAAGAGCAATGTATGAGCGATTAGGGACTGCTTAGAAGTACGCAGGTTGTTACAATGTTGGTACGATAGTAGCGGAGGAGGTTTCAATTCGACGAATCTGCGTTCTTGGTACTCAATATCGGCCGAACTAAATGGAGAATTATGCCTGATTTAAGGTATTTTTCAAGTAGATTGAGTTGACGAAGGGCTGTCCCCATGTTGAGAATGTGGATTTCAGAGGCTCCAAAGTCGCCAGATCTTATTTAGTGCGTGACTGTCTGAGACATATTGTTAAGACTCGATCGCTGTGATAGCTGGCGAACATATTAGTACTTTAACATGAATGGTTTTGTCTTTGAATGGGTACCTGATAATGTGAGGATGCTTGAATCTGTGAATGAATTGAGTGGCGTGTGAGTGCATGTCTGGATGTTTTGATTTCAGTGGATGCTTGAAACTGTGGTGTGAGCGAGTGATATATTTTTACACATAGGAGGACAGGTTAGAATTAAAGATACACATAGTCATTTGCAGAGCGATAAGAGTTAAAGTGAGTTTATTCACCTAAGTTACCATGTCCAGAGGTATTGGAGGGTAGGAGTTTTGTTTTATTACTTTCATTTGATATTGTTTCTTTTAGGATGGGTTGTCACTCAGTACATATGTCTATTTGAATTTTTGAGTGTGTGGCCTGAATGGGTGTGAATGGAGCCTGTAGGGGTGACTGTGCTGACTTGAGAGGTGTCAAAGTCACAATGACATGTGTGAATGGAACAGTTGTGTGATGAGATATTGAATGTAGATTTTTAGATTTCTTTTCTTTTCTTTCTGAATAACCGTTGAGGTGGTCTAAGTTTGGAGCTTGTTGATTTTATTGATTTACTGTTTTGGGTATGAATGGTAATTTAATTTCACATGTAGACGGTGCGGAACAAGTAATTGAAAGATGTGGGGTCTATTGGGATATTTTTTTAATTGTTTGCCGTTTGTTTCTTATTTCTCATCTATTTGTTATGGTCTGGGTGTGAGTGGAGAGAGCTGGAGGCTGAAGGAAGTGGCGTCAGGACGGAATGTCAACAAAAGCTAAGTGGCCCCGTCACATTTGCATATGATTAACATTTGGCTTCTCTTGAAAATATTTGACATGTTATGTAAAGAGGATTTGTTTTGTGTTTGTTCTCTCGCAGATTCAGTCGAGGGGGGGAGGCGGACCGTCACGTGTAGAGGAGTATGTATACATTTCATTAGATTACGACACAGTGGAGTGAACCTGTTCAGTTATTTCCTGTGGGAAATTGTTGGATTGTGGAAAGAGGTTGCTTGTGGACGCTGGCCCCTCCTTCATCATAGCCCCGAGAGCAGTGGCCAAAACAGACGCAGGTTTGGGAAAAACGGCCAGACTGAGAGAGTCGTCTGTAGATCCAAGGAAGAACGGTCATGGGTCAGAATGTGACGAGATCACAGGCCTACAAACAGTGGCTACAGCTGAGGCTGGCCAGCATGGGGTGAAGGGGGAGGTGAAAACGGTCGGAGACTGTGCAAGAAAGATGAGCGAGGGCCTCTGTGGAATGTGATGTTTGATTGGTATGATGAACGGGAGGTAACTGAACGGTAGCAACTGATATAGATTATGACACAACGCAGGGGTACTAGACGCATTCACATAGGTAGAATATTAGGCGTAGATTATGGCCAAAGTGAGGTGGTGACATTTTTTTTCTCCTTGAGTGGTTCTCCGCCTTCCCTGCCCGACTGCTGTGACGACGAGGTGGTAAGATTTTATGACCATGATATGGTCATAAGGGGGGTGGATAGATGAGAAGACCAACTGAAGGATTATGCAGATGTGATTGTGCTGTCTTAGAAAAGGAATTAACAGGAGAAAAAAGCAAATGAATGTAAAATGAATACTAATTGTTGTGTCTCCCCCAGATCTTATAAAGGAATGTGGAACCAAAACGTTCTGTAACTTAAGAAAAATGGGTTTTTTAAAAGGTTGTGTTTTATTTTAAGGTATAATGATTAGATTGAATTGTTTTATTGTTTTCAACAAACCCAAAAGTTGTTGTTTAAAAAGTAGGCCTTTGGCTATGAGCCTTGAGGAGCAAAAGCTAATTGATGATATGTACCAAAGAATAATGGAAAAAGAAATGTGAGAAAAAAGGAAAAATTGAGAAATTTGAAAAAATGATTTTTATTATTAGATTGTAGGGTTAGTATGTATAGAAAATCAAGTCAATATACAGTATGTGACAATGAGAATTGTCAAAGTGGGGAAATGTGGTAAATATTGACGTTGAATTTCATAATTAATATGTGTGAATAATTAGAGTCATAATGTAGGAGAGACAGACATTCCACACCAACCCCCTCTCATAAGAAGACTGCTTACCCAAACGGTATGTAGGAGAATAGTTGCAGGTCATAAAAAGCCCCTCAAGCTAATGTAATCAGGGGACAAACGACACCTTCTCGAACTGACTGTATGTAAATGCTGAGCAGAGACAGCTGGGTTGACCACAGGGCAGACCAGTTTAGACTTGTTGAAGAAATGATTAGTCATGGACACTAAGTCACAAACAAAGTTATCTATTAATCAACTGTTTAGTATCAAAAGAGTAAACCATAATATTAGAAATGGGTAAATTCATATATACGGGAGATACAGTTGGTAAAAGGTTTATTGGAACAGACCTCTGTAATCAGTTGAGTTGAAAGACCACATCAAGGAAGGGGGGGCCATAAAGACCCCCCTTCTGATCACTGAGACCACATCAAGGAAGACCATGACGGGGGCCATCAAGACCCCCCTTCTTATCACTGAGGGAAGATGACATCACACCACCCCACCCGGAGACAAGAACCAACCCCCCCCCACAAGAAGACACTGGATTGGACCAACCATATTAGTAAAATGTGCTATTATTGGCTAGAAATTATAGGATATAAGGGCCCACATAGTGTTATTCTGGAGCCCAGACCCCCCCAGGTCTGCGGCTCCAACCGCTCCCCACCGAGAGACTACTGCTGAGCTGTTTTAATGTAAGTAAGCCGAATGGAACCACCATGTTTGGTTAGAATAGAATGTAAACTTAGCTTAGAAACCAGGCTTACTTATATACAAAAAGGGCTTACAGTATTGTCAATGTATGTTCAAATTATGTTAACGAGTGACTGTTTTCTGTACATATTGGGGTTTGAGATGCAAACCTTGTTGATTCCTGTACACGGCAGCCATGTTAATGTTTTCTGATAATCCTTGTATGTGAAAGGCAACCTCTTATTCACTCTTGGCCCTGGCTCAAATAAATGTTGAGTTGAACTATAGTTCTGGTTTGTCTGGCTACACGTTTATTCTTCATCTGCTTTAAGTCAGATGAGGAGACCAACAATTCTATCACGTATGATCCCTTTCTCCTCCTTCCAGTTAAGCAATCCCATTGTACTGTACTACAATAACCTTAGATTATTGTAGGATTCTGTAGGAATATACTACAATAGTTACACAGTACATACAGTAAACACATGCACAATAAGAACAGGGCCTTGTAACACTTCCCCTGGTCCTATGGGACCAGCCGGCAACCCTCCGCCCGGTTCGGTTGGTCCAGGACTCAGACATTCACAAACCCCCTTCAATACACTTCACAATACAACATTGGCAACCGGTGGGCTGAGCCAGATGTGGCAGATCTGGCATCAGCTCACGCACCTAATTAACATTGTCATCTGCCATTTATGTTTGTTATGTTCGTTGTTGTTGTTGTTTCCATTTTGTTAGATTTGTGTTTCCCTGTCTGTGTTTTGTAAATGTGTTTTAGTCTGTTGGTCTCAGTTTGTTCTATTGTTATTGTTTTCCCCTGTGTGCTCTGTGTTCTGTGCTCTGTGTTCTGTTAGGTTTGTCTACCACACCTGTGTCCTGTTTGTAATTACCTTTTGTCTCTAATTAGTGTTTGTATATTAAGTGTCTGGACCAGCAGAGACTTGCTGGTTCATTGTCTAAATGTTACCTGTGTCCGTCAGTCTTGTATCCTGTCTTGTGAGTAAAACATTGTTATCGTCACCACGCCGTCTCTTATCTGCTCATTTCAAGCCTTCTTTCGTATTCACTCTGCTATCTGGGTTCCAATCACCATGCCGAGTAAGCGCACTTGTAACAGGCCTCACCTAAAGGTACACACATCTCTCCCTGTATATTCAGTCCTATATTTAGCTACATTAAAATGGTTGGTAAGCTTTCATACATTTTCTGTAGTTAAATCGTTTTTACTATGATGCAATATTGTGAAATATGTTTGAAAGAGTGCTTTCAGATAAACTATAACGAAGAAGATAGAAGATGACTTTATTCACACAAGGCAGTTGAAATATGTCTTTCTGAATATCTTGATATTCACATATGCATTTCTTGCAGAGCAGCGCCCCTGGAGCAATCTTGGGGTTCAGTGACTTGCTCAAGGGCACTGTGGCAGAAATGATAGCCGAACAGCCACCCTCCAGTTGATAGCTCACAATTGGAATACAGTATACACCCTCCTGTGTAGGGTGTAGGCTAAACAGCCAGGGCCCTCATTCATCAATGTGTGCGTAGAACATGTTCTATTTCCACACGTAAGCACGGAATGTAGAACTAGTGTACGCACAGGGAAGTCGGGATTCATCACACGTGCGTACGCAGGCTCTACGCACACCTGTCATGATGAATCCCACCTTGGCTCTGCGCCGAGGCTTGTGCACCCTTTCACGTATTTGCATACCAGAAACGCCCCGATTAACCATATACGGTAATGGAATACACCCATGAAATGTGGAAAAATGGACTAAGCCGAGGGAAGCGTGTCATGAGACAGGCTGACAGACGTGTACACTTACGGTGATGTCGGATATGATATCTATTAACCATTGCTGCCTGGGCAGCGCAAACACTAATAAATACCGCGCTGGAATATGACTGCCTTTTCCCGTGTTGTTTGATTAATACCCAGGGATTAAAGTTCTCCTCAATTTTATTCCAAATCGCGATGGATCTCCCGTCAATTTTCTACCTGCTGCATATGATTTCTAGAGGCATACTACAATCTATTTTGATGTCAGTATTGGGTAGCCTATATAAACAATAATAGAGAGCATATACAAGAACAATGAATCTCACTGCATGTATGATGTAGCCTGCCTTTCAATACATGAACTTGAATTCCATCATGTTTGTGTGCGGGACTCACAAGGCTGTTGTCACAATGGGTGGTACCGGTACAGTAATAATTACAGTCCACACAATATCACGATCCATGCCATAGCCTATGTTCTATTAGGACATGATCTGTGACGACAAATGTTCTAGAATGAAGATATCATACTCTGACAGCATGCCTATGATCAACAAAAACGCGAACTTGAATCCCATCATATACATAGTCTGTCCACTATCTGGTGTCATTGCAATGCGTTTTCTATTCTTTCTTATACAGTAAAAAGGGGGAAGAACACTATATTCATATGACTTGTATTCTGCTTACAGCTTCGAAATTCCACTTGTTTCGTTTAACGTAAAGCCTTTTAAATATAATCAAAACGTTCCCGTGTTTCTGCGGTCTGCGCAAAATAATAACGAGTTGAGCTTTATGATTTATGATGAATTGAAAATGGGGACCCTGATGTAAACAAGACGAAAGTTGGTCTGCATCCCCAATTAACAATTGTATGTACTGAGCTGTACTGTACTGTACCCATTCTGCAATCTGTTAATAAACTTTTCAATCAATCAATCAATCAATCAAGCTACGCGGAGCGCAGTCAGTCAGTAGCCTACACCCCGTATATTCCGATAACGCTATATAAACCATGCTGCATTCATTCTGAGAGAAAGATCTATTATTCCAAATGCTATTTATAGGGTTTTGACCATAATTACACTACTGTTGCTATTTTACAATGAACTATAATGAACTACGGTTCGTACAGAACATGCCAGTGTTATTATGCACAGAAGCTCATTTCCTTGTTGTAATGATATATTCTACCACTGGGCGCCAGGTACGCCTGGTCTGACCTGTGCGTAGATGTAAGCACGGAGTCAAGTTCAAATCGAAATTGATGAATCCCACTCTTTGCTTAGAAATGATCGTACGCACAGGGTAAGCACAGATCTGTGCGTAGAACACGTTGATGAATGAGGGCCCAGATCTCGCTTAAAATATGTAAATAAAGTACTAATCAACCACAGGGAAAAAGGTACATAATGTAAATTACAAAATAGTTTGTCTTGTCATGTATGTATTGTCTTGCTTGTGAAAAAAAAAACTTTAAATATGAAAAAAAGAAATTACATATTGTTTAGAAAATGTAACAAATTAGTGCATATATTACATATTAAAAATTTTTAACTTTTGGGGATCGAACCCTAACCGTAACCCTAACCTTATGTCTTAACCATAACCGTTAAGCCAATATTAAAACTAACCTCAACTCTAACTATAATCATAGTGCTGAGAGACCCATCCTAGATTGATTCTACTCATCAAGTGTCTGATGAATCATAGCAGTATGGGGAGGGGGGGGGGTACAGGTAGAATAGTGAATAATAATAATAATAATAATAATAATAATAATAATAATAATAATAATAATAATAATAATAATAATAATAACAAAGAAAGAACAAAGTGCAAGGTAATAATGGTGATCGTGATAATAGTGACAACAGTAGTGAATGGCAGGATTCAATCAGACTGCAGACAGTAGTAATAGTTGTGATAGTGTACATGGACCTACCATAGTAACACGCTGCACCAGAGTCGGTTGCAGTGTTCATAATTAAGAGTCAGACAGTCCTAACGGTTCTCAAGTTCACCAGCCGTTAGCTCTCCAGCTCACTGATTACCACTGCCTTCACTGTACCGATCGCCTATTCTTTAATCCCAGCCGAAGAGTGCTGCCGAGTGCTTCCGCGTTTTCCCTGATTGGCCGCGACACGCCCCGCGGCAGCGGCTGAGCGGCAGAGCTTGCGGCATTATGTAGCCGTAATCCCAGCTGTTTTTCCATCGACGCTTAGCTCAACTGGTACGCCGCTGTACTGTGGAGCCTGTGGTGCGGTTGGTCACAAGTTCGAATCACTTCAAATTTTTTTTCTTTTCTTTTTTACGTTTATCATCTCTCGCTATAAACGTGCATTCTTTCGCTGGTTAAGTTTAGGCATTCTTTCGGAGTTGGTTAAGGTTAGGGTTAAGTTAAGGTTAGGGTTAAGGTTAGGCATTATTTCGGAGTTGGTTAAGGTTAGGGTTAAGTTAAGGTTAGGGTTAAGGTTAGGCATTATTTCGGAGTTGGTTAAGGTTAGGGTTAAGTTAAGGTTAGGGTTAAGGTTATTCATTCTTTCGGAGTTGGTTAAGGTTAGGGTTAAGGTTAGGCATTATTTCGGAGTTGGTTAAGGTTAGGGTTTGTCGCAGAGAATGCCTGTCTGTCTTTCTTGACGTGGAGGATGCAGCCTATTTCCGCACTGCCGCTCTCTCGCGCTGCCGCGGTCACATGGGCGTCATGGCCAATCAGAGAAACGCGACGCACTCTTCGGCTGGGATTAATATAGACGCGTACCGATCAGCTCTACTGGTGCTCGCGTTGCTCCATGCGGTCCGCTCAGAGAGAGAGAGAGAGAGAGAGGGCCATTACAGAGACGGCAGCAGCATCATGGATAATTCATTCCGCTGAAAGGTTCCATATAGGCGCCAATAAACCGGGAGAGAGGTAGAGTGGAGAATCACTTTTAATATGCCCTTCTCCCCAATCGCCAGAAGAATACAGAAACAATTAGGCAGAAGGGCACCTAGGCCTTTCCCCCTCATGGCTTCCTGTCAGCGGTGAGGACAGACTGGACTGATTCATTAATTCTCTTTATCTGTCCTTCCTCTTTAACTCATTGACACATCCCCCTGAGGGGAGGCATTTCCGAGGGAAATATCCTTTATGAATGACTGAACAAAGAGGATACTCTCTCTCTCTCTCGCTCTCGCTCTCGCTCTCGCTCTCGCTCTCGCTCTCGCTCTCTCTCTATCTATTCTCTCTCTCACTGTGTGCACGTCTGTGTGTCAGACAGACAGCTAGGCAGCATGGCTTCTCTAAAGCTGGTTCAAAGGGAGAGAGGGAGAGATGGAGGGATGGAGGTAAAGTGAGAGAGAGAGAAAGAGATAGAAAGAGAGAGAGACGGAGAGAGGGAGGGACGGAGGGAGGGAGGGACAGAGGTAAAGTGAGAGGGAGAGAGAGAGAGAGAAAAGAGAGAGAGAGGGAGGGACAGACGCCAGACTGTCGCCTAGTGACTTGACTAGTTAAACCAGTTAAAGCTTTATACAGAGAAATATGTATTTATAACAGAGCTATGAAAGATGTCCAATAAGCTGTACAAATGATGTACTGTAACATATAATAAATTACCATTACACTAGTTAACTATATTAACTAGTCAAGGCTGTACAGAGAATATGTATTTAAACAGAGCTATGGCTATCTGATCACATCTCAGCCTTTCTCTATCCAGCGTACAGACAACGCCTCAATCAAGCCCCACCAGTAAGTACAACTGTTAAAGTATGGAATGAAGAAACCAAACTGGTGCTTCAGGACTGCTTTGGGAGCACAGACTGGGACATGTTTAAAACTGCTGCTCAGAGGGATGACTCTACTGTGGATTTAGAGGAATACGCTTCCATTGTAACTGGCTACATCAGCACAGCACATGTGTGGAAAACATTGTGCCCACAAAACAATGCAAGACATACCCAAACCAAAACCCCTGGATTAACTGTGATGTTCGGTCCAAACTACATGCCTGCTGCACTGCATTTGTCTCGGGCAACGCTGAGGACTACAAGAAGGCCAGATACGACCTGCATAGATCCATCAGCGAGGCCAAGGGACAATACAGACAAAAGCTGGAGGGATTCTACACCACCACTGATTCCAGCCGCATGTGGCAAGGCCTGCAGCACATCACAGACGACAAGCAGGGGAGCAAGGGGGTCACAAACAGCCAACCCGCACTGCCAGATGAGCTGAATGAGTTCTACACCCGCTTCGAGGTCCCCAACACCAACCAACAGAGAGGGGTTCTGACCACGGAGTGCACGCAGGACCCACCACTAACTGTGACAACGGCAGAGGTACGTGCGGTTCTGAGGAGAACAGACCCACGGAAGGCAGCTGGCCCAGACAATATCCCCGGCCGTGCCCTCAGAGCTGTTCATCAGAGCTGGCTGACGTACTTGCTGACATTTACAACCTGTCACTAGCACAAGCTGTTGTGCCAACCTGCTTCAAGACCACCACCATCGTGCCCCTGCCAAAGAAAAACACTGTAACCTGTCTGAATGACTATCGTCCCATTGCATTCACCCCAATAGTGATGAAATATTTCGAGAGGATAGTCATGTCACACATCAAGGAGACCATCCCAGACACACTGGACCCTCTGCAGTTTGCCTACCGTTAGAACCGGTCCAATGAGGATGCAGTCAACACCGTCATCCACACCAAGGACACATATGCCAGACTATTATTCATCGACTATAGCTCTGCATTTAACATGGTCATCCCACACAAACTCTCTGCTAAACTCCTCACTGTGGGTCTGACACCGACTCTCTGTAACTGGGTGCTGAACTTTCTTACAAATAGGCCCCAGTCAGTCAGAGTCGGCAACCGGAGGTTCTAAGCACAGGGACCCCCCAGGGCTGCGTGCTGAGCCCCCTACTGTACACCCTCTTCACACACTGTGTGGCCTCCCAGAACAACACCAGTATCATCAAATTCGCAGATGATACTACAGTCATTGGACTGATCACTGGGGGAGCTGAGGAGGCGTACAGAAGGGAGGTGGCGGAGCTGGTGGTCTGGTGTCAGGACAATAATCTCTCCTTGAACGCAGACAAGACCAAGGAGATGATTATTGACCCATGGAGGAGGAGTGTACAGTACACACCTCTGTACATAGGTGAGACGGAGGTTAAATTCCTCGGTACCCACATCAGCGAGGACCTCACCTGGGCTCACAACACCCAACAGATAATAAAAAAATCCCACCAACGACTGTACTTCCTAAGAAGGCTGAGAAAATTTGGCATGCCACCCAAAATTCTCAGCAACTTCTATAGAAGTACGGTTGAGAGTGTCCTTACCAGCTCAATCACGGTCTGGTATGGAAACTGCACTGCTAAGGAGAGGAAGGCACTCCAGCGAGTGATTAAAACTGCTCAGTACATCTCTGGAGCAGCCTTCCCCTCACTACAGGACATTTAGGGGAGAACAGGGGACGTTGTCACACGGGTAGGTTGTCACATTCATTATATTTCACCACCAGAGGATCCTGTCTCCCATACTTTGGTATTTAAATGTCCAGAATTGGGGTCAGAGTTTACCTACATTGTCATATTTGGAGTGAAACAGCAGAATTTGAGGTGAGAGGACTTTTTGTGTTTTTCATGTCCATTTGTAAATATTCCGCTCCTCAGTATTTTTCTTCTAAGCTTTTACACAATTGGTTTATAATAAAACAATTATTACCCTTAAAAAGTGTGAAGGGATAGCTATAGTTTAGATTGTTGTTAGCTAGCTAACTAGTTGTTAGATGGCTGTTAGCCTTGATGCTATCAAGACATTCCAGTTGGGGTTGGTCGTCACATTTTATTTGGGGTTGGTTGTCACATGTTGTGTAGGCTATTATTGTTAGGCCGATTTATTGTGTTCTTATTTTGTTATATAGGATGGCCTAAAGATGTGTTTCCTTTAGAGCCTTTAGCACAATATATAAGACAATCCCAATCCATAGAACCAATCATAATCAAGGGCACACAACACAAAATTTGTTTATATGCGGACGACGTAATACTGTTCATGCAAAACCCCAACACAGCATTGCCTCATCTTCTCAAGCTGATTGAGGACTTTGGAGATCTATCGGGATTTAGGATAAATTGGCCGAAGTCGGCCTTCCTCCCACTTAACGCCCCTGCAAAAAGAAACATAACCCTCCCAAAAGAGATACAGATGGTAAAACAATTTAGATGTTTGGGAGTTGAGATATTCCCCACCATAAGCCAAACGGTGAAGCACAATTACATAAAAATCCAAAACAAAATCAAATACGACCTTGTCAGGTGGTCGAAACTTAAAAACTCATTACAGGCACGTATATCAATAATCAAGATGGACGTCCTACCTAGAATCAACTTCTTCAGTTCAATGCTACTGTTACCCCCTCCAAAGGGTTACTGGAAAGAATTACACTCCTCCACATACAAATTTATTTGGAATAACAAACCACCACGTATAAAAAGATCCACCGCACAGAGAAACAAAGCAGACGGAGGTATGGCATTTCCAGATTTCTACCACTACTTTAAGGCGTACACTTTAAGACCACTAACAACATGGTTTGATCCCCAAGCATTAGTATCCTGGAGAAATTTAGAAGAAAATATAGTAGCTCCACATAAGCTGAAGGGCATAGTATACACCAAATTACCAATTAAGCAATGCGAACGGAAATTTGGCCCCATAATCACTCATGCGATCCGGATATGGCGCGAAACACAAAAAAAATATTCTACCCTACATAAATGGCATAATCATACTCCCTTATTCAATAACAATGCACTCTGGATAGAAAAACAACCTATAAGATTCCCTAGATGGGAAAAGCAAGGCATACACTCATTAGGAGACGTCTTCAATAAACAGGGTTTTTGTAGTTTCAATGAAATACGCAAAAAATTTTATCTCGCCAAGTCCACATATTACTTTTACGCACAGCTATTGGCATGTTTGAAGGCTCACGGTGTTCCATTAAATATACCAATTGTACACCACAGATACCACAAATTCTTCTATGAAAGAGAGACATCAAGATGTTTTGTTTCAGATTTTTATGATCAATTACTAACGTCCTCATATGAAACCCTCCACCTAGACTCCGTCTGGAGGAGGGATATACCAGACCTGGAAAGTGATTTTGATTGGCAAGAAGCCTGGGCAAATATTCGATTCACATCAAGGAACCCGGACCATCAACAAATCAATCTTAACTATATTCACAGGACATACTTGACTCCTATAAGACTGAAAAAAATGGGTCTTATACAAGACTCCAAATGCTCCTTATGTACAAATGGGGACGAGGGGACATTTATGCACATGTACTGGGACTGCCCACCAGTTAAGATATTCTGAAAAGAGGTGACCCAGCAACTATCAAACCTCTTAAATTGGAATATACCTGTACACCCCTCTGTACTACTGCTGAATGATGTTTTTGAGTGTGCAGTACCAACCTCCAAAGAGATTGGTTTTATCGGGTATCACAGTGGCTAAAAAGCTGATAGCATCACGATGGTTCCAACCGGAAAAAATTTGCCGAAAGGTCTGGATTATTACATATCTCGATGTGATCTATCAAGAAATATCTACAGCTAGAATTTTGGGTCTCAATGAATCCAAAATGACATTGTGGTTAGAAGTGGTGGAGAAAATAAAAGCTAGCATATAATGGTAATGTCTGGTTAGGAGCGAGGGAAAATGGATGGATTATCCAATGGGGGGTCCGGAAGGGGGGGGTACGAGCTGGAGCATATGTGTGTAGGTTTTTAGATAACAGGTATTAGAGGTATATCCTATATAAGACAATTAACTAAAATGTGATTTCATTGGATGTGCACTGACAACTAATGCTTGTATATCTTATCGTGTGTTGTCATGTTTGTTTATGTGTTTGTTTAAAAAATAATACAAAAAAAAAAACAAAAAAAATATGTGTTTCCTGTTTATGTTCATTAAGATGCATTAAGTTATGTATTTGTCAACTTGTCAATGCAATTAAACTTTCAAATTTAGTTATGCCTTTAACGTAATATCTAATAGAGCTTTCTGATCATATAATATCTACTCTATTGCGTTATGTTTCTATAGCTCTAAGTCATATTACCAAAAACTGTTGTTGCACGGCGGAGGAAAATGAATCAACGAGAGTGTGGTTATTTCTCAAGTGGTGGTTTTATTCAAAACCACAAAGTATACAAAAATGTTCTGTTTCAATAAATGAAGTTGTCTGAACACAAGTTAGGAAGTACTATGCCACGACCACTTGTGTCCAGTCTAATAAAAGTAGTTAAAGAATAATAATCTTCAAGGTAACGTAGGTTGTTGCGTCTCGTTGCTTGTTGATTCCCGTTTCCAAGGAGACAAAGGAATCCTTGTTTCCGTCCTCAGCGTCTTCAAGCAGTCCTCCCTCCGTTCGGCTTGTGCATACAATGTTCAAGAGCTTCCTTCCGTCTGCCCCTGTGCAGCCGGTTTTTAAAGGCTAAATCCCGCCCTTGAGCGAACGTCGACCTGATTCGTCAGGGGGCGGGTCTCTAAATTCTGATTGGCTAAAGCTCACAGCGCCCATTTTGGATTAGAGTCGGCGGCCATCTTGATTCTTAAAGGGGCAAGGCACTCTATTTTTAAGGAAAAGAGTTACCTTTCTAAAGTTTAACGTTTAAAGGTACAGTATTAGATTTGACTAACTGAAGAATTAGAGATTAGTTATCACTGGACCTATACAGTGAATTCAAGTCTTTTCCTGATTTCGATGGGCTTCTAGATACCAAATTAGACCTGTTTGTTGGTTTTAAAACAAACTGTTGCATTTATAAATAGTCTATAACCTTATCTTTGAAGTTAGTTCAGTTTTCTAAGTATGTTACACATATTTTGTCACCTTAATCTTCTATTTTACCTATATTACTGGCTTAATTATACTTTGCAATGGTGGATAAGGGTCTGGTTTAGTCTTATCTTAAGCAATACACTATTTTATAACTATTGAGACTAGTTTTCCTACTGAATTAATATTAGTTTTGGGGATGGTTACACACTTACAAACCAAATGGTAGCCCTCTGTGTCAGGCAAACTGGGTTTTCCACACAGCTTGCATCCTGCCTCCTAATCAGGTCAGACCAGGTGCTAGGGCCCCCAAAATAGCTTGTGGGGGGTTTCTACTCAACAGTTGAGTAGCATCTCACAACCTATTGTTCTACTTTTGCTGGGTAAACAACCCTATCTATTCAGAGGCTATTTCTAGCTTTTAGTAGGAGTCTGGGAACTTATTCAAATGCTAAATTACTCTGTCTCAAAGCCTAAACTATGTTTACCGTTGCAGGGGGCAAGGGATGTGACCGTAATTAAATCACCCTTTTCAGAGCTATGTGCCAAGTAAGGATGGTTTCATTTGTGATTCCCCACCTTCCCCCCTCCGGGAAAAGGTGAGGCCTCACTTGAATCCAGAGTCTCTATTTTAACCACCAAAGTGACTTCTATAAGAAATGTGTCTAAATGTGCACTGGAGTCTTACAGTTCAGTTCTCCCCGTAGCGGTCGACCTTAAATCAAAACTCATAACAATATTCCATAACCCATAACAGTTTGAGACTGAGATTATACCACATTCCCCCGTTGTGGGTTTCTATACCCACATATGCCCCTAGTAATTTCTCAATCAAACTGGTCGTACACCTCACAGATACAATAATATTTTAACCTTAGCAAAGTCATTTAAAAAATCAAAAAAATATAAAGAACTTAAAAAACCAGTTTCCTTCTGTACAGTACAAATTCTCCTTTCATTCATCCCCCCTTCCTCGTTATTCACTTTCACACACACTTATCAGTTATGTTTAACAACATCCAGACTAGGGCAGTTCCTCTATACAAAGAGGACATCTTCCCATATCAGCTTTTTTGTTGTATTTACTATACTTATTGTGTAATATCCAAATGTGTCTATTTTGTGTGTCTGACTCTGAAAGAAAAAGATTAATACATCGCACAAAAAGATTAACACTCTAAAAAACGAGGGAGAGTAATCAAACAATATATACAATACTTTCTCCCTCCCAGGACCACTGAGATCTCAATTATCATTAGCTTTCATCCTGCCAGTTATCCCTCATCAAACCTCCTGAGGTTTTTACTGCTAACTTGTTTTGGTCGCAGACATTCCTTTGGATTTTGTGCTAACCACAGTTCCTTCTTGGTTGTGGGCAGCCTTGGTACTGCTCCAGTCTCCACAGAAGGAAATAATTTTCCCTCTGTCCTATTATTGCTTTTTGGATTTGTTATGTACAACAGACAATTGATTGGAAGATCACATTTTTCCACCAGATACATTTCTACTGACATTACATTGACAATACATTTTTTTCCCCAAATTATTTATCTATATATTCCATGGCTCCTTAGGTTATTATTCAATTAAAATCACCTTTCTCTCATTTATTTTTGTGCTGTACTATATTTACTAGATCAAATGTCTTAAGTTCAACACAATACCACTCCCTAACCACTCCACCCTTGAGAGTGGAATATCATTATTACACAATCATACCTTGTTTCCAGACAGTTCCATGGTTCGGACAGCCAGCTCTGACGAGACCCATCCACCAACAGATCCTACATGCATGGCAACAAACCACAGTCGCCTTAAACACACATCTTCCACACACTCTGCCAGCTTCCAACAAGCCGGTGCGGAGACCCCCAAAAGCCAATTATCAATTGCACATGTCCACACCTTACACACAAACTATTTGGCCAATTGCGACCAAAACCTACAGAGCTTATCTATGTACAGAGAACCACGTTTTCCCAACACTTACCACAAAATGTGACACAACCTCCCAGATGCTACATCTGGACTCTTAATGAGCGGAAAACAAAATCATGAACCAGCTCTAGTCCATCCACCCTGTGTCCAGCCCATTATATAGACATTTCCTACCAGTCCCGCTGTGTCACCACCATCCTCCTACCCTGACCGGTGAGAGATCTCTCCGAGCCCGTCAGGTCCTAAGAAAAAATAGAGAAAAGAAACAAAAACAAAGAAAACCCGCCAAAACAACAAACGAAAATTGTGAGTGTCATCTTGTAACACACTCCAAGAAACAAAAACAAAACCTCCAGCCGGAGGCACAAATTGCTTGTAAAAACTAGGAATGAAAATAAAAAGAAATAAAACCCTATATCTATATTCATGATTGTTAATGTCCATCTATCAATACCATCTTTCTCACTTCATTTTTTTTTTTTTTTCGTGCAGTCCACCCTTTGACCAATCTAATTATTGATCAAGCATGGATAATTACTACTGATCACTAGCTAAAGTAGTATCATTACTCTGTCTAACATTAAAATGTTCCATTTTTCCTGTTTTTAATACCACCGTTGTTGTTAGTATGATTTAGCCATGCAATTGCCAGTTACTCCATATTCCACTTGCCTACGTTAGTCACACACCCATTTAGTAACTTGCACACATAATCTAACCATCTAACGCTTCTATACACATTTTTTATTTCTGTTTTATTTTTGTTTTCAGTCGCATTCTTTTTTTTCTTCTTTTTTTTTCTTAATATCTATCTATATTTTTCTATTCAGTCTGTGGCCTCTGCAGACACGACCTTTGATAATGACCCAACCCCCCACAGGTCCAGCATGTCTGTCCTTGTTCCCTTGGTTGTGGGGCCCTGTGGGCCCCCCGCCTGTAGTCGGATGGCCCTGGCACCACCCTCAGCAGGTTTGTCTGCCCCAAATTCTGTCCTTGCTCTCTGCCATTACCACCACAGCCTTTTCCTCTGATGGTCCATCTTTGGGCCCGCCCCCCTTTGCCACATGATCTGGCCAGGTGTCCAAATTCACCACAACTCCAGCAATCTTTCAGCTGGTCTCCCACAGTTCCCGACAGGCCCACACCTCTTCGGTCTTCTCCTGGCATGTCCTGCTGTATGGGAGAGAGAGGCACATACCCGTTCCTCTCAGCCACTGTCCTTCGAGCCTGTTGTGGGGAGGGGCCTGGAAACTCATCCCTCCTGCGGTCTCTGTCACAATGCCCTTGTGGCCCAGTTCCCTGTCCGGGCAACGGAGCACATGGCATTCTTTGATCACGGCGCCCTAGTTCTGACGCTCGACACATCACATCACAAATCGCATCACTTAGCAGTACATTCTTTTTAGCCAGTTCTTGCTCTAGTACTATTGTTACAAAGGGTCAGATTAAACCGAATATATATATTTATTACTTGAGATATATTGTATAATATTTGTATATCGTCTGATATCCCTTGTATATTCTTTGTACATATACACGGAATATCCCTTTACCTAGGTACAGGCCAGACCATAATATTCGTTCTCCTATTGGACAGCGACCCCCTAGGCCAGGGGTGGCCAACCAGTCAGAGACTAAGAGCCACAAAAAAATGACTGTGGTACCACAAAGAGCCACACCATATACCAGCGTTTCTCAACCTTTTTTTTCAGTCACGGCACCCTTCATGTGTTTATAGGTCTCACCCTCTGGCCTCTGAAGTTGCTAATGTCTTTTTTATTTGGGCCTCACAGGGTTAAAAGTACCCTGTGAGACCCACGGTTGCAAAATTACAAAATCACTTTTAGCCATTTAAAAAAATAATGTTTATTTAAAAAATGTTAAAGGGGAACTATTTTACTATTTCTTTCACTATTTGGGCACTTTTACACAATTCCTGTGAGTCTATGGAACACCTAGGTTTTTTTCAAAAAAAATTCATTGTTTTGTATTTCTAATCAAGTACTAAAAAACTCATTTTTCTACCTCAAGATCTTAAGCCGTTTTGAGGCTGGGCTCCAACCACTGTGTGGCCTGGTGCCAACTGCCACATCAACTGCCACATTATTATGCAGCTGAGAAATCTCTGACATCACAGATATGCACATTTTCAGATGACTCAGTTCAGTGAGGGTGAATATTGTGAGAGGAGAATTGGAAGAATTCGCCAATATGAGAATTAGAGACATATATCCTATTAATATAAGTCCACATAGCTAAGAAACAATGGTAAACACTGAAAAAAGCCATTTATAAGATAGTTCCCCTTTAAGCACATGTATAGTCAATTGGTCCTGTTGTTCAGCCTCACAATGCTATTTGATAGTAAATGTGTTTATATGTCCCACCCTCTGGCCTCTGAAGTTGCTCATTTCTTTTTAATTTGGGCCTCACAGGGTTAACCTCTTAAGCCCGAGATATACAGTAAAAGTGTATATTTTCAGCATTATGTTTGTTTACCAATTATTTTAACTGTTATTAGTGAAATATAAGATTATAGAAATCTCAGGGCATTGAGTCGGAAACCGGCGCATATTGACAGGAGGAAGTGGCACAGCCAAAAGTGAGTGTAGTCTTTTGAAGGAAGAGACTCAGGGCTTTCAAATTTCGAAAAACTACCCTACCCAGCTCACACCAGCCCCTGTCAATCATCTGACTTCTGGATTTACTTTTTAATTTCTCTTATTTTTTGGGATTATCTCCCACAAACCTGAACGTTATTGCCATAAAACAGAACGCAGTTAGTTTCTCTACCTTTCTGTGAACGTCTTGCAAAAAACGGTGTTGCAATATGATGAAGAATGGTGGAGAAATTTACATTATAAAAAAGATGGCAGAATTCAGTACTGTATCTACAAAACCTTCTGTTTAATCATCTTCCCTTTATTCATTTGCTTAGATTTTTCAGGTCTGGTCAATTTTAGCATGGTGTTATTTACAGTCAAAGATAATTTTTTTTTTAAATAGAATTGATATTCTCCTTTGGTTCATTACAATTTACTCAAGCCTAGTAACAGACACACTATTTCTGACACTGATCCATATATGTCCCTAGATTCAGATACCAAGAACATGCAAATGGACCATTAAAAAAAAATTGTAAATGTTTATTCTACGTCCTTATGGAATGAGTGACATAAAAAAAAAAAAAGTAAAAAAAAAAAAAAAGTAAAAATAAAAATAAAAAAAAAACATTTTGTTTATTTTTTTTTATGGATGGAAGAGCCGCACATTGACGGGCAAAGAGCCGCATGCGGCTCGCGAGCCGCGGGTTGGCCACCCCTGCCCTAGGCGCCAACGGCCATACCCCCAATGTCTAGTTCAAAATCACCACTAAGACATGTCTCAACATGCCCAGGTTTGCGCAGTAATACGAGACAGAAATAAGGTTGGCACTAGATTATTCACCTTACGTATAAATACGGCGCAGGTGGATACAGCAGTAATCTTAGTAACTAAAAGCTGAAGCCTTCACCACGATACAACGTGCTGTGAAGTGGGCCCGTTTTGCCCCTAAATAGAGCCTTGAGACCGCGTGCGAATTGATAGCTAAAGTGTCAGAGTTTAACGCTGTATCGTCGAGTTCGACTTATTCTATTATAAAGTAATAGTCTATTATGTATAGTGTATCGTGCGGCTACCGTTCTACAGTGACCAGCATTACCACCGGTTCATCGTACCGAGCTAGTGTGCTTATCCAGGCTGGGCGGCCTAACCTTGTGCCGCCATCCGAGGAGTCCTAGACGAGAACCGTGTGGATATGTACACTGGATAACCTACACCGACGAATGCAGAGCCCTTTTCGGCTGGATTATATTACTTTGGTACTGTGGCTGCTGGAGCAGAGAACCGTCTACCCCACTACCGTGTGGGATCTACCCTGTGAGGAGCCCCGTCGAGGCAGCCTCTAGGACCCAGAGGCTGGCTAGCTTTCATCCATGCTGCAATGCATACCGGAGTATAGCTGTTGCTTTGTCTAAGGACCAAAGGATTATTGCACCGTCTCCTGTACCTGGAGTCTCTTTATTCCTCGTTGATCCAGACTTTTGCTCCCGACAATTCCTCTCCCCTGCTGGCTTACAACCGGAGGGAACCCCCTTAGTATCTCCAGCTGACCTACGAGTGTGCCTTATATAATTCTTATGCTACAGGTGGTATTAATTATCCCCATCGTAATATGCTCATGGACTTACGCTCTTGACCTATTTATGCACATTCTTCGCCATATAAGCGGGACCCTAATTCTCAATACTGTAATCTACTATTGATGCTCTTCTAATAAATATTCTAAACAGGACTTTCTTTGTTAAGCCGTGTTATTGTGTGGGTGTTCATCATATATACCGTGTACTGTATGGCCAGTAATTAAAGTACATAACTAAGTAGTGGTTTAATGATACCATACTCTCAATACAGTCAGGGAATTGTACCCCTCAGTTACAATTGGTCCTTCGAGCCGGAGGAATATCAGTGTGATATCTAAATATAATATTGATATTAACCATGGCCAGCGGTGAACACCCCACAAACGGCTCTCCTAAGCTAGAACGCCCGCAGCGCAGACGGCAGCCACCTCCTTACTTAGAGGACTACGCTGCCAGTCTACTACCTAGCTTTATACAGACGTTAAATGGGGAAAAAGCGGATAGTAAAAGCATGTCAAACCCTACCGACCAGGCGACCTTGCCAGTAGAGACCCTAGTGGGTTCTAACGTAACTGACCAAGCTCACGGGGGGGACCAGGAGGGACATGACATGACTATACCCCCCGACAACGTCAACGGGACAGTCCCCGGAGAGCTCCAGGATAAAGAAAGCGCTCCAGGGATGGAACCCGACCCACTACCAGAAGAGAAGCGCACCCAGGAGATAGACCTCCTCGGAGCGCACCAGGAGAACGGATCTCCAACGAGCACTGTCAGAAGCCGATCACCTCCATCAGTGTCTTCCCCCAGCGAGGCGGACAAGATGCTGGCGCAGGCATTCATCGCCACCCTGGCAGCCTCCACTGAACGCGATCGACTCCAAGCACAGACGCTTAGCGAGCGCGAACATTCTTCCATGGAACAAGAGCGCCTCCGGGCGCAACAGATAAGTGAGCGCGAACACTCTACCATGGAAAGAGAACGCCTGCAGGCTCAACAACTGAGTGAGTGCGAACAATCTGCAGACCAAAGAGAGCGCCTTCACGCGCAACTCCAAGCGCAAGCCCTTAGTGAACGCGAACACTCTGCGACCCAGCGAGAGCGCTTCCAGGCGCAGCAAAGGAGTGAAGACGACCGCATACGCCTGGAGACCAGACGCCTCCAGACGGAAGAGAATATTGAAAGAGACCGCGCCGATGCCCAGCGCGCCGCCGCCGATGCACAGCGCGAAGCCGCCAATGCACAGCGCGACGCAGCCCAAGCCCAGCGCGAAGCAGAGCGCGACCTCGCTCACATCAAACGCGAAGCCGAGCGCGACCGACTACAAGCGCAGATAATGGAGCAACTGATTGCCAGGGCGACACCCCCTCTCTCCGCACGGAGCTCCAGGGCATCGTCAAGACAAGGGTCTAGGGCACCTTCCCCTACCCGACCAAGCGACCCGGAGCCCGGCCAACAGAAAGAGCCTATACACGTCTCCGAACCCCCTCCCCGACCGGTCCATGCGAGACCCAGCAACCGGGAAGAACCGGCCTACGCCGCCGAGAGACTGAATAGACGATTGCAAGATCTAGAAGACCTAGCAGAGGAAGAGGAAGAGGAAGAGGAGGAAAGTCAAGCCCACCAGCAGCATCGTACTCCACAGGACCAGGAGGTCCAGTACAGCCCAGACTTTACCCCCGAGGCCCTGCGTTACAGACCCCCGACTCAACTCAAGGGTGAGTTTGACGCACAACCAGCCCCGAGGAACAGCACCTGGGTACCCGGGCTTTGGTACCCACCAAGTACCAGCCCACGACGACACGCCAGGGGAGACTCGCCCAGGAGGCCTCTCCCCCAACGCTCACCGATGTGCCAGCCATCCATGGCATCGTACCTTGGCACACCGACGTTCCCGGATTTCACACACGAGGACAGAGCACAGTACACGGAACTACGGATGTGCTTAGAGACTATGATGTCCGATGTCCCCGATGAGACGTACAAATATGCCATCCTCCTCAAGCACCTGAAGGTGCCCAGAGCGCATAATATAGCGCTGGCATATTCCAACTCAAGTACCCCATACACCGCGGCTCTAGTAGCCCTCGACCAACGTTATGGACGCATATGGGACTACGTGATACAAGAGATAAGGAATATTGACCGTCTCCCCCCAGCCACAGACAATCGCTCATTGGATGACCTCTCTATCAAGGTACAATCCCTGGTAGGGATGCTGGGGGCACAAAAGGAAAAGGGTAGGCACGAACTGTACGCTAACTCTAATGTTGAAAGGATATTAGAGAAGCTTCCTCCCGCCCGACAAGAGCGCTTCAGGCGGCAAAGAGACCACCGTGATCCCAACGGTCCCGAGCCATCCCTCCTAGACCTGGCTGACTTCCTCGCGAGAGAAGTCAGCAGCCTACGACTGGATACGTTCGTGCGGAGTGGACCAAGCCCCAGAGAGGGACCTCGGAGATCCAACGATGAATGAATGAATGAATGAAAACTTTATTTAACAGATTGCAGAATGGGTACAATACAGTACGGCTCAATACATACAATTGTTAAGGGGATGCAGACCTGAGAAAGACGTTTGTCTTGTTTCCATCAGGGTCCCCCATTTTCAATTCATATAGACATTTATGACATACATAACATACATGACATTTATGGCATAGGGACATATAGGTATTTAGTACTGATACATTTGTGACATAGGCGGTATTCAAATATACAGTACTGTTACCCCTAGATCCTGACAGAGTATATACATATGATGGGGAGGGGACTGTACATTAGGAGGGGGTGGGTGGGTGGGAGGGGAATATACATACGGCGGGGAGGGAATATATACATGCGGTGGGGAGGAGACTGTCTATTAGGAGGTGGTGGGGGTTTTGGGCATTTACGGTGGCCAGTTTCGAATTGCAGCCTCCCGTAGGTGCTCTTTAAGGGCGGTTATGAATGTGGGCAGGGATTCACATTCCTTTACAGCTTTGGGTAGGGCGTTCCACATTGTTGTGGCATAATTGCGAAACGTGTTTAGTCCCTTGTTTGAGCCGAATCTGGGTTTAACATGATTTGTTGAGCTTCCTCTGGTGTAGTGGTTGTGGTATTCACTGACCTTTGGGAAGTATTTTGACATGTACATGGGCACCCCGGTCGTATAGTGTATCTTGTAGACCAGGCCCATTGCAAGTTGTTGTACTCTGTCGTCTACTCTAAGCCATCCTAGGTTGGCAAAGTGGGCAGGGGTGAGGTGGGTTCTGGGGTTCAGGTCAAGTAGTAGTCTGACCAGTTTGTTTTGTGATGTTTGTAATTTTGTTTTAAGCGCCTTTGAGGTGCTTTGGTACCATGAGGTGCACGCATAGTCATAGTACCCTTGAATGAGTGCTCCTGCCAGAGTCCTCAGGGTATTCTTGTTTACCAGAGAGGAGATCCGGTACAAGAATCTAGTTCGTTGGTTGACTTTTTTTATTACATTGGATGCCATTTTGTCACAGGAAAGATTTGCCTCTAGGATGGAACCCAGGTAGGTAATTTCGTCTTTCCTTGTGACAATATTGTCACCCACTGTAACTGAGAAGCCGTCGGTCTTGCTGAGTTTGTTATTTGAACCGAAGAGAATGGACTCTGTTTTGCCCATGTGTAATGATAGTTTGTTATCAGCGAGCCATATGCAGATTTTGCCTAGTTCCGTGCTGAGGGTTTTTTCAACCTGCAATTTGTTCTTGTCAGAGACCAGCAGGGCTGAGTCGTCCGCAAACAGGAACAAGTTGCAGTCACAGGCTGACGACATGTCATTTGCATAAATTAGGAAGAGTAGCGGTCCTAGTATGCTTCCTTGTGGAACACCACAGCTCACTGTGAGGGGGGGGGATAGAGTACCGTTTACCTCTACCATCTGTTCTCTCCCCTCCAGGTAGGATTGCATCCAGCTCACTGATAGGCTATCAAAACCAATTGCTTTTAGCTTGTCCATTAGAATGGAGTGATTGACAGTGTCGAAGGCCTTTTGTAGGTCCAGCATGACCATGCCGCAGTATTTGCCAGCGTCCACCTCTTGTTTGATGTGGTCGTTCAAATAGAGGAGGCATGTGTCAGTGGAGTGGGACGTTCTGAAGCCAGATTGGAATTCGTAGATTAGGTTTTTTTCCGCCAGGTACTTTTCGACCTGTTCGTAGACTATTTTCTCCATGACTTTCGAGATGGAGGTAAGAATAGAAACAGGGCGGTAGTTGCCTGGGTCTAATTTGCTGCCCTTTTTGTGTAGAGGGGTCACTCTCGCAATTTTGAAGTCCTTGGGGACGTGCCCCTGTTTTATAGAGAGGTTTATTATGTGTGTGATGACTGGGGTGATGGCGGCTGCTGCGTCTCTGAGGAATTTGGAGGGGATGTTGTCATGGCCAGTGGCCTTGTTAGGTTGGAGGGCGCTCAATTTTTTGAGTACCTCATCGGTTGTTACCATTTCAAGTTTGAAGTCGTCTTTGTGGACCCCTAGGTTTTTGTAGTATGCTACTATGTGTTCTACCCCATAATGCCCTGAGTGGGAGGGTAGTTTGTTTACCAGTGTTGTGGCTATGTTTGTGAAGAAGATGTTTAAGTAATTGGCTACATCCAGCTTGTCTGTGATGAGCGTGTTGTCCGTCTTTATGTTTATGTTTGAGAATCTGGTTTTAAGTTTTTTACTGCAGCCTAGACCACAGGCTGGTGACCGTCATGCACCAAGCCGAATCAGTACCGCGTAACAAGAACCACAGCACCCCCTCGACGAAAGAGAAGTGGAAGATTGTATGCCAGTACTGCGAGAAAGAACATTGGCTGTCACAATGTGACACGTTCAAGAAGATGACCGCCGACGAGGTGAGTCAATGGATAAAGTCCAACCGCCGCTGTTACCGCTGTGCGCGCAGCCATATGGCAGCCGAGTGCCGCTTGAAGAAGAGGTGTAGTCGGTGTGACGGAGCCCACTTGGACGTCTTGCATGACAGCAACAGGAAGAAACCCGCACCCTCAAGCAGCACCAGAGTAAGCGTCATGTATATTGACCCCGCCAGCAGCGGGGGCTCCCGGGTGCTCTAGAAGGTGGTCCGAGTGACATTAAGCTACGAGGACAAGGTCATGGACACTTACGCCGTCCTTGACGACGGGTCAGAAAAGACTCTCCTCCTCGCATCCGCTGCAGCCCAGCTGGGTCTGCGGGGGAGCGAAGAAACGATGACGATTCGTACTATAAGAAGAGACCTGAAGACGATAAAGGCTGAGCACGTCTCCTTCACTATCGCAGCAAGCGGGCAGCCAGAGAGGCGGTATAGGATCACTAACGCTTTCACCAGCCAAGACATAGGCCTGTCGCGGTACACCTACCCCATCGCCAAGCTGATGGATAAATACGTGCACCTGCGTCAACTACCTATACCGCTCATCGACGGCGCCACCCCGACCCTGCTCATAGGATCCGACCACGCACACCTCATCGTCCCGACGGACCGGGTCCACATTGGGCCCAGAGGCTGTCCAGCAGCAGTCGAGACCCGCCTAGGATGGACACTACAAGGCCCCCTCTCCAGGTCTCCCAACCGAACAGCAGCCACTAGCTGCCTCCACTCCAGAGTGACAGAAGAAGACACCACCCTCTTACAGCACGTCGAGAGGCTATGGACACTAGAGACAATGCCCTTTAAGAACGAAAAGAAACACATTCGTTCCAAGGAAGACATTTATGCCATAGCCCTCCTCGAGCAGGGGACAAAGAGAGTCAAAGTCAATGGAGTGATGAGATACGCAACTCCACTCCTGAGGCGAGAGGGTATGCCTACCTTCCACGCCTCAAAAGAAGCGACGGAGCGATATCTACTGAACACAGAGCGGCGCCTAGCCAGAGACCCCGCTCAAGCCACTGTGTACCGCGCTGAGATTGACAAGCTAATCACAGCGGGACACATAAAGAGAATTGACATTCAAGAGGCCAATCAGACGACCGAATCATGGTACGTGCCCCACCACAAGGTCCACCACAACGGCAAGGATCGTATTGTGTTTAACTGCAGCTACCAGATCGGATCACAAAATCTGAATAAAGAGCTCTTGCCCGGCCCAACACTCGGCCCCTCTCTACTAGGCGTGTTGCTACGTTTCCGCCAGAACAAGGTGGCCATCAGCGGCGACATCAAAGGGATGTTCCTGCAGGTGCGACTAGTGGAAGAGGACAAGCCCCTGCTGCGGTTCTTATGGAGAGAGAGGATCGGGGATGAGCAACCATCCATCTATCAATGGGAAGTCCTCCCTTTCGGAACCACATGCAGCCCATGCTGTGCTACGTTCGCACTGCAAAAACATGTCGCAGAGGACCCAGCAGCTGACGAGGAGGTCCGACAAAGTGTAGAAAAGAGTTTCTACGTGGACAACTGTCTGCAAAGCGTCTCGACGCCAGAAGAGGCCGAGGCCCTCCTACTCAAGCTCCGCGCCTCCCTGATCAAAGACGGCTTTGATCTCCGGCAGTGGGCCAGCAGCGACCCTCAAGTACTGCGCAGCCTCTCCCCAGAGGACAAGGCAGCAAGCAGCGAGACCTGGATGGCGACCATCCCAGGTGAAGCCCAAGAAATGACATTAGGACTAGTCTGGCGCTTCAAAACAGACTCGCTCCATTATAGACACACACCCCTGACCAAGGAGCAGGGAAGGTCGATTTCACTACCGACCACAAGACGGAGTGTATACAGAACACTCGCCAGACAATATGACCCGTTGGGATGTATTCTACCTTACACCACCAGGGCAAAGATGATTGTACGAGAGCTGTGGGACAAGGACCAGGGCTGGGACGACCCCATACCCGACCACCTTGCTTCCACATGGAGAGAGTGGGAAACAGAACTCAGCTCGCTCCCAGGTGTCAACATACGCCGCAGCTACTTCCCACCCACAGTGCGGCTGGAGACGTGTCAGATGGACCTGCACGTCTTCAGCGACGCCTCCGAAGTAGCCTACGGTTCGGTGGCCTACTTGCGGGCCCGAGAGGAGGGAGGAGAAATACATACCGCCTTCATCCTGGCTCATTCAAGAATAGCCCCCCGCAAGCAACAATCGATCCCGCGTCTAGAGCTCTGCGCAGCCCTAGTAGGAGCGCAACTCGCCACGTTAATCCAACGTGAACTCACCATCCCGGTGCAAAGAACAATCCTGTGGTCAGACTCCATGACCGTACTCACATGGATCCAGTCCGATTCGTGTAGATACAAGGTCTTCGTGGGAGTCAGAATCACAGAGATCCAAGATTTAACAGAATCAGCATGCTGGAGGTACGTGGACACAAAACAGAACCCAGCAGACGTCATCACACGGGGAATGTCCCTGGATGACCTCACACGTCACAATCTCTATAGTGATGGTCCCGAGTTCCTCAAGCTCCCGGAAGAAGAGTGGCCTACACCCACCCCACGGGAGGCTAGTCAAGAGGAGGCAGAGATGAAGAAATCTATGTTCTGTGGGTTGACGCACACACCAGTCCCCACAGATCCCAACATAGACGACTGCCCTACCCTTGAGAGTGCGCAGTTAAAGACATTCCTGTGGCACCACCCTGAGGTTCCCTCCACTACTGACATTAATGCAGCTAACTACAAAGAAGCAGAACTCCTTCTGCTACAGCGAGCCCAAAGAGACTCGTTCCCCGACGAGCTAGACTGTCTGAAGGGATCAAAGCCAGTCCCGTCAGACAGCAGACTGCTCCACTTGGCCCCTGAGCACGACGCCCATAATCTCATCAGAGTGGGTGGTCGTCTGAGAAGGGCCC
This sequence comes from Notolepis coatsorum, assembly GCF_963971535.1. NCBI lineage: Eukaryota > Metazoa > Chordata > Actinopteri > Aulopiformes > Paralepididae > Notolepis > Notolepis coatsorum. The sequence goes on from NC_140174.1 coordinate 131,026,397, forward strand.
CAGACTTAACGGATGACGTCAAGTTCCCGATAGTTCTCAACAGCCGACACAAGGTCACAGAGCTCATCATAAAGAAATACGACGAGGACGTGCACCACGCCGGGGCAGAGAGAGTCTTCGCTGAGATCAGACGTCGCTATTGGATACTGCAAGGAAGAGAAGCAGTACGACGCTTCCAGCGGACCTGTCTAGACTGTCGCAAGTGGCGAGCACAGCCCAGTATACCCAGGATGGCTGACCTACCCCCCTGTCGCCTCCGACTCGGCGACAAGCCCTTTCACTCCACCGGTATGGACTGCTTCGGCCCGCTGTATGTGAAGAAAGGAAGAGGGACGGAGAAGCGGTGGGGTATTGTATTCAAATGCATGACCACCCGAGCGATACACATAGAACTCCTTCCAACCATGAGTACGGACTCATTCCTTATGGCCTTCCGGAGATTTACAGCGAGGAAAGGAAAACCGTCTATATTATTGTCTGATCACGGGACAAACTTCAAAGGCGGAGAAAGAGAGCTGAGAGAGAGCTTCCAAGCTATGGGCCCAGAACTTAAGACCCACCTCGCTCCCTCTCAGATTGATTTCCAGTTTAACCCCCCGAACGCCCCTCACTTCGGGGGAACTTGGGAACGAGAAGTACGTTCAATAAAGACAGCCCTGTACGCCGTGCTTGGGGCCCAGACCGTGGTGGAAGAAGTCCTCACGACAGTCCTCACGGAGATCGAGGGAGTATTGAACTCAAAGCCCCTCGGTTACGTCTCAAGTGATGTAGCAGATGTCGACCCAGTCACCCCCAACACTCTCTTGATGGGGCGGCTGGACCCCGCGCTCCCACAGACAGTGTACAGACCTGAGGAAGCGAACGGCCGAAGAATGTGGAGGTACAGTCAAGTATTGGCTGACAAGTTTTGGAACAGTTTCCTCCTCCACTATCTACCGTCTCTACAGACCCGCCAGAAATGGGTAAAAGAAAGAGACAATTTGACGGAGGGCACAGTAGTCATGATTATAGACCAGTCACTACCCCGAGCTATGTGGCCGGCCAGCCGCGTAAGCAAAGTGATCACTGGGGCCGACGGAAAGGTCAGAGCGGCAGAAGTGCTCGTCCAGGGACGGACATACACCCGACCCGTGGCGAGGCTGATAGAGTTGCCAAGGCTCCCTGACTCTCTTAATGACGACCATGACCCACTGACTTTGTGAATTGCCCTACTCCTCACAATGGACATTGAGTAGTGGACAAGACGGTTAATCTGTCTCTGCTTATCTAATTAGGTGCGGACTAATTAGAAGGCGGCTGTTACAAAGGGTCAGATTAAACCGAATATATATATTTATTACTTGAGATATATTGTATAATATTTGTATATCGTCTGATATCCCTTGTATATTCTTTGTACATATACACGGAATATCCCTTTACCTAGGTACAGGCCAGACCATAATATTCGTTCTCCTATTGGACAGCGACCCCCTAGGCGCCAACGGCCATACCCCCAATGTCTAGTTCAAAGTCACCGCTAAGACATGTCTCAACATGCCCAGGTTTGCGCAGTAATACGAGACAGAAATAAGGTTGGCACTAGATTATTCACCTTACGTATAAATACGGCGCAGGTGGATACAGCAGTAATCTTAGTAACTAAAAGCTGAAGCCTTCACCACGATACAACGTGCTGTGAAGTGGGCCCGTTTTGCCCCTAAATAGAGCCTTGAGACCGCGTGCAAATTGATAGCTAAAGTGTCAGAGTTTAACGCTGTATCGTCGCGTTCGACTTATTCTATTATAAAGTAATAGTCTATTATGTATAGTGTATCGTGCGGCTACCGTTCTACAGTGACCAGCATTACCACCGGTTCATCGTACCGAACTAGTGTGCTTATCCAGGCTGGGCGGCCTAACCTTGTGCCGCCATCCGAGGAGTCCTAGACGAGAACCGTGTGGATATGTACACTGGATAACCTACACCGACGAATGCAGAGCCCTTTTCGGCTGGATTATATTACTTTGGTACTGTGGCTGCTGGAGCAGAGAACCGTCTACCCCACTACCGTGTGGGATCTACCCTGTGAGGAGCCCCGTCGAGCCCGCCTCTAGGACCCAGAGGCTGGCTAGCTTTCATCCATGCTGCAATGCATACCGGAGTATAGCTGTTGCTTTGTCTAAGGACCAAAGGATTATTGCACCGTCTCCTGTACCTGGAGTCTCTTTATTCCTCGTTGATCCAGACTTTTGCTCCCGACAATTCCTCTCCCCTGCTGGCTTACAACCGGAGGGAACCCCCTTAGTATCTCCAGCTGACCTACGAGTGTGCCTTATATAATTCTTATGCTACAGGTGGTATTAATTATCCCCATCGTAATATGCTCATGGACTTACGCTCTTGACCTATTTATGCACATTCTTCGCCATATAAGCGCGACCCTAATTCTCAATACTGTAATCTACTATTGATGCTCTTCTAATAAATATTCTAAACAGGACTTTCTTTGTTAAGCCGTGTTATTGTGTGGGTGTTCATCATATATACCGTGTACTGTATGGCCAGTAATTAAAGTACATAACTAAGTAGTGGTTTAATGATACCATACTCTCAATACAGTCAGGGAATTGTACCCCTCAGTTACAACTATCATCTCGTGCGCGGCTCGATCAATCGCCCGCTGTGTCTCCATCAGGTCTCTACGAACTGTCTCATGTCGTTCGAACGCTTCTACAAACGCTCTCTGTTGTAACTGTTGTCTGTAGGTCTGCCCCCCTTCCTCCATATTGGCGCCGGCGGTCTGACTTCCCGTCATCGGGCCCCGCGCCTCGTTCTGGCTCTGGTGTTGGGGGGTTTCTGGACCAGGGAAACTGGTGGGCTGTGTTCCCAATCCCTGCCCAGCCGCTGTTCCAGCCGTCAGGCCAGGATGGCCCTCTTGGGACTGCCATTTCAATGCAGCCTTCCATTGTCCATATCGCCCTCTTGACAATTTGTATTTACCTAAAATGGTTAGTCCAGCGTGGATCGGCCCTGTTGATTCTTGCTCGATTGACACTGGTCAAAGTAAAACCGTTGTCTCTGTTTGTCCCTCTTCAATGACCCCCTGTGTTGGAGTCAAAGTCATCATTCCAAGTCCCTCTAACACGCTCGTCACATGCGGGGAATCAGTCATATTCAAATCAATCAGGTTAACGTCACTGTTCAATTCTGTCTGGGAAGTGTCTGCAGAGGTTCTTGGCATTTCCCCACTATTGGCCTGACTATTGTTGGCCATTTCTATATCCCCTCTATTTGTTATACTACGGGTTATTTAAACAGACTGATTGTCAACACTTGTTTTTGTTATCGTATTTACGCTTCTAGTTGCTCCTAACACAGTTTCACCAAGGTGAACTTGCTCTACATTTAACATTCACACCCACTTTCACGCACTCGTAATATTACCGTTTGGAAAAACAAGTTTCTCTGTGTTTAAACCTATTTTTACAACTTGAGTTAAAATCACTCACACTGTTAGTAGGCCAGTACCGGGGGTGTCAAGAGGCACTTCCGCAGATGGTCGAAGGCCGTCTGACACTGCGGAGTCCACTTGAAGGCCTCAGGCCTCAGGCCTCAGTAGGCCAGTACCGGGGTGTCAAGAGGCACTTCCGCAGATGGTCGAAGGCCGTCTGACACTGCGGAGTCCACTTGAAGGCCTCAGGCCGGCCTTTGGCGAACCCCTTTTTTTCTTTCCCCATCAGGGCGTGCAGTGGCTGGGACACCTGGGCGAAGCGGGGCACGAACCGCCGATAATAGGACAGGAATCCGTTCACCTGCCTCACTTCCTTCGCTGAGCGTGGCGCCGGCCAGTCCTCCAACGCCTTCACTTTGTCGGTGTCGACCTGTATGCCTGCCGCGGAGAGGATGTGTCCCAGGAACTTGACTTCGGTCTTCAGAAGGAAACACTTCCGGGGCTTGAGTTTGAGCCCATGCTCCCGAAGCCGTCCAAACACCAGGTCCAACTTCTGACAGTGGCTCTCGAAGTCACTGGTGAACACCAAGACGTCGTCTAGGTAGACGAGTAGGACGTCGAAGGCCAGGTCTCCCAGCACGGCGGTCATCAACCGCTGGAATGTCGCTGGTGCGTTACACAGCCCAAAGGGCATACGGGTCCACTGGTAGAGGCCAAAGGGCGTCGTGACTGCCGTCTTCTCTTGGTCTTCTTCTTTCACCGCCACCTGGAATTAGCCGGCGGTGAGATCGAGTGAGGAGAAGATCTTGGCCTGCCCCAAGGCGTCTAGGGACTCCTCGATGCGAGGTAGGGGGTACGCATCCTGGTGCGTCATGTTATTTAGGCGTCGGTAGTCGCAGCAGAACCGCACGGAGCCATCCTTCTTTATGACGATCACGGCTGGTGACGCCCACGGACTGCAGCTCTCTACCAGGACACCCTGTGTCGTGTATTATCAAAATAAAACATGTAAAATATCAATGAAATGTACATGTGCAGGACGGAATGCTGTTGTAAGTTGGATTACAGAATGAATCAAAGATCAGCAGGCTGTCTCCTTGCCCAAGGAGCCAGACCTCAGCAAACAGCTGTTAACAAGTGTACCATCCCCTGTCAAATAGCTCCTACAGCAAGGCCACTGGTAGAGAATAACCCTCCCACCCGTTGTAAAAATACTTTCCCAACAGCACATTCTAAAGGGAAGTGGTGACAGCTGGCACACGGCCTAAAGATAGTAGAAAACCGTTGACCCTGCCTAACCCTCCCCCGGGCCAACAAACACATTCTGCAAGCAGAAAGGACACCAGTCACACATTAACTATAGAACAGATAGACTGGACGGGTTTAGACCTTGAGGAAATAGGTAAAAACAGATGGCTTGTCAGATAGATTAGTAAGATGGCCTTAGGAAACATTGCAACACACATGGCCAAAATAGCAAAGTTAATGGTATTTGAACAAGCAGCAAAAATCATTTATCCAGAGAATAGTGACCTGTCATTCTGAGTCAGGAAAAGCTGTCTATAGAAAACCGGGTTAAAGACTAAATAACAAGTTAACCACAAAAGATACTTAGTGATCAAATAAAGCTAAAACAAGGTTACAGATTACTTTAGAATAGAAATACCACCAGTAGGATGAAACAATCAAATAAAGTTCAATTACATAAGTAACATGTGGACAGAACTGAGGAAAAGACTGTTAGTCACTGTCTAGACAATAAAGAATAATCATATTATTCTAAAAGCAATTAAAGCATGGTAAAGTGTTTGTAGATGGAAACAGCTCATGCTCTATTTTCTGTTAAAAGGGTCAAAGCGGCTAAAACTCCCAAATAAGGTAATAAAATACTAGAATAGCCTATAGCTGTAAATAAGTATCCTGTCTTTAGAAAAGAGTAAAAAAAAAGGCAGAGATCGCTTCTAGCCAATAGAAGAAGCCCGATCCCTGGGGTGACGTCACCTGGACGTCCAGGGGCAGGGGGAAACTGTTTCCTTTAAAGACGGCAGGCGCTGATGGGGGAGGGAGGAGCGCTCAGACAGACACCGACACGCACAGAGCCACGGACACAGACGATGACAGGATCGCTTCGCAGCAGGGGATCCAGAGATGCAGACAGACGAAATCAAGCGCTCCCTGCCCTGAGCGCTGAGAACGGGAAAACCAGGGTTGCCTTGGCAACCAGCAACCACAAAAAGAGGCCTCGTGTTGTCTGGACAACCCGAGACAACCAGAAACCCACCGGAGAATGCTCTGATCGGCCGCAGCTGATCAGATCATGGACCAAATGCTCCACCAAAGAGACGATTAGATATAAAATGAAGACCCTGTACTAAGTTGATTCATCTAGCTGGTGTTTATAGAAATGAAAATAAACACAGCTTTGTTTTATTCAAAACACCTCGTCTGTGCTTCCTTCCTACAACCGAACCACATTGACATGCAAACAATGGAGAGTAGAAGAGTACAAACTATACGATCACAGAGACTAGAATAAATGAATGACACTTCACCTGGTTCACCAGGTCTTGTACGTGTCTCTTTACTTCTTGGAACACGTGGGGCGGTATTCGGCGGTGTCGTTGCTTGACCGGGTGTGCGTCACCGGTGGGAACGTAGTGAGTGACCGTGGTTGTGTAACCATAGTCCCCGTCGTCAACGGAGAACACCGCCTTGTGTTTCTCCAACACTTGAGTTAGCCGGCTCACTTGGGCCGGTGTGAGATCCTGCAGGTTCGCCTGTACGGCCACGGCGAGCCCGCGGGTCTTCCCGTCCGGCTCCGCCTCTGGCGGGTTGTCTCAAGTCTCAATCGCCGTCACTCGGACGCCTCCGTCTACTTCCTCCGCGGTCACCCTCTCCTTAGGCCGTACCTGACGGGGACAGTGGAGCTCCGCCAGCCTGGACCGGGGTCGGAGCACCATCTCGACGTTGGTCGGGTTCAACACCCGCACAGGCACTCTCCCCTGTCGGGCGTATGCCACCACGTTCGCCACCAATAGTCCGGGAAGCAGGTTGGCACTCGGCGTGTTCTCTAGCATCACGGGACGCCGCATCCCCACTGTCGTCTCACAGCGGCCTGAGACGACCACTTCGCTGTGCGGGGGAATGACCACCAACTCTCTGCCGGCCACCTTGACGTACCCCATCCTTCCCGGGGCGGTACACTCTCAGGCTTCTTGGGCCAGGACGGCGACCACACGGCGGATGGCGATGCTTCTAGCGTCGACACGTCTTCGGCTCACCGGCCGCATCCCCTTGATCCCTGCGAACAGGCCGTCTACCCCGCCGAGCACGTTCATGCCCAGAAGTCCCTGGGCGGCGTCTCCTGGGGCCACTCGGCCGCAATCGTCTTTTAGTATGAATATGCATTTCCCCGTAAATGTCATATCTAGGCACTTCACCTCGGCGTAGAGACACCCCACCACTGGGATCTCCAATTGATTACATGCAGAAATCCCCTCATGTGCCTTGGTATCTTCGGGATTAGTGTCGCTAATTGACTTTTTCTGTGTCACAGGATATTCCTGATAGCTCTAACAGGATTTAGATGGTAAAAGAGCCATATAGATGATCACATAAAAACCACCATGTTGGATTATCATAGCTGCATCATTTATGGCATTTCTTTCTGTCTTATTGGTTTAATTTTTTTACTACAAATGCAGTTTTCCCTGCAAACGGAAGTGCAGACTGTGCGTTTTTAAATATACCATTAGCGTTTAGATGAGAGATTTCCCTCTTAATCCGCTATGATGCTAATAACAGTAAATGTCTGTGCGCTGCATTTGATTGCAGGCTGTGTTTTGCCGTTGGGAAGTCAGTGAGCAATGTCCTCAGTTGACTTGTGTGTGAGCCCGGCTGTGTCGGGGCGACAGCAGCAGACTCAGTGTAGGAAACAAGATAACAGACTGTTATCATGGTACAGAAAGCTTTCTATTGGTATTCCAGCGGTGAGCTAATGTGTGCAAACCCGTTTCAAAATGTGTGTTCCTTTAAGGTTAGGTTAAGGTACTGAGTAGCTAGTAGGTATGTAATAAATGTATAGATGTAGCAGTACTGTCTATCTGTATGTCATGTATGTCATATATTGTTGTTTGTTATTAATGTTATGATTAATTGAAAATGGGGGACCCTGATGTAAACAAGACGAAAGTCTTTCTCTGGTCTGCATCCCCTTAACAATTGTGTGTATTGAGCTGTACTGTATTGTACCCATTCTGCAATCTGTTAATACAATTTTCAATCAATCAATCAATCTATGGTAAATACTAGTAAATGGTGCAATTATATAACAGCTTTTATCCAAAGTGCTTTACAATATTGTTCCTCACATTCATTCACACACCGACGGCAGAGGCAACCGTGCAAGGTGCCAACCTGCTCATTGGGAGCAGTTTGGGGTTAAGTGTCTTGTTCAAGCCTCGAACCGGAAACCTCCAGATTACCAGACGACTGCTCTACCTCTCTACGCATAAGGTTAGGGCTATGTTAAGGAACATTTGTAGTTCAGGTTAGGCTTAGGGGTAATGAGTAGTTAAGGTTAGGCTTAGGTTAAGGCAAATTAGTAGTTAAGGTTAGGCTTAGGTTAAGGTAATGAGTAGTTAAGGTTAGGCTTAGGTTAAGGAAAATGAGTAGTTAAGGTTAGGGTTAGGTTAAGGAAAATTAGTAGGTAATGAGTAGTTAAGGTTAGGGTTAGGTTAAGGAAAATTTGTAATTACGGTTAAGTTTGGGCATGTGAAGCCACCTGGTCAAATGCATATTTTGAGCTAAACTTAAACCGTTTGATGTTTTAAAAATATTGATATTGCCAATATTGGAAGTTTTCAAAGCTGGGACGTAAGGTAACCGACAAAAGAATATAATGATACCTCTCCTGCACACAAAGAAATATGTGTCGTATTGTACATAAATAGAAGTAGACTACTCAACTGCGTGGGTTGAACATTTGGTTGTATATTGATTTGTCAGACATAATGCTCGAAAATAATGGGAAGGAAAAATTAGGCATTTCCTCTCATCTGAATTAGAATCAGTTGTATTTTAATCTGAATTAGAATCAGATGTATTTTGAATCTGATTTAGAATCAGATGTATTTTGAATCTGAATTAGAATCAGGTGTATTTTTAATCTGAATTAGAATCACACATATTTGAATCTGAATTAGAATCACATGTATTTGAATCTGAATTCAAATCAGATTTTTTTTATCTGAATTAGAATCACACGTATTTGAATCTGAATTAGAATCAGATGTATTTTGAATCTGAATTAGAATCAGACGTATTTGAATCTGAATTAGAATCAGATGTATTTCTGGGTTGAAATATAAAGCCTGTTTAAGCACAGATGGAACCATGTTGGCCCATGTGCTGATGACTGATGGCACGCAGCCAACACAAATTCTCTTGGGTGTAACGTGTCTCTCTCTCTCTCTCTCTCTCTCTCTCTCTCTCTCTCTCTCTCTCTCTCTCTGTGTGAGAGACAGAAAAATAAAACGGGCAGGCAAAACAGACCAGATGAGAGACCAATGCAGCCCACATGGTGGCAGAGTCCAGAGACAGATGTGAGTGATGTTGGTACAGTGTACAGCGTATCTTTATGCATTATAGTTTATGCCTATAAAATTGCACGTCGCTGCTGTGATGCTATGACAATCAAATAATATCAACCAATACCCTGTGACCTTTCTGTGGAGTCCTTTATGAATGAACGTTTTTACAGTTCATTGCTCACTGCCACGGCAACGCTTGTAAGTCACCCGTTCATATTTACAGCCAGGCAATGTACCCCCCCTCACCACAGCGCATCAGGGCCAAACACAAACCCATTCCCCAGGAGAAATACTATTGTACATGAGGCATTTTTCCTTGGGGAATGTGTTGTTCAAGTCATGTCACCTTCAGATATAAAACCAATAGTTCTGGGGTCACGAGGAAACTTGGATCCATTGATTGACCTGAAAATATAACCTGGGCCAGTGATCAATGTACATAGAATAGTGTATAGGAACTTGATGCATATAGATGACCCAGTCAGTTGTGAAGGGCACATTAAACCTTTCACTACCACACTACGGAAGGTTAACCTTTCACTACCACTACAGACGGTTAACCGTCTGTAGTGTGGTAGTGAAAGGTTTGTGAGGATTGGTTCATTCCCCGCCACACGCTTCTTCAAGGTACTGTGATGATTGGTCCATTCCCCGCCACACGCTTCAGGAGCGATTATCAATTCCATCACGCACCTGTTGTAGTTCGTAATTAGCGCTCCAGAGGCTTCATATACTCGGACCTTCTATCAATCGTTGTCGGGTCGTTTTGAATTACTACTGCTACTGCCTGTCTCCCCCCGTTGTTGTACCTCGTCTACTTTTCTCCAGGACATCTTTGGAAGTCTCCGCTTGTGTATATCTTGATCATCCGTTTGGAGCTGTGCCTCGTTGCCCGCTTATGCGTTTGCGCTTTGGTGAGTTTTTGGAAACAAACCTTTTTGGATTATCTGTTTTTGTGTGTTTGGATAACACTGAAGAAATACCGTTTTTGTTTTGTACTGGACTCAGCTCATTTGTGTGTTTGGATAACACTGAAGAAGTACCGTTTTGTTTTGTACTGGACTCAGCTAACTTGTGTGTAGTTTACACCGAAGATCAAGTCACTTGTATTTCATACTAGACTCAGCTAAGGGAGGACTGAACTGCACTGCCTCTGTGTACAGTTGGACTGTTATTGATCTCTCTCTCTCTCTCTATGTTTCCACTCCGAGTTGGATCTGGGAGTATCTGCAGAGCCGCAGCGGCGCCTACGCCGATTCCCCACCTCTAACACCGGGAGGATCTGCAGAGCCGCAGACAACTCTGCCGAAGGCATTCTCCTATTTCGCTGCTGTCGGGACAAAACCTCATAACTCCAAAAACCCAACTTTTCAGCAGATGAAAAAAACTAACACAGATTTGAGGGTGAATAGAGTTAGGAGGTTTAGACAGATGATCGGTTTAATGCTTTCCCATTGTTTAAACTTTGTAAAACCCACACACACATATGGAGGATGATCTACGGAGTTGATTTATATAATAATAAAAAAATAAAAAAAATTGAGTTATGAGGTTTTGTCTCGACAGCAGCGATTTGTTAATTCTGTTTTGTATTTTGGCTCATTTTTTGGTTCAGTAATAAATACGCCCTAGTGTTTGGCTAACTCTGAACTACCTGTCTGTGCCGTGCTGTTGAGGTCGGTTTCAAACCCTAACATTACGACCCGACCATGACGACCTCAGCCGACACAGACAGAGTCAGGACAGCGTTGGCGGTCCAGATTGAATTGACCAACGACCACAGCCTACAGTTAGGTGCGGCTGCGGCTGCTGTACAGGAGCTCCGAGCCCAGGTCCTGCCTATTCAGGAGTCCCTTGGCTCTCTGGCTACCCTGCAGACAGCCCAGGGTAATCAGCAGGCTGATATTCTTCACCAATTACAAACGCTGAGTGAAGCATTTAACGCCCTGCTTGTAACCCCACCTGCTTCAGGAGTCTCGGCCAGAGCACCACCCGCAGCCGTGGCGGGCCCCGCGTCTCCCGATCCCGCACCTCGGGAGCCCCGTCTCTCCGAACCACGGTCGTTCAATGGTAACTTCGAGGATTGTGCCACATTCATCATGCAATGTGAGTTGGTTTTTCTTCATCAACCCAGCCGATTCACTTCAGAGGGAGCCCGAGTGGCTTACATGACTAACCTGCTCTCAGGCCGGGCAGCACAGTGGGTTACTGCCTCCTGGTCAATGAGGGCTGATTTTAGTTTTTCCTACCCAGACTTTGTGGCAGAGCTCCGCAGGGTTTTCCACCACCCAGCTCGTGGCCAGGACCTAGGGGCTCGGTTGGGCACCTTCCGGCAGGGCAGTGACGGGGTCACCGACTACGTGCTGGAGTTCAGACTGGCCGCAACGGAGAGCGGTTGGAACGATCAAGCGCTTCGTCTCACCTTCAGGAGGGGGCTCAACGACGCTGTAAGGGACCAGCTCGCGACCCGTGAGGAGCCTGAGTCCTTCGAGGACCTATTCAACCTCGCCATTCGCATCGACGGACGCCTCCGGGAGAGAAGGCGTGAGAGAGCCCGACTGGGACCCCCAGACGTTCCCCAGACCCCCCGCACTCGTGACGGTACTGCGGTCCGTCGTGCTCCCTCCACAACTGGTGGTTCCTTCCCCTCCCGTTCGGTGCCCGAGGAGGAACCCATGCAGCTGGGACGCTCACACCTTAGCCAGGCTGAACGGGAGGCCAGGCTCAGGTCCGGCCTTTGTCTCTACTGCGGCCGGGATGGGCACCGTATCTCCAACTGCCCCACCCGGCCAAAAGACCAGGCTCGCCGGGACCCCGGGAGATCCTGGTGAGCCGTTTTTCTCGTTCCCACAACCATGCACCACCTAGCCGTCTGATGAGCATCACCCTGGCCTGGGCGGACCAACGGGCGACGGTGGAGGCACTCATTGACTCGGGTGCTGACGAGAGTTTCCTGGATTTCGAGTTTGCTACCCAGGCCAACATTCCACTAGAGGACCTCGTGAGACCCTTGGAGGTGTTCGCGTTGGACCAGCACCGCCTGGCTGACATCACTCAACGCACCTGTCCAGTCCTTCTCACCATTGCTGGTAACCACGTTGAGAGGCTCCAGTTTTTCATCACCAGATCCCCTCTTGTCCCAGTAGTCCTGGGCCGGCCCTGGCTCGCGCTGCATGAGCCCCACATCGCCTGGTCCTCCGGTACCATCAGGGGGTGGAGCTCCTCCTGTCATGCCCAGTGTCTTCAGGCGGCGTCCTGTCCCTCGCCCCGGAGATCCCTTTATGAGCCGCCCCCGGACCTCTCGACTATACCCCCCGAGTACCACAACCTCGAGGAGGTTTTCAGTAAGTCCCGGGCTCAGGCCCTTCCGCCTCACCGGCCTTACGACTGTGCCATTGACCTCCGCTCTGGGGCTCCCCTTCCCGGCAGCCGCCTCTACAGTCTGACCGTCCCTGAGAAGGCAGCGATGGATAAGTACATCTCTGAGTCCTTGGAAGCAGGCCTCATTCGGCCTTCCTCCTCCCCGGTGGCGGCCAGTTTCTTTTTTGTTGGGAAGAAGGATGGAGACCTTCGACCCTGCATCGACTATCGCCAACTCAACGAGATCACCATTAAGAACAAGTATCCTCTTCCTCTCATGAACTCCACCTTCGAGCCTCTCACCCAGGCTACCGTCTTTACCAAGCTGGACCTCCGGAGTGCCTACCATCTGGTCCGTATCCGAGAGGGCGATGAATGGAAGACCGCCTTCAAGACTCCCAGGGGCCACTACGAGTACCTGGTAATGCCGTTCGGCCTCACCAACGCTCCGGCGGTATTCCAGGCGCTCATGAACGACGTCCTCCGTGACATGCTGGAGGAGTTCGTGGTGGTATACCTAGACGACATCCTCATTTTCTCCAAGACCCTCGAGGAACACATCCAGCATGTCCGCCGTGTGCTGGAGCGCCTCCTCCACAATCGGCTCTTCGTCAAGGCAGAGAAGTGCTGATTTCACTCCGACTCCGTCGATTACCTGGGCTTCATCGTAGAGAGCGGCTTGACCCGAGCTGACCCTCGCAAGATCCGGGCCGTGGAGGAGTGGCCGGAACCCACCTCTCAGAAGGAGCTACAGAGCTTCCTCGGGTTCGCAAACTTCTACCGAAGATTCATCCGGAACTACAGCCAGGTGGCGGAACCACTTACCAGGCTAACCTCTCCCGCCCTGCCGTTCGACTGGTCCCCAGCGGCTTGTGCTGCGTTCCGTTCCCTCAAGAAGAGGTTCACCACCGCCCCGGTCTTGCTCCACCCAGACCCCAAGAGACAGTTCATTGTAGAGGTGGACGCCTCGGATACTGGACTAGGGGCTATCTTGTCTCAGCGGTCGGCAACGGACCAGAAGGTACATCCGTGCGCCTTCTACTCGCGTCGTTTCCTCCCTGCCGAGAGGAACTATGACATCGGCAATTGGGAGCTGCTGGCGGTTGTGGCTGCCTTGGAGGAGTGGCGTCATTGGCTAGAGGGGGCCGAGGAACCATTCACCATTTGGACGGACCACAAGAACTTGACGTACATCCGTGCTTCCAAGCGCCTCAACGGCCGGCAGGCAGGATGGGCCAGCTTCCTCAGTCGGTTCGACTTCTCGCTGACCTTTCGCCCTGGTTCCCGCAACACGAAGGCCGACTCCCTGTCCCGGTTACACTCCAAGGGGGCTCCAACCACTGAGGACCCGACTCCCATCCTCCCAGAGGCCAGGGTGTTGGGAGTGGTCACCTTGGGCATCGAGGGGGTGGTAAGGCGTGCCCTACGCTTCCATCCCGCTCCCGGCAATGTACCTGTTCATCGCCTCTTCGTCCCCGACTCAGTCCGGTTCCGGGTCCTCCAGTGGGGCCATACCAGCCGGTTCGCCTGCCACCCGGGCGTTCATCGCACATTCTCCTTCCTGGCTCGTCGATTCTGGTGGCCCACCATGAGGAACGACGTCAAGGAGTTTGTTCTGGCCTGCGCGGTCTGCGCCCGCAGGCAGGCATCCCACCAGGCACCCTCCGGGCTATTGCAGCCGCTTCCCATTCCGAGCCGCCCTTGGTCCCATGTGGCGTTGGACTTCGTCACGGGTCTTCCTTCGTCCCAGGGGAACACGTGCCTACTGACCGTGGTGGATCGGTTCAGCAAGGGGGTTCACCTCGTGGCCCTTCCCAAGCTTCCCTCGGCTGCCGAGACGGCGGACCTCCTGACACGCCACGTGTTCCGCCTCCATGGGTTTCCCCAGGACGTTGTCTCGGACCGGGGGCCCCAGTTCACTTCCCAGGTATGGCGGGCTTTTTGCAAGGGATTGGGGGCAACGGTCAGTCTTTCCTCTGGTTATCATCCCCAGACTAACGGACAAACGGAGAGGATGAACCAGAGTGTGGAGTCTGCTCTTCGTTGTGTGGCTGCCGAGAAGCCCGCTTCTTGCAGCCGGTTCCTTCCCTGGGTCGAGTACTCCATCAACTCCCTGGTCAGTTCCGCCACCGGCCTCTCACCTTTTGAGGTATCCCTGGGCTACCAACCCCCTCTTTTCCCTGCACAGGAGTCGGAGGTGGCCGTTCCCTCCGTACAGGACCATCTCGACCGGTGCCGATGGGTCTGGGAGATCACCAGGACTGCACTGCTCCGGTCATCGGAGCGCGCCAGTCGTGGAGCTGACCGGCGCCGGGTCCCTGCGCCGACGTACCACCCTGGGCAGAGGGTGTGGCTGTCCGCGAAGGACCTTCCGCTTCGATCCTCGGCCAAGAAGCTTAACCCCCGGTTCGTCGGTCCTTTTGAGGTTCTGAAGGTGCTCAGTCCGGCGGCGGTGAGTCTTAAGCTTCCTGCGTCCATGCGCATTCACCCCCTTTTTCCATGTGTCCCGGGTTAAGCCTGTCTCTCTCAGTCCCCTGATGCCTCCTGCTCCGGATCCGCCTCCTCCTGTGATGGTGGACGGACACCCCCAGTGGCAGGTCCGTCAGCTGATGGACGTCCGACGGCGGGGTCGGGGGTTCCAGTACCTGGTGGACTGGGAGGGATACGGCCCGGAGGAACAGAGCTGGGTCTCCCGCCAGCTCATCATGGACCCCGCCCTGATCACAGACTTCCATCGTTCCCATCCGGACAAGCCGGGTCGGGCTGGTCGCCGGGTGGCTCCCGTGGAGGGGGGGGTACTGTGAGGATTGGTTCATTCCCCGCCACACGCTTCTTCAAGGTACTGTGATGATTGGTCCATTCCCCGCCACACGCTTCAGGAGCAATTATCAATTCCATCACGCACCTGTTGTAGTTCGTAATTAGCGCTCCAGAGGCTTCATATACTCGGACCTTCTATCAATCGTTGTCGGGTCGTTTTGAATTACTACTGCTACTGCCTATCTCCCCCCGTTGTTGTACCTCGTCTACTTTTCTCCAGGACATCTTTGGAAGTCTCCGCTGGTGTATATCTTGATCATCCGTTTGGAGCTGTGCCTCGTTGCCCGCTTATGCGTTTGCGCTTTGGTGAGTTTTTGGAAACAAACCTTTTTGGATTATCTGTTTTTGTGTGTTTGGATAACACTGAAGAAATACCATTTTTGTTTTGTACTGGACTCAGCTAATTTGTGTGTTTGGATAACACTGAAGAAGTACCGTTTTGTTTTGTACTGGACTCAGCTAACTTGTGTGTAGTTTACACCGAAGATCAAGTCACTTGTATTTCATACTGGACTCAGCTAAGGGAGGACTGAACTGCACTGCCTCTGTGTACAGTTGGACTGTTATTGATGTCTCTCTCTCTCTCTCTCTCTCTCCGTTTCCACTCCGAGTTGGATCTGGGAGTATCTGCAAAGCCGCAGCGGCGCCTACGCCGATTCCCCACCTCTAACACCGGGAGGATCTGCAGAGCCGCAGACAACTCTGCCGAAGGCATTCTCCTATTTGTTAATTCTGTTTTGTATTTTGGCAAATTTTTTGGTTCAGTAATAAATACGCCCTAGTGTTTGGCTAACTCTGAACTACCTGTCTGTGCCGTGCTGTTGAGGTCGGTTTCAAACCCTAACAAGGTTAACCTTCGGTAGTGTGGTTGTGAAAGGGTTAACCACTTGGTAGTGTGGTAGTGAAAGGGTTAAGATACAAATATTAAACTGGACTTGAATAAGTCTTTATTTGTAGCACACATTGCAACGTAGTCATGCAGCGAATACACACATGCGATGGACGACACATAGGAACACAGACATGCATTTACTTGGGTCACAATGAAATTTCTTCTCAGCTTGACCCATCCCGTCGTCCTTCCCCCCAAGGGCAGCTGGGAGCAGACATGGCTTGTGGCGTGGGGACGCACCCGGGGACCAATCCAAGTGTTCCTGTCCGTCTTCATCAGGGACGCGACAGTGTTAGCGATCTGTTCTGCATGAGGTTTTTCCATTGGGTTTATCTCTTTTTCTGGAGGGGAAACCTTGCGAGCACGGGGAGAGAACATGGAAACTCCATACAGAAAGGCCCGGGATATACCTACTTGGGTACCAACCTGGTCCCCAAGCAGGAATCGAACCCAGGACCTTCTTGCTGTGAGACAGTGTTAACCACTACACCACCGTGCCGCCAACATATGCTGTCTGTACTACTGCAAGCCTTATTGTTGATGAAGGGTAACCATGGTAACCATATACAACACAGTAGGCTATAGGGAGGTGTAGTCTGACGTCGCTTTGGACCGCCCGCGAGGTCCACCCGGGATTTATCATTGGGAAAATTAGTTCCCTTCTATCACTAACATTATTGTTTAAAGCCCAACTTGCAGGTTAAACCCTACTCTGCAATTATGGGTAGTTTACATCATTGGTATCTAATTTAATTTTTTTTTTTTTTTTGACGCCGGAAATTTCACTCAGAAATGGTTAAAAAGGTCCACGCACGAATAACATGCACGAGCAAATCTAAAAGCTTATCAGACGCTAGCACGGCCGTGACGTCACTTCAGGAAACGTATGCCTTATGCCTGTCCGGGTCATAGTACTACTTGATATATGGCGCTGGCTAACGTTAGCATTATGTCTACTGTCGTGAACCATTTTAGATCGGGGCATGTAGAGGAGTTTGGGGAACGAGTAAAATCATGTGCAGGTCCTCTTCTCAGACCTGTGTGGCAAAGCACTGCACACGCATCATGCAAGCTACACGTCGCTGCATGTTGATCAATGGTGGCCCACTCGGTGCATCACAGTGGGCTACTATTGTGCTAACAACGTGCCGCGGCGTCCGGCTTGTCGGCCGGCATGAGTGCCCGATTTGGGGTGGTTCTCTCCTCTTTGTGTGCCCCCGTTCTCGCGGGTGTCCTGCCGGGGAGCTTGTGGACGCGACAACAGCGGCGGCCGTAGGGTGTTTGAGCCTGTAGCGTTAGTTAGCTCATAGCTATCGTGTACCACTAGCGTTACGGGCTCGAGCACCCTACGGCTGCTGCCGTTGTCGCGTCCATGGGCTCCCCGGCAGGGTACCCGTGGGGACGGGGGTGTACAGAGAGGAGAGAACCATTTTGGGTCGGGCGTTCATGCCGGCCAGCGAGCCGGACGTCGGGATATGTTGTTAGCACAATAGCTACCAAGCTAAGCTATGTTAGCTTCTAACGGTGTATACACAATATGTACAACGACACAATGATTTACATTATTACAAATATGGTAACGTGGTTGTGGCTTTTACAAATAGTGGTTAGCTTTAGAGATGGATGGCTATGATCACAGAGCAATAATGTTGTTAGGTGAAACAGATACATTTTCATTCGGCTAGTAGTAGCAAGGCTCTCTGCCTGCAGTGCCTGCCACTAGCTGTGTGTGACTCTCAGAGCCCCCTGGTGAGCCCCCTGGTGCCCTGCACCTGTTGTGACGACTTCATTTCGATTACACGCGCACGTTATGAACCATTGATTAAAATATCCACGTGCGTGGTGATTGTGTTGGGCAGACAAAATGTTTGATAAAAACGCTAAAACTGGGTCAATTTCAATACTTTTTTTTTCCTTCTTCATGAAAGTCACCGTTGGCCTAGTCCACATTGTTTATTGAACAAAAATACAACATGCAAGTTGGCCTTTAAGCATTTTTGGTTGAAATAAAATGGTGATTTTTTCTTATGATTAATTGCGAATATATTTTCATGTTGAGCTATAGATTGTGGATGAATACGCACAGAAAGGTACAGCATGCAAATGTTAATGCAGTATTTGTTTTAAAAGAGACGATTTAGAAATTGGCAATGGGGAAATACATTGTGTTGGACAGAGGGTCGAACACGGAAAAGCGGCAATGACGTAACCACCACTACACCTCCCTATAGTAGGCTACATGTTTGTATGCTGTTGGGCATACTGCAACTGACTAACTGAAACATCATGGAAATGTAATGTCTTATCTGAAGGATAAAATAATTCAGGAGTACAGTTTTGAGTAAAACATCAAACATTTATTTTTCTCTTTTCTTTTTTCTCTTCCGGTTTGAGAACGAGATGTAGCGGACACGTTTGGTCAACGCTCCGCTCCCGTTAACGTTAATTTCGCTTCAAAACCTTATTTGTACAACACTAATGTGTTTAAACCTCATCGTATATATTAAATAAGACCTTCTACTAACT
This sequence comes from Notolepis coatsorum, assembly GCF_963971535.1. Taxonomy (NCBI): domain Eukaryota; kingdom Metazoa; phylum Chordata; class Actinopteri; order Aulopiformes; family Paralepididae; genus Notolepis; species Notolepis coatsorum. The sequence continues at coordinate 131,045,020 of NC_140174.1, forward strand.
ATATCAACAGAAAGAAAGATTCAACATGGGACCAAAGAAAGAGAAAGATCCTGGAAAGAGACACGGAGTAGACAATATAACGGCCCCGGCTGTGACACGCTCCGCGAGGGAGATAGCAGCGGACAATATAACGGCACCGGTGATGACTTGCTCCGTGGGGGAGACAGCAGCGGACAATATAACGGTCCCAGTGACGACTTGCCCCGTGAGGGAGATAGCAGAGGACAATATAACGGTCCCGGCGGGGACGAGCTTCGTGAAAGGGATAGCAGTTGAAATTGAGAAGAAAATATCCGACAATACCACGCTCCTGCCAACGCTCCTGCAACCTCAACCGATACAGGCATGGAGAATACACCACCCGATTTCAAGTCTCTGACTAATCTGATAAAGGATCTGATGGATAAAGCGGACGCCAAGGCTGACGCCAAGGCTGACGCCAAGGCTGACGCCAAGGCTGACGCCAAGGCTGACACTTTTAAATTATATATCGATGCTAAATTCGAAGAGGTTAAAACAGCGGCTGCAAATCAATCCGAGCGTATTACTGCAGTTGAAAACACTGTGATCGAATTTACACTGAAAGTCGAGGAGAGCAAGACGGCTTTTCATGAAGGATTCATGGAGCTAGCGGAGGCGATGCAACAGGGGGACAAAGTGCTTTTGAAGAAGATACATGACAACGAAGAGAAATCAATGGAGAGGCTGCTCGATTCCGAACGTCACTATCGTAGATTTAATATCCGTATTGTGGGATTGGATGAATCAGTCAAATGCACAGACGACACATTTCCAGCAGTGTTAGCTGAAATTCTAGGTAAAGAAATCCTCCCCACAATGCCGTTAGTGGATCATTGTAATAGAATCGGTACCTGGGACCCCAACGGCAACAAGGCGAGAGTTATCATTGCTACTCTGCGTAAAACAGAAATAAGAGACACGATCATCAGAGAGGCACGTAAGCAATGGGGGAAACTGAAATATAACGATAAACCAGTGTCGTCCTACGAAGATTTGTGCAGGGAGGCTATAATCCGATGAGCCCCTTACAAAGAAGTGTTGCAGAAGCTCTATAAGAGGAAACTCCAGCCCAGCCTACGCTACCCAGCGTTTCTCTCCATTGTGGGGGAAAATGGGAAAAGAATCGGGTTACGCTCGCCTGAAGACGCCGAAGATTACATGAAGGAAACACACCATGATACCGGCCCGAGGGGACGCACCATCTGCCCGTCTCAGATGACAAGCTTATTCATCTCTTTTTCTTATTTTTTTATTTTTATTTGGATGACTTTGCCATGGCTCGGTTACAAAAGCGGCAGCAAATAAGCCTGTTGACATCATTGAGGTACAAAGAAACGATAGGCACTATATTTATAGATTTCTGGTTTTTGTGCAGGCAATATTCTGACATTGACATTTTGGAACACTCTGGAACATTCTGGATTCTTCTTTCGATCGTTCAGTGTCATACTGGAATATACTGGAATACACTGGAATGACTCTTGGATAGGAAGAATAATCTGGAACATAACATCAGTTTATACAAATCAAGATCGGTGGCTAACTTTCTAGAATACACAGTATTCCTACAATTAAGGCCTGTGAACAATAACATTCGGTATGTATATGCACATGAACCAGATATGGAAGTTCAATAAACCCTCATAACGGTTTAATGCCCACACTTGTCGGGGGACGAACTGCATACAAGGATTTAAAAACCTAATTTTCATCTAAAGGTATAAGCCTGACAAAGTTATTTGAATATTTTAAGCAATTGCTCCATTGCTTTAGGGATTTACATAATTTAGTTCTAAAAATCTATTTTTTTTCTCTCTTTTCTTTTTCTCTTTTTTCTGAAGGTTCCAACATATACGTGTTAGTAGAAGGTTCAAATAAATATGCCAATTGAGGTATATTTTTCATTTTTCACTCTATTTTTATTACATTAAAGGGAAGGCGCTAGACCACGAGTGACATTCTATTAAATTAGAATGAAAGTTTTAGATCCTATGGCAATTAGCATAGGAAAGTTAAGGTTAAAAGGCTCACTTTGGGCAAACCGGTGGTGTAAGGGAGGGAGTTATACGTGAAGGTTGTGTCTATGGAACACAGCCATGTACGACTCTCTGAGGGAGGGGGATTTAGGGGTTTATTTGTATATATGTATGTTTTTAAGCTCGGCTCTCAACGGGACCTCAATAGTTGGATGTATATCCATTGTGAATTCACACTCCAGAAGCATTACCAACAATTACACAACAACATGTATAGATTATGGCTAGTTTGAATATAATGATCTGGAATACTGGGGGAATAAATAATCAACATAAACGCAAAAGCATGCTCACACTGATGAAAAACAAACAGGTTGACGTGGCTCTTCTAAGCGAAACGCACATTTTAGTGGAAGACAAAGCTATGTTAGCGGACAACATATATCATAACATTAGTCAATCTTCCTTTGGAACGAGAACCTGTGGAGTTGCTATAGTCGTGAAACGGAAGTTGAATATTGAATTGAAGGAAGTATGGTCTGATACAGATGGTCGGATAACCATAGCTAAAATTGTATACAGGAATAGGAAAATAGCGTTGGTAGCGGTATATGCCCCAAATTTGTACAAAGCTAACTTCTACTCTACACTTACCAGAACAATGTTAAACCTTCCTGAATACTCATTTATAATTGGTGCAGATTTTAATGCCATTTGGGATCCTGGGATGGATAAATCTTATCCCACCTTTTCCAACGACCAGAAAAATTCATCTAATGCGTTAAAGGATTGGTCGAAGAATACAGGTGTAAACGATCTATGGCAATCACTCAACCCTACGACCCGAAAGTACTCTTGTCGATCTGCAAGACATAACACACTTTCCAGAATAGATTATGTTTTTGCATCCCCAAGACTATTTGATAACTATGACGTGGAAATGGTAATCCAATGCATCAGATCACTGTTATTTACTCCTAAAAGGATCATTTGGTATACTGTCATCCCAGGCCCCAAAATGGCGATTTAACTCGATATTGCTGAAAAACAAGGAATTCATTACACAATTCAAAGAAGCTCTTTCTGTATTCCTACTGGAGAATGCGAAATCGGTACAGGACCCCAGAATATTATGGATGTCGGTAAAGGGATTGATCAAGGATTTTACCGGGTACTTTTCCTCCAAAATATGCAAGAATCGTTGCTCAAAACTGGCAGAGCTGGAAACGCTTTACTCTACGTTATTTTCCTCTTTACAATACAACTACTCGGTTCGACTGGAAACTCAAATTAATGTGTTAAAAAAAGAGATTAATGCCATTTATAAACAACAATCTGAAGTACAAATACGTAGCACAAGACAACAGCATTACTTTCATGGTTCTAAACCAAGTCACCTACTAGCTATGCGGTTAAGAGTCAACGCAAAATTTGCAGATATAACTACCATTAAAGCACAGCAAGGACTTGTTACAGACCCTAAAAAAATCAACGAAACATTCAAAGAGTTCTACTCCAACTTGTATAAATCAGAAACGACCTTCGATCAAAACAAAATGGACACATATCTTAATCAAATTAACCTCCCTAAACTATCAGAGGATGACGCTAAACAGTGTCACATAGCAATGTCTAATGACAATATAAAATATAAGCTGAAGCGGGCTGTATGTGAAAACCAGACCCTTCAGTAGTGCACTAAGCACGGTCCCGATCAGGTAAGAAATAAACAAAGGCGTTTTCAAATGGCAAATGATATTTATTATAGCGGGGCTTGAAACCCACTGTTCCCAAAGGAAAAATGATATTTATTATAGTGGGGATTTAAACCCACAGCACACACAAAGGGCAAAGGGTAATGGAGAACAAACAGGGAATATATAAATAAGACAAACAAACACTAAGCAAAATATAGACGTGTCATAAGACACAAAGCTATTAAGCAAAGGTAAGCACTGGGAACCACCCAGCAATAAAGCACTACAGTATATATCCCCCTTGATGGAGGGAGATGGCGCAGAGGCCAACAATATATACAATAATAATCCCACCTGTTGGGGAAGCACACAAAGTGGAAGATAAGACCAACACAATAAGATTGCCCACACACAGTGGTTAATGGTTTTTACAATTAGGCTACAAAAGTATCCACTCAATAGTGGTAAATAGCGGCCACCTCCACACTCCACTCTGGTCGGTGGCAGTGATTCAATGAGGCACCCCGATGTGTGTCACTTCCCACTCTATTAACCACCCATCTCCACTGCCTGTCCGAAGGTGCACCAATCAGATGCAACCAATCCAATCAGGGAGATGAGTGGCATCTGCGGAACAGAAACAGGTGATTAGGAGATGACACAACATCACACATAGAAAACAACACAAATAATATATTACCCTGATGTTACATGGTGTTAAAATATATGGCAATAATGATAATGCACAACCCACGTACGTGACAACAGTTAGAAACACCCATCACACTAGATGAACTTAGGGAGGCCATATCTGAAATGCAAAGTGGTAGGGCTCCTGGAAGAGACGGTATCCCACCAGAAATGTACCTCTCATGTTGGGATGTAATTGGACCCCTATTACTTAATATGATTTTATATTCAATCAAGGAGGGGAACTTCCATAAGAACGACAATATTGCACTCATAACAGTCCTCCTTAAAAAAGACAAAGACCCCACCGATTGCGGTAGTTATAGACCCTTAAGCCTCCTTGGAACCGATATCAAGCTGTACTCCAAGGTATTAGCCATCAGACTTCAAAAGCATATGACGTCTTTAGTTCATCCTGATCAGACTGGCTTCATAAGAGGCAGCTTGATCACGGATAATATAAGACGGTTACTACATGTGCTAGATGCCAGCAAGGATGACACCACACCTACAGTAGAAGCCCTTAGAAGTCAGGCATTTACTGCTACTCTGCCACTACTTCACCACTCTGATTTTGTGACTCCTATTGTTCTCGACCGGGCCAGATTTCACACCTCCACGGCTGGGGAGATTTTCATCGTACATTTTTATTTGTCCCAAATGTCCCAGCCCCATCCGATTTCTTAGATTTTTTCACTGTTTATTTATCATACATTGCAACACTAATATATGGTCAGTACGCCAAGTCAGACTGCCCATATAAAAATTATCTTGGGGGTCTGAGGGCAGTAGCCCCCGACCCCCTCCCTGGGGAAGCACTTAAATTAAGTACCAGCCCCCGAAAATTAACACCCGAGTGAGTTCTAAAGTGACATTGGAGTGGTAGATGAGTGGCAGTGGGGACGTGATTCTCGAGGGCTTCTACTGTAAGGCGATGCTGTCCCTGGATGCGATGAAAGCTTTTGATAGGTTGGAATGGTCTTATCTATGGGCAGTATTAGAAAGGATGGGGTTAGGAAAAGGATTCATTGATATGATTAAAGTATTATACAAAGACCCATCGGCCATGATTAAAACAGGTATAATCACCTCCGAAATCTTTCCGGTATCACGCTCTTCTAGACAGGGTTGCCCTCTTAGCCCCGGACTATTCGCTTTATCATTAGAGCCTTTAGCACAATATATAAGACAATCCCAATCCATAGAACCAATCGCAATCAAGGGCACACAACATCAAATTAGTTTATATGCGGACGACGAAATACTGTTCATGCAAAACCCTAATACCTCAATGCCTCATCTTCTCAAGTTGATTGATGACTTTGGCAATCTATCGGGATTTAGGATAAATTGACCAAAGTCGGCTTTCCTTCCACTTAATGCCCCTGCAAAAAATATACTCCTTCCAGAAGAAATACCAATGGTTAAACACTTCAGATGTTTAGGAGTTGAAGTATTCCCTACTATAAGCCAAACGGTGAAGTACAATTACATAAAAATCCAAGATAAGATCAAATACGACTTTGACAGGTGGTCAAAACTTAAAAACTCAGTACAGGCACGGGTATCAATAGTTAAGATGGATGTCCTACCTAGAATCAACTTCATTAGCTCAATGCTACCGTTACCCCCTCCAGATGGTTACTGGAAAAAATTACACTCTACCGCATACAAATTTATTTGGAATAACAAACCTCCACGTATAAAAAGATCCACCGCACAGAGAAACAAAGCCGACGGAGGTATGGCATTTCCAGATTTTTACCACTATTTTAAGGCGTACACTTTAAGACCACTGACAACCTGGTTTGATTCCCAAGCATCTGTATCCTGGAGAAACTTAGAAGTAAATATAGTAGCACCACATAGACTGCAGGACATAGTATACACCAAATGATCAATTAAGCAATGCGAATTGAAATTTGGCCCCATTATTACTCATGCGATCCGGATATGGCGTGAAACACACAAAAAATATTCTAACCCACATAAATGGCATAGTCATACTCCCCTATTCAATAACAATGCACTCCTGATTGGAAAACGACCTATAAGATAACCTAAATGGGAAAATCAGGGCATACACACATTAGGAGATGTTTTCAACAAACCGGGTTTTTGTAGATATAAAGACATACATAAAAATGTTTATCTCACCAGTTCCACACATTATTTTTACGCACAGTTATTGGTATGTTTGAAGGCTCATGGAGTCCCATTAAGGATACCAATTGAACACCACAGATATCACAGATTCTTCTATGAAAGAGAGACATCGAGAGGTTTTGTATCAAATTTTTATCATCAATTACTAACGTCCTCGTATGGAATCCTCCCCCTAGACTCAGTCTGGAGGAGGGATATACCAGACCTGGAAATAAATTTTGATTGGCAAGAAGTGATTGATTGATTGATTGAAAACTTTATTAACAGATTGCAGAATGGGTACAATACAGTACAGCTCAATACACACAATTGTTAAGGGGATGCAGACCAGAGAAAGACTTTCGTCTTGTTTCCACCAGGGTCCCCCATTTTCAATTCATCAGGACATATATGACATACATGACATACAGATAGTCAGTACTGCTACATCTATACATTTATGACATACCAGATTTGCAAATACAGTACTGTTTGTGATACAGAAGGAGTCAAGAAAAGGGAGTATATACATTTGACGTAGAAACTGTACATTGTTCGACTTGCGTCACGTAACCCGGACCATCAACAAATTAATCTTAACTATATTCATAGGACATACCTGACTCCTATAAGATTGAACAGAATGGGACTTAAACAAGACTCCAGATGCTCCTTATGTACAAATGGGGATGAGGGTACATTTATGCACATGTACTGGGATTGCCCACCAGTTAAGATATTCTGGAAAGAAGTGTCCCAGCAATTATCAAATTTCTTAATTTTGAATATACCTGTACACCCCTCTGTATTGCTGTTGAATGATGTTTTTGAGTTTGCAGTCCCTATACAGCTAAAGAGATTAGTTTTATCTGGTATCACAGCGGCTAAAAAGCTGATAGCATCACGATGGTTTCAACCGGAAAAAATGTGTCGGAAGGTTTGGGTTCTTACATATCTCGATGTGATTTATCTAGAAATATCTACAGCAATAATTTTAGGTGTCAGTGAAACCAAAATTGCAATGTGGTTAGAAGTGGTGGAGAGAATAAAATCTAGCATATGAATTGTAGTGCCTGGTTAGGAGCGAATGATAATGGATGGATTATCCAAGTGGGGGTCCGGGGGGGGGGGGGAGCGAGCGAGAGCATATGTATGTAGGGTATTAGATAGCAAGTATTAGGTGTATATCTCGTATACTACATTTATTTAAATGGTGATTTCATTGGATGTGTACTGTTAATTAATGCTTGTATATCTAATTTTATGTTATGTTAAAAAAAATTATAAAAGAATAAAACAAAAAATAAAATAAAAAAATCTTGCAGCATATTTTAAGTTTTTCTTTCTTATATTAAAGTATATTTAGTTTGTAAGAATTGTAAAGGATAGGCAAAAATAAGCATGTGCTTCAGCCTATTCCTTTTTTCGGTCATTGAGTTTGGATTTTGTGTGTGAGCTTACTTTGAATATGTACATTTGTGATTTCTTTTTCTTTTTCTTTTTGAAAGTCCACACATGTGTGTTTTTGATTTATCTGTAAACAAAGACAGAAAATAAAACTATTCATCATCATCATCATCTGGTCAGTAGATGGTAGTATCAATGCTGATGATCCATTAAGCAAAACTGTAACAAAACCACAGGCTTCCGGTTCTAATAACAGAAGCAAAGGCTAACGTTATAGTAAAGTGCGTTAAGCATCACAGGGTTATATCATTGTCTTTTGAGATTAGCGCCATTGCTTCCGGTGAAAGGTCAACACTGTGCACGATTACCATCCATTTATGATCGCTTAATTCAAATGTCCATTTTAATCTGCATTGTTGAGCTGGATTTCAGGTAAGCAGATTTCTGCCTTTGACTAATGCATCTCTGCTCCAGTCTAATCTATATAGGCCTAATGGGTTTCAGACAGTGGCCTTCCCAATGTTGTAAAGTAGTGATGACACTCAAAATGCATCCAAATAGCTTACTAAGTGCCGGGCCTGAAACCCGATACCAAGACGAGGGCAGAGGACTCTCTGTTAGGAGAGAGAAACTAGGCCTGATTCTACTCCGAGATTATAACCCAAGTGCTGTATGTGCCACTGCTAGACAGAACCTGCTGTTTACTGCCACGCTTCAAAGCATGAAAAGCTCATTGCTAATGGCTAATGGCTAATAATGGATAACTGCTAACTGCTAATTGTTCATTGCTGATGATGATGATGATGATGATGATGATGATGATGGCCAATGTTGGGACATTTTAATGACGTCCTTGTGCTGTCCTTCCCTGGAGTCATACAAAAACAACTAGTCAAATATGAACACGCACTTCCCCCAAAAAAACGTTGCATAATGTAACCATTGTAATCGCAGTCTTAAAAGCCCTGAATTAAGGTCCTGAATAGTCTAGACCAGGTGTAACGGAGGTACCGCAGTATATCCACAGTCACGATGGTACAAGTAGTGACGTGGCTGTGGATGGTAAGCGGTACTGCAAGTAAACTCACTCCCCAGAGGCATCCAGACCCGGAAGCAAGCAGTGAATTCACTTCTTGCTTAGTGGTCTGTGATGCCGCCCGTCCGGGGTTCAACTCCCACTCAGGGCGATCCCTTAACAGGGGTCGAATCGACTAAAACACAACGCAGACAAGATCACACCGGCTACACAGGCATTGTCAAAGTGCGGCCCATAAAAAAAAAAAATCCAAATTTCTATGACGCGCAATTGTAATTTTATAATGCACACATACGCTGATAAAAGCTATGACAACTAGCTATTCAGCCCTGCGTTCAGCATTGCCCAGTGACTCCTCTCTGCTGTGTGTGTGTGTGTGTGTGTGTGTGTGTGTGTGTGTGTGTGTGTGTGTGTGTGTGTGTGTGTGTGTGTGTGTGTGTGTGTGTGTGTGTGTGTGTGTGTGTGTGTGTGTTAGGCTTACTCACGGCAAAAACATAAACTAACGTCAGCTGCTGACGTTAACTAAGCTGGTCCCAAAACAGTTAAAATAACCCTGGAGTGGCTCACAGCGGAGTAGTCCTCTGGACCAGTTAAACTGACCCTGGAGCAGCTCACAGCGGAGCAGTCCTCTGGACCAGTTAAAACAGTTAAACTGACCCTGAAGCAGCTCATAGTGGAGCAGTCCTCTGGACCAGTTAAAACAGTTAAACTGACCCTGGAGCAGCTCACAGCGGAGCAGTCCTCTGGACCAGTTAAAACAGTTAAACTGACCCTGGAGCAGCTCACAGCGGAGCAGTCCTCTGGACCAGTTAAAACAGTTAAACTGACCCTGGAGCAGCTCATAGCGGAGCAGTCCTCTGGACCAGTTAAAACAGTTAAACTGACCCTGGAGCAGCTCACAGCGGAGCAGTCCTCTGGACCAGTTAAAACAGTTAAACTGACCCTGGAGCAGCTCACAGCGGAGCAGTCCTCTGGACCAGTTAAAACAGTTAAACTGACCCTGGAGCAGCTCATAGCGGAGCAGTCCTCTGGACCAGTTAAAACAGTTAAACTGACCCTGGAGCAGCTCACAGCGGAGCAGTCCTCTGGACCAGTTAAAACAGTTAAACTGACCCTGGAGCAGCTCACAGCGGAGCAGTCCTCTGTGTTTGGTGCTCGCTATCAAAGATGACACTCATTGTATTCAGGTGTGTACTTTATTGAGCACTCGCATCAAGTCCAGCTCCGAGCATACAATGCATATACGCCAGTCTACTTCTACAGTCTTATCCTATGCCTAGCCTCTCTGGGGTGGAGAGCGCCCTCTCCTGACCTGGAGGTATCATAACATCTCTCTTTACATAACAAACTGAAAGCATAAATGTGTCTTTTAGACTAACCACAACTGTGTCACTTAGATTAACTCAACAAGTGTACTCCTGGCTTATGATAACATCCCATACCCTTAACATCAACCTTATACATCAATAACATTCTGATAAACTCTTAACATTGTAATAACATTGGTCTTTGTTCTCTCTTTATGTTACATAGTCTTTAGAGTATCTCACAGGTCTCTGAATGTTGGATCTGGTTCTAGTGTGTTTTGGGGTTTGGGTGTCTTGGTGATATTCTGACTCCGCCCTTGCGACCTGTGGTTCCCTATTCTCTGGTGTGTCTGTATCAGTCTCTGTATCCCCGTCGATTAGTTCTTCCACAGGGGATATAGGAATCTTTTCTGTCACTGGACGGATGTCCTTTCGGTTCCGGCGGTATTTCTTTCCCTTTACCAGAACGATGTAAGAGCGGTCACTGTGTTGATCGATGCATGTTCCGAGTGACCATCTACTGTCTGGGTCTTTGGGGTGAAGCAGGACTCTCACCGTTTGTCCTTGGATGATCACAGGCATGTCCCGTGCTTGTGTGTCATATTGGCGTTTCATTGTCACTGTTTTGGCTTGCTTCCATTCAATGACATTCCTCACCACGGTGGGCTTCATCTGCGTGTCCCTGGTGGGCAGGAGTGTCCGTGTCCTCCTGGACATGAGTCTCTGCACTGGAGAGCTCCCTAGACCCTCTGTTGGAGTGTTCCTCCATGCCAGGATGGCTTTCCATGGGTCTTCTCCATCCAGGATGGTCTTCTTCAGCAGAGTCTTTGCTATTTTTACTGCCGCCTCTGCTTTGCCGTTGCTCTGACTGTGGTAGGGTGATGATGTCTTGTGGCTGAAATCCCATTCCTGCGCAAAACACTGAAAGTCTATTCCTGAAAACGGTGGTCCATTGTCCGTGAACACAATGTGAGGGATTCTATGTCTGCTGAAGTGCTTTTTGCAGCATTCCATAACGGTAGATGATGTGTAGTCTGCCAGCTCGTCTAGTTCCCAGTAATCTGAATAGTAATCCACCATGATGAGGTATGTGGACTTGTTGACTGTGAGCAAGTCCATTCCCACCTTTGACCATGGGATGTGAGGGATTGGTTGGGGAATCAGTGTTTCCCTTTGTTGTCTTCGTTGGACTGTGTTGCATGTGGAACAGTCATTGACAAAGTTCTTTACGTTGTTCGTTATGCCTGGCCAGAAGACTGTCTCTCTGGCTTTCCTGAGGCTGGCTTCCACGCCTGAGTGGCCCGTGCGAATCTTTGATAAGAACATGGGGTGTAACGCTGTAGGAATGAATACTCTGTCCCCTTTAAAAATAAGTCCATTTTCGACTGTGAGTTCCTCTTTGTAGGTTCAGAATGGATGTAGTAAGTGGCCTACGTCCTGTTTGTACTCTGGCCATCCCTTGATGACTCTCGCGTGTAGTGTTTGAAACACTGGGTCTTGTGCTGACTGAGTTCTGATGGTTTTCAGCGTCTGTGTGGAGATGTTGATGTTACTTGCGTACTCTACGTGTTCTATTTCCTTCGTAGTGAGGCCCATGGCGTAGATCGTGGTTGGTGTCTGCATCTCTGTGTGCACCGTGTTGGGTAGTGGCGTCCTGGATAGGAAGTCGGCCACGTGTAGGTCTTTGCCTTGTTTGTATATCACCTGTAGTTGGTATCTCTGTAGTCTGAGCAGCATCCTCTGTAGCCTCTTGGGTGCTGAAAGTAAAGACTTTTTAAAGATAATTTCCAGTGGTTTGTGATCAGTGTGTATTGTGATACAGTCTCTGCCATGTATGTATTGGTCGAACTTGTCGCATGCGAACACAATGGCTAGGCATTCCTTCTCTATCTGTGCATACTTTTGTTCTGTGGGCGTCAGCGTCCTGGAGGTGAATGCTACCGGTTGTCCATGTTGTAGGAGGACTGCCCCTAGGCCTGTCTCGCTGGCGTCACACTGGAGGGTGACCTCTTCCTTGAGATCGTAGTATTTGAGTACTGGGTGGCGTGTGACCAAGTGTTTTATGTTCTCTAGTGCTGCGTCATGTTTCGGTAACCATGTCCATTCTATGTCTTTATCGGTCAGTCGTCGCAGTGGTTCGCATACGTCTGATAGACTAGGTAGGAACCTTGACAGATAGTTAACAAACCCCAACAGCCGTTGGAGTGACTTGACGTCTGTCGGCGTCTGCATGTTCTGGATGGCAGTGATTTTCTCTGGATCTGGACACAAGCCTTCTGCCGTGAGACGATGACCCATGTATGTCACGCTGGGAAGCTTCAGCCTGAGTTTCTTCTTGTTGAGTTTTAAGTTGGACTCTCTGGCTCTCTGCAGCAGGGCTCTGAGATTTCTGTCGTGGTCAGCCATCACTTCTTCATTGGTGTTTCCACATCCGTACACCAAAATGTCATCTGCTATCACACTCACCCCCTTTAGGCCCACCAATATTTCATGCTGCCTCCTTTGATATTCTTCTGCTGCTGGTTTTATACCAATAGGCATCCTCAGCCACCTGTATCGTCCTTCGGGAGTCCAGAATGTGGTTAGATGACTGCTTGTTTCATCTAACTTCACCTGCCAGTATCCATCTTTGGCGTCTAGCACCGAAAATATTTTTGCATTTGCTATGTCTGGTAACACTTCTTCTACCGTGGGCATCTGGTAATGTGACCTCAACAAAGCCTTGTTTAGTGCACCTGGGTCAAGGCATATGCACAGTTTGTCCTTCTTCTCTGTGACCACCATGTTGCTGATCCATGGCGTCGGCTCTGTGACCTTGGTTATGATGGCTCCCTGTTCCATTGCTCTTATGGCTTTGATTACCATCTCTCTTATTGGAATAGGCATCCGTCGTGGCAGATGTTGTACTGGCTGCACCTTGGGGTCTATTTCCAGGTGTAACTCTCCTGGTAGACAGCCAAGCCCCTCAAAGACATCTTCATATTTAGAAATAATCTCTTCTGCTGTCTGGGGATTATCTGTGTTCGGCTGGTTCTGGATGTCAACACTGTGAATTACATGTTTATGATTCACATTGATCAGGTTCAGTCTCATGCAGGTTTCCGCTGAGAGCAGTGGGGTCTGCTCTGTATCCATTATCTGAAATCTGAGGTTGTATATCGACCCTTCGTGATCCGCTTTGAGTTCATATTCTCCTCTGGGCTTTATCAGTGTGCCATCATATAGCTTCAGTGTGGCTTCGCTGTGTAGTGGGTTCGGGTTCCCGTCCTGTAGGATGCGTTGTAGGTCAGTGAAGCCCATTACATTGACTGTAGATCCTGTGTCAAGCTGACATTTCAGAGTCTCGCTGGGATCATAACTCAATGGTTTATCAGTCTGTGCCGTTAGTTTGAGATTAATGAACCATTTGTTTGTAGCGTTTTCAAGTGAGTTCACTTGAGAGATATACCATATTTCCTCTGATTGTTCAAGTTCAAGTTCTTTAATAGTTGTCATACAGAAGTACAGAATACTTTCATACAAAATGCTTCTTACTGTTACGCTCCAGAGACTGTGCTAGACAAGATAGTATCAAATAACATAATAACATAATATAGCATGAATTTAGAAGAAGAAAATGAGGTCACAGTGTTCGGTATAGACATATGTACAATGTTCTGAGTTACCATATAATATACAATACACAATACTATGCAGTGTACTAATGTACAGTACTATCTAGTGCAAAGCAGAAATGGGATGAGGTACAATTTTAGGTACAATTTACAGTAAGGTGTACGAGTTGTAGTGCAATCCTTCATCCATAAATATAAAGTGTGGGGAGTGGGTGCTACAGTGTGTTTGTTTAAAGTGGGTGTGTGCTATAAAGTGTGTGGAGTGGGTGCGACAGTGTGTTTGTTTAAAGTGGGTGTGTGCGTGTGGATGTGTGTGCTATGTGCGTTTGGTGGTTGTTGTTGTGTAGTGTTCATTCATTGTTCGTTTAGCAGCCTGATGGCCTGGGGATAGAAGCTACTTCTGAGTCTTTCTGTGCTCGCCTTGAGACTCCTGTATCGCTTGCCTGACCGCAGCAGTTCGAAGAGGCAGTTGTTCGGGTGACTGGAGTCTTTAATGATTCTCTTAGCCTTGCCCTTGCAACGCTTGTAGTAAATGTTCTGGAGGGTGGGGAGCCCCCCTCCAATTGTGCGTTCGGCTGAACGTGTCACTCTTTGTAGTCTGCTTTGGTCTTTTGCAGTGCTATTCCCAAACCAGGAGGTGATGTTGCCGGTCAAGATGCTCTCTATTGTACATGAGTAGAAGTTCTTAAGGATCTTCTGGCTGACTTGGAACTTCCTTAGGCGCCTGAGGAAGTAGAGGCGTTGTCGTGCCTTCTTCACCACACTGTTAATGTGTGTGGTCCATGTCAAGTCCTCGGATATGTAGGCTCCGAGGTACTTGAAGCTGTTGACTCTCTCAACCGGTGCCCCGTCGATGCTGAGGGGGCTGTAGTCCTTGACCCCCGACCTCCTGAAGTCCACAATCATCTCCTTTGTTTTGCTGACGTTCAGGGAGAGGCTGTTTTCCTGGCACCATCCCGCCAGGACCTTGACCTCTTCCTTGTTCATCTGAGTCTCCCTCTTTGTCCATCATGTGTAGTTGAGGTTTGTGTTGGTCCTTCTTACATACTCGGGCAAAGTGATTCCGTTTGCCACATGCTTTACAGGTGACCCCATATGCTGGGCATTTGGCCTTCTCATGCATTGATCCACAGTAGTGACAGAGAGAGAGTCTTTTTGTGGTCTGTGTTTGGTGTCATTGTAAGTATTGGGTTGCCTATACATCTTCTGGGTACGTGGTTCTGACTGACGTCCTCGTGAGGTATAGCTTGATTCAAAGCTGCGTCCACGGGAAGCGTAATGTACAGCCTCCTGTTCTCCTCCTATTTTCTTAATTTGGATTTGTGTCTGTTCACTGGATCGACACGTGTCTATTGCTTTCATTAGTGTGAGTTTTGGTTCTCTCAGCATTCGTGCTTGTGCACTGGAGTCTTTGGTGCCCATGACTATCCTGTCTCGAATGAGCTCTTCTTTTAGTGCATTAAATTCACATGTGTCTGCTAGCTTCCTCAATTTGGCTACATATTGGTCTGACGTTTCACATTGGCTTTGTTTACAGTCATTAAACAGAAATCGTTCATATATTACATTCCTGTTTGGTTCAAAATGTGCCTGTATTGCCTGTAGTATTTTCACTACATTCAAGGAGCACTCATTCAAGGGTACTACGACTATGCTTGCACCTCATGGTACCAAAGCACCTCAAAGGCGCTAAAAACAAAATTACAAACATCTCAAAACAAACTGGTCAGACTACTGCTTGACCTTACTCCTAGAACCCACCTTACCCCTGCCCACTTTGACAACCTAGTGAAGGATTTGGGGTGCTTTTTCAATGTATGTGATGTATAGATTGGGGGGAGGTGACCACAGCTAAAACGGGGAGATCGAAATGTGCATGGAAGCAGGAGACGGTGGTTCAGTAGAGCAGGGTGATTGTTGTGAGGCACACTGCCAGCGAGAGAATGTTTTGAATTCCTTGTAAGAACAAACTGATAGCGAGAGCGAGGGAGAGGGGTTCATCTTAATGAAACAGTAGAAAACTGCATTTTAATGTGTGAAAGGTTATTAGCAGTTGTCATGAGCGTCGCATGACAACCAGGAGAGGGGCGGGGGGCCGTCGTTGCTACGGCGAGGATCTATAAGTCGAACGGTGTTTCCGGGTGTAAGGCAGACTAGAAATCTGGGAGACCAAGAGCGAGTAGGACTGAGATCACACAGAAGACACTCTCTCCTCTCATCACAGAGAGGAGGGGGGGGGGGGAGAATGCCACATCATCATTAGCTTCGGCTAACGCGAGGAGGGTTAGGCTAAAGACCAGGCCTGAACACTATTGGACTGAATAACAAAAGGACGATAGACGAACACACCGAAAGATCATTAGAATAGACTCTTCAAGGACAATACAATCTGTTAACATCTGAGCTGAGGTTTCTGTTTATAACAATAAAACAACGCTTTTCCTCATAAGGTATTTCACGTTGTCGAAGTGTCGGATTCTTACGGAGGTGGAGAATTATTATGGTTTACGGATTGTACTAACGGGGAGAGATAAGGATCTTATCTGCCAGTATCGGAGACGTTAGGACCATTAAAATGACACAACGCAGAGGAATTGGATGGAGAGCCAAGCAGACGAAGACGTGATACTGGCCAAATTGATCAGGATCTAACAGTTGGTGCCGTGACCCGGATTTGCAAGAGATGAAAACAACGGGAACAGTTGGTTGCCGAGAGATAAGAACAACGGATAAAGACTTTTTCAATAATGGGGCGACAGTGGACAACAGTCATCGTGTGTGGGAGAATCATGATCGAGCAAGGCCGGCCAGCCCTGGGAGAGAGCGTCGAGTCAAGCGGTCATGAGGCGGACCAGCGCTGTAGGAGAAACAGCGCTTAGGAGAAAGATGTGAGTTCACTGTGCACACACGGTTGTTTTGATCTTTTAAGCCAAATAAAAACGAACAGATAGTGCATCCGTAAATAAGTAGCGACAGAGAAGCCAGCTGTAATAATATGAGCAGAGAGCCATGGTGTTTTGAAAAACCAAGATGGGTTTTATCTACAGGGAATGAAAAACAAACGGGCCGGTGAAGGAAGGCAGTGTTCTAAGGGGTGAATTCCATTTTTGTTGGTCTGTAATATAAGGGTTGTTTTCCTCGCAAGAGGCGGGAACGCGGGACTGTGAGTCGGGAGAATCTAACTACGTTTTTCAGACCTACCGTCATTTGGCATTCAGTCTATTTTTGACCTGTTCAGTACTTGCATGTTAGTAGATCATCTATTGTCATGTGACCTGCAGACATCATTATGACCTGTTTGGCCGACGAGACTCTAGGAGACAGTTGTTTTGTTGTTAGGCCTTGAAAAAGGAGGGCAGCGGCCGTTTGTTTGAGAGAGTAGCCATTATGAGCGAGACAAGATGGCCGCAAAAGGGGCCACGAGGAGTATGATACAAGATGGCCGTGAGCCACGAGGAGATAACAGATAAGAACCAGGAAGTGACACGTCAACTAAAACACCATAGAGGAGGAGTAGGTCGCCACCTAGTGGCGGAGGGGGGGTAGTGCTGGGGAGTTTTCATTACCCATAGGGGAATATTTAGATATAGGTCTGTACTACCATCTAGTGGCGGATTGGGGGAGTTTCAAGTTAGAGAATCTAATGAGCACAGATAGTGGATTATTATTATAATAATAATATTAGATATAGAGTTTAATTATACAATGGATTAAATAAGAATTACACAGAAAGATGGTGCAGTTATTTGAATGGGTTAATTATGGAATAAAGAGGGAGTTTGAATTCCAGTGGGGCCTTCTCACACCTGATAGATAGGCAGGGTCTTCAGAAGACACGTCACCAGAAGAACTGGCGCGCGCTGGGGGTCAAACTGGGATGAAGATAGCCAGCGTCGAAAAGTGGGAATCGGTTTAGTTGCAAGTGTCACGCCGGAAGACAACAAACAGGGAACCGCCCTGTAAGATGGATAATAGGTGTGGAGAAGGTGGTAGACTAATAGCAAAACAAGGGAAGTCGAATGTACAGACGACTGCTGGTGTTGTGTTTCTGCTTTCAGCGGGGGGAGACACCGACAGCGGTGGAGACGACCAGGAGACAGACTGGAGGAGGAGGAAGCAGCAGGGGCCAGGCACCGCAGCCTGGTACACAGATCATCCACGACGAGAGAGAGGAGACGGCGGCGGTGGAGGAGCAGATGTGGAGAGGACAGCCAGAGACACTGAGCAGTAGCAGACATGAACATTTTTGCCTAGGGGACCGCGCCCTGGGAGGAGGACCAGCTCAGGAAAAGGAGCCGTCACTGAAAGGGGCCCTTGCCCTAGGAGACGGGACCGGCCCAAGATGGGAGGTGTACTGTAAGAGGGAAGGGAGCGCTCTGATTTGGACGTGGGGTGTACCTAATAGGGGGGCCGAAGGGTTTAGGTGTGTTGTCTGGAAAGTTGTAATCTGTGTTTTTCTCTGTCTCTCTCTCTCTCTCTCCTCCCTGACCGTTGTTTATCCTTTCTGGTTTAGGGGTGATGCGGGTAATGGAAAACAATAAGGCAAAACAGCAGACGGCGGGGCCCTAATTGTTATGAGTCTATTTTTGGGTATAATTAATTGAAAAACCAAGGAGTCTGTTGATTCTGAAGGTTGATTAAGAATCAAAGGGGGGAATGAAGGATTTGGGGTGCTTTT
The DNA here is from genome assembly GCF_963971535.1 of Notolepis coatsorum. NCBI lineage: Eukaryota > Metazoa > Chordata > Actinopteri > Aulopiformes > Paralepididae > Notolepis > Notolepis coatsorum. Next base: position 131,063,591 of record NC_140174.1, read on the forward strand.
TCAATGTATGTGATGTATAGATTGGGGGGGAGGTGACCACAGCTAAAACGGGGAGATCGAAATGTGTATGGAAGCAGGAGACGGTGGTTCAGTAGAGCAGGGTGATTGTTGTGAGGCACACTGCCAGCGAGAGAATGTTTGAATTCCTTGTAAGAACAAACTGATAGCGAGAGCGAGGGAGAGGGGTTCATCTTAATGAAACAGTAGAAAACTGCATTTTAATGTGTGAAAGGTTATTAGTAGTGCTGTCAGGCGATTAAAAAAATTAATCTAATTAATTACAGGATTTGTAATTAATTAATCTAATTAATCGCATTTTAATCGCATAACCATTTTATGCCTGATATTCTATATTATATAATCATATTTCAAATTGCATGTGTCCGGATGGCAGAATTCAGTACTGTATCTACAAAACCTTCTGTTTAATCATCTTCCATCTATTAATTTGCTTAGATTTTTCAGGTCTGGTCAATTTGAGCATGGTGTTATTCACAGTCAAAGATACAAAAAAATGTATTGATATTCTCATTTGGTTCATTACAATTTACTCAAAATAAAATTTTCATTCAATCAATCACCGCGCAGATTGATTGATTGAATGAAAATGTTATTAACAGATTGCAGAATGGGTACAATACAGTACGGCACACAATTGTTAAGGGGATGCAGACCAGGGTGCAACTTGCACCGTGCAATCCATTCTTTGTGGATCTAGCCCACAGTATTTCTGACACTGGGAATACATTCCCTGAGATTCATAGATGTCCCTAGAATCAGATACCAAGAACATGCAAATGGACCATATTAAAAAATAAAAAGTCTGTAAATGTGTATTCTACATTCTTATGGAATGAATGAGATAAAAAAAAAATATTATTAAAAAAAAAAAAAAAAAAAAAAAAATTGTAATTAATTTTGAGTTAATTTTCATAACGCGATTATTTGCTGTGTAATTAATTAATCTAATTAACGCGATAAACTGACAGCCCTAGTTATTAGCAGTTGTCATGAGAGGGAGCTGAGCGATCATGGAGTAGACGTGTTTCACATGAGCTCCCTTCTACCGTGCTGAATATACGTTTCTCCCCATTAGTCTTTATTTTATTTTTATTTGTTTTTTATCTGTTTGCTAGGTCGTTGTGTTTAGTATACATTCATCGACTTTTTTCGACTTTCTACGATGACGGGGGTGGAAACCAGAGCCATGAAGCCATGCGCCACAACCAGCAAACCATCCCCGCCGGGCCTGGCCACATCGTCGCCCGTTGTCGGGGAGTTAAGCGAAGCTGTGCTCTTGGTCATGACCAAGCTACACGCAGACTCTGAGACACGCATCGCTGAAGCACAGAAGAAAGTGTTGGCGGATTTTTGTGTCAGCCTCCGTCGTGAGATATCAGAAGAAATACGGCTGGCGGTAGTACCGCTGACAGACAAGATGGAGACGATTCACGCTGCCTCATCGGCTAATGCTAACGAACTAGCCATGCTAACGACGGAGGTATCATTACAGTGCGAGAAGATGGCGGGTCTCGAATCCGCCCTGCTGGCTAGGCAGGCTGAAGTCAACAAACTACAGTCGGCAATGGAGGAGATGCAGTCCCGGGATAGACGCCACAACGTCAGGATTGTTGGAGTACCGGAGACCAGCGGTGAAGGCCGTCTCTCTGAGACCGTGCCCGAACTGCTGCAGAAAATACTAGGGACGGACGTCCTCCCTTCGCCTCCAGTCTGTGAATCGGCCTACAGAGCGGGCAGGTTTTCTCCCGGCGTGAACAAAGAGCCGAGGCCCATCATAGTCAAGCTGAACAGACTCCAGCAGAGAGAACTCATCATGCGGTCGGCTCGTACCAGAAGGGGTAATCTGAGGCTTGGCGATCACAAAGTGGCCATTTTCGAAGACTTTACACCGGAGGTTCAAGCACAGAGAGGCGAATACAAGGTGGTCCTGACTAAGCTATGGAAACTAGGCCTGAGGCCCACGTTATTCGCTCCCGCGAAATTATCTGTGTTGGAGAAGGTCGGTGGTCAGCGTTTGTTTTGGTCGTTGGCTAAAGCGAAGGAATATCTCGCGGAGATACCCGAGTCTGTTGCTTGATATCTATGGCGGGTGAGTGACTTGGCGGTTTGGGCCTATATACATTGATTAGGCCGACTATTCACAAATACTTGCTGTCATGCCCAGACATGCTAACTGCCCAATGCCCATCCAACTAGCGGGGCTTCCCAATGACTTCTGTTACTTGCTAAAGCTGACCTCATGGTCGTACTTGTGTATCGCCTCTTTGGAAGCTAACGAGCTAGCTGAACGATGTACATAATAGGCTAACGTGCTATCCGGATTCATCACTAGCTTACGCGCTAGCCTCGGGCTAACCAGCGGGCTTCGTCTATAGTCTGCGCTGAGACACTCGAGACCCGTTAATGGTTACGTATTTTGGTTGCTGTTGCTGTTCAAAGGGACATTGGTTTGCACAATTCAAGAGTGATCGAATCCCTAACTAACTTCTGGTATGCTTTTATTTTTATATCCAGGTTGTTTTGAGCTTTGGGATCCATAGTAGAAGCCAAGGTCGGTTGAATATGCATATACAATATATGATAACAGGTTGGGTCGGGTATGGCTTGCACTTCATGGCTATATGGTTATATGGCTTGCACTTTAGCCATGCCCCTCTTTTCCTTTCTTTTTTCTTTCTTATTGTCGCTGTTTTTATGTCATCTGTATGCGCGATTTAAATGTGATCCGATTCTACCTTGGACTAACTGCTGGTTTGCCTTAATTTTGTTTTGAATTTTCCGTGATCCATTTATGCTATAACGTTGCGACATTAATATGCAGACTCCAAGGTAGATGGTTACAGGGTTGATGCTGAGTAATTATATAATAATTATTGTCGCTGTTTTAATGGCATTTGAATGAGCAATTTAACTGTGATTCGATCCTACCTTGGACTAACTGCTCCGACCGATATCTTTATTGAAACAATGTATGATAACAGGTGGTGTCAGGTGTTGCCTATTACCATCCCCGGATTAATTAATGAATGTGTTTAATTCTATTCTTACATAGGTTATGTCATTTCAGCCGTTGTGCCTGATCAGAGGGACAGCTAAAGGGGTGCACTTTGACCATAACACCTTTTTTTCCCTTCCTTTTTTTTTTGTCATTGTTTAATTGACATTGTTCACACAATTTTGCACAATTAACCTGTGACCCGATCCTGCCTTAGACTATCGGCTGGGATGCTTTAATTTAATTTTGTTTTGAATTTTCCTGTACCCATTTGGGCTTTAACATTGTGACGTTGAAGCGCAGATTCGGAAATAGATGGTTGCAGGTTGATGTGGAGTTATTATTTAATAATGGCTATTTTTACCATTATGGTTGTCTTATGTTGGGGCCAAGGCTCAGGTGGTGTTCGACCGATATCTTTATTGAATTTTATTTTTATTATTATTTGTGTTTATTGGACTAGTGGGGGTTTACTCAGGGGTTTATCTAGAGGGGGGTTGGAGTGGGGAGCGTCTTATTGGATCCATGTCTCTAGTGGGAAGTGATAGGAAGATGACCATCCTCAGGGGATGGGGCATAGGGTGGGGATTGGAGAGTGGGTATAGGGGGCCTTATAATAGGACGGGGGGGTTAGGGTTTAGAGTAGAAGGAGGGGGGGTTGTAGCTGGGGTGGTATTTTTATGTGTTTTATGTACTGTTGTCTTATATGTGTGTAATTGTTCCTCCTCTGAACTCCTGGGATTGACCGTCCGGGCCCGCCGGGATCAGCACCTCTGTACTCAGCCTGGCTGCACTGGTATGTTCTCTACGCACTTATACAAGCTCGACCATGGCTAAATTGAATATTTTAATTTGGAACGCAGGAGGGCTTAACGCCCCACACAAGCGTGCCAGTGTCCTTTGGCTATTGAAGAGGAGAAATATTGACCTTGCTCTCCTTAGTGAGACGCATTTATTGGTAGGTGACGTGTCAAGACTGGCAAATCGGCAATATCACGTTATCTCCTCATCCTCAGCCGATGATAAGACGAAAGGAGTAGTCATAGTTACAAGACGTAACCTTGATATCAAAATCTTGGATGTATGGTCGGACACGGAGGGAAGGATTACTATAGCAAAAGTTGAATTCTTGCATAGGAAGATGGCTATAATAGCATTGTATGCTCCTAACACATTTGATTCAGCGTTCTATAATACAATCACGAAGAATATGTTGGAACTTAATGGATACGCTCTCATTGTGGGTGGCGATTTTAATGCGTGCTGGGATGCGGAGATGGATAGGTCCGGGCCCTCTGAAACGAGCGACCAAAAACGGGCCTCTAAGGCCCTTAGGATGTGGGCCAAAGACACGGGGCTCACAGACCTTTGGCGCTTATGCAACCCCACCCTCAAAGATTACTCTCACCTGTCAGCCAGACACAAAAGCTTCTCTCGAATTGACTATGCATTCGCGTCCCCTAATATGTTTGATAGTTTCGATGTCTCATTGGTTCCCTTGGCTCTCTCAGACCACAAGGGGATTTTCCTTACGGCAACCTTTGGCAGGCTCTCCGCAAGAGCTCCCAGATGGCGTTTTAATTCGACCTTGCTAAAGAACGATGACTTCTGTTCTGAGTTCAGGAGTAAACTAGCTGAATTTTTGCAGATCAACGTTGGCACAGTAGAAGACCCTAGGGTCCTGTGGAACTCATTGAAAGGATTTATCAGGGGTCATGTCACACTATTTGCCTCCAATTTGCGAAAATCCCGGTCAAAAAAGCTAGAAGGACTGGAATCATTATATGCGGACCTATACGCATCCTTGCAAACTAACTATAATGAACGACTAAACACACAACGTAAGATAGTCAAAAAAGAAATAAACTCCATACTTAAACAACAGTCTGAGTTCTTGATACATAGGACAAGACAAAATTACTATTTTCACGGCTCCAGACCTAGCCATCTATTGGCAATGAAAATACGCTCAAATGATCATTTCTCGGATATCCCCTCGATTAGGACGAGCCAGGGTGCAGTCACTACTGATTCGAAAAAGATCAATGACACTTTTAAAGAGTTTTACTCACAGTTATATAGCTCAGAGGGTAATCTTGATGACTCTAAATTTGAATCGTTCATTGGCGGGCTTGAGATACCCCACATTTCTGAGGAAGAGGCCAAGGAACTGGGGAGACCGATTACTCTCGTAGAATTGAGGGAGACGATTGTTGAAATGCAGAGGGGTAAGGCACCAGGCTGGGATGGTATTCCACCCGAAGTGTATTTAGCTTTCTGGGACCAACTGGGTCCATTGATGCTCGATATGATCAATTACGCTATCGAACAAGGGGAGTTCTCAAGAGATGTCAATATGGCGTTGATTTCTTTACTTCTCAAGAAGGACAAAGATCCCAATGATTGTGGTAGCTATAGACCCTTGAGTCTTCTCGGGGCCGATTTAAAGGTGTTTGCCAAGGTGCTGGCCCGTCGCCTGCAGAGATTTATGTCTGTATTGGTACACTGCGATCAAACTGGTTTTATCCCGGGGCGTCTGGCTGCAGATAATCTTAGGAGGCTGTTGCATGTAATCGATAACAGTAAAGACAATACAACTCCATCCACAGTTCTGTCTTTGGATGCCATGAAGGCGTTTGACAGACTTGAGTGGTCATACCTGTGGAAGGTACTTGAGGTCATGGGTCTTGGAAAGAGTTTTATTCATATGATTAAAGTCCTGTATGCCTCGCCGTCTGCGATGATACTGACAGGCAAAAACTGTTCCACACTCTTTCCAGTCTCCAGATCTTCTAGACAGGGTTGCCCTCTGAGCCCGGGACTGTTCGCGCTTTCCCTCGAACCTTTGGCCCAATTTATTAGGCAATCGGAGGACATCGTCCCCATAATGGTCAACAATACTCCACACAAAATTGCTCTCTATGCGGATGACCTGCTGATTTTCATGGACGACCCATCCCGGTCGGCCACAAAATTATTGAGGATAATCGACGACTTTGGTAAATTGTCAGGTTTTAAGATTAACTGGAACAAATCAGCCTGCCTACCTCTTAATGATCTGGCCAAGGCGGTACGACTACCAGCTGATATCCCCATAGTAGAACATTTTAAATACTTGGGCATAGAGATATTCCCCACGCTGAACCAAACTACTAAGTACAACTTCACGGGTACTTATGATAAAATACGCCAGGATCTAGACAGGTGGTCGTCCCTTCCTAACTCCTTACAAGCCCGGGCTTCCATAATCAAAATGAACATCCTGCCTAGGATAAATTTTATTAGCTCAATGCTCCCCCTGCCCCCTCCAATAGACCACTGGCGCAAGGTACAATCGATGGTATCTAAGTTTATCTGGAATAACAAACGCCCGAGAATCAAAAGGGCTACTACTCAACGTAGAAAACAAGATGGGGGCCTCGCAATCCCTGATTTTAAACTTTATTTCTGGTCCTTTTCACTGAGACCTCTGATGTGCTGGCTAGACCCTGTAGAGGCTGTATCGTGGCGCTCCTTAGAAGCGGCGGCGGTATCTCCGCTAAGATTGCAGGATGTAGTGTACTCCACTGTCTCTATTTCGAAATGCCGGCTGAGGTATGGATCGATCATAACTCACGTGATCCAAACGTGGCGTAATGTACAGAGGTCGTGTGGGGTTAAATGCCCATGGCACCTGGACTCTCCAATTTTTAATAACCAGCAATTACTTGTAGGACACAAGCCGGTTAATATTCCTCAATGGCAAAGGAGGGGAGTGCATACTCTGGAGGATATTTATGATAAGAACGGCCTCCGTGCGTTTCAGGACTTAAGAGAATTTTATGATCTTCCCGGCGAGTCCTTCTTTCTTTACCTTCAACTAAGGTCAGCACTGAGGGCGCATGGCGTACCGTGGGCTCAGGCCTTGCACCCACACCCCTTCCTCAGGCTCATAGTGGACAGGACGACATCCAGAGGGTTTGTCTCCGACTTTTATACGCTCTTAATTCAATCCACGTATAAAAATTTATCATTGGATACAATCTGGCGTGTGGATATCCCGGAGTTGGACCCCGAGTTTGACTGGGATGATGTTTGGGCAAATGTGGCATTATCTTCCCGCAACCCCAATCACCAGCAAATTAATTTTAATTATATTCATAGGACCTATCTTACACCTAGGAAGCTATATGCTATGGGACTGATAACCGACTCTCGGTGCACTTTGTGCTCTCAAAAGGCCACTGGCACTTATATGCATATGTATTGGGATTGCCCACCAGTGGCCCGCTTCTGGAGGTCAATAACGGACAAACTTTCAGATCTGTGTGGCCTAACTATCCCATTCACAGCTGTTACGCTACTCCTGAACGATATAACGACACTACCCGCGTCCGTACAACTGAAAAGGGTTGTCCTAGCGGGCGTCACAGCAGCGAAGAAGCTAATAGCAATGAGATGGAAGGAGCCTGAGAAGCTTACAATGATTAACTGGTCCCTAACTCTATTGGATGTGATTTATCTTGAGATATCCACAGCCCGGGTGATTGGGGTGGGGCAGGCTGGAATTGACCTATGGTTCGCAGCAGCTGAGAAGGTAAAGACCGCAGTGTGCGGCTGAGCGGGGTTGGGGCGCGTGTTCGGGTGAGTCCGGCGGTCTCTTGGGAGGGGGAGGAGGAAATGTTTTGTCTGTCTTGTCTTTTGTCTTGTCATCTTGAGTTTAGCTGGGGATATTATGGGGGGGCAGCTATTTAACTATTTCTTCACTGTTTGGCCACTTTTACACGGTCTCTGTGAGTCTATGGAACACCTCTACAGGTTTTTGTTTTTTCATGAAGGTTAATTGCTCTGTTTTCGGGTCGTGTTCTCAAAAATGGTCCTTGTGGTGGATTGGAGATGTACGTTTTATTAATATAGGGTCACACGGCCGGGAATCGGGGCTGAACACTGGGAAAGACCATTTATTAGATAGTACCCCTTGGAATTAAATTTAGAAGGTTGAACTCTGTTTTCTTTTCTCTTGTCTGTATAATTGTTAGTCTGTATTATTATTATTGTTTTTGTTATTTTCTTGTGAAGTTCTATGTACTGTGATTGTGGTTAATGTGTTGTCTTGTTTCATGTGAATAATAATAAAAAATTTGATCAAAAAAAAAAGCAGTTGTCATGAGCGTCGCATGACAACCAGGAGAGGGGCGGGGGGCCGTCGTTGCTACGGCGAGGATCTATAAGTCAAACGGTGTTTCCGGGTGTAAGGCAGACTAGAAATCTGGGAGACCAAGAGCGAGTAGGACTGAGATCACACAGAAGACACTCTCTCCTCTCATCACAGAGAGGAGGGGGGGGGGGGAGAATGCCACATCATCATTAGCTTCGGCTAACGCGAGGACGGTTAGGTAAAGACCAGGCCTGAACACTATTGGACTGAATAACAAAAGGACGATAGACGAACACACCGAAAGATCATTAGAATAGACTCTTCAAGGACAATACAATCTGTTAACATCTGAGCTGAGGTTTCTGTTTATAACAATAAAACAACGCTTTTCCTCATAAGGTATTTCACGTTGTCGAAGTGTCGGATTCTTACGGAGGTGGAGAATTATTATGGTTTACGGATTGTACTAACGGGGAGAGATAAGGATCTTATCTGCCAGTATCGGAGACGTTAGGACCATTAAAATGACACAACGCAGAGGAATTGGATGGAGAGCGAAGCAGACGAAGACGTGATACTGGCCAAATTGATCAGGATCTAACACTAGGCTGGCTTAGAGTAGACGACAGAGTACAGCAACTTGCAATGGGCCTGGTCTACAAGATACACTACACAACCAAGGTACCCATGTACCAGTGGAGGTTTCTCTATGACAACACGTGAAATACAAATTCACTCATAATTCATAATTATTATTAATTTACATATACCTATATATATATTAATTATTTTTTTTATTTTTTTTATTATAAATGTTTTCCTCTGTAAAAAATGCCAGTGAATAATTTTTTTCTTCAAAAATGGCCAAAATTGACCGCTCTGAGCAGGCCTGCACTGCAGTAATTATTCGTGCAGAATATCTTCACAGGTTGACCAGGGTTAAATAAATAATAAATAATAGCGAATCAAAATAGGCTATTAACTTCATCTAAGCACGGCCTGTGCAGTTAAACTCTTGCCATTGAATGGATAACAAGGCTGTCCACCAATCAGCTAATGGTTTCTCTTTTGCTGTTCTGTGGCTCTGCAGCTAGCATGATTGACAGCCTTGTGGCCCAATCAGATAATGGTTTCTCTTGTGCCGTAGCCTACTGTGGCTCTGCAGCGAGCTTGTTTTCAAATAATTTTTATCTCAGTTTAAGAAGATAACTTGTTGGAGCTAACGTAGCTAAAGGGCTACCACCGCAGCTATCAGGCCCAGGGTGGAGTGTTTTGTTATTGTTCATGAACTTATTGTGCATCGTCTGATGATATATATATACACCTGCGATAAAAGCTAAAAGTCACAACAACAACGTCATCGCCTCGCGGGCACTTTGAATTCTCTAGTACTGTAGATAGCGTTGCAATGGAGGAACGAGATATTGTCGACTAGCTTGCTTGCTAGCTAACAACAATGCCTCTCCATGGTCCTATCTGGAATGAATGAATGGAAAAGATGACGTTGTGGGATGTATGCAGCAGGCGCGGCTCATCTAAGGTAAGGGACAATAATAATGTTGTTGAAACTGCCGCCGTGCAGTTGTAACGTTATGCAAGTCTTGTGAATGTCTAAACAAACGGCATTGTTTGATTGATTGATTGAAAACTTTATTAATGACGCAATGAAGCATATAGCACTAGTTAGAGGGGACATTCGGATTCCTCTCGGATTCATTCATTGAGCAGAACTGCAATTCGCTCAGCTGCAGAAACGTTGAGGAGACAATACCCACAGGACTTGGAGGAGAACTTTGTTTTCACTGTCTGTCTATTGTCTACACATTCTGCCGTGAATTGAATTGAATTGTAAAACTTTATTAACAGATTGCAGAATGGGTACAGTACAGTACAGCTCAATACATACAATTGTTAAGGGGATGCAGACCAGAGAAAGACTTTCGTCTTGTTTACATCAGGGTCCCCCATTTTCAATTCATCATAACATATATGACATACATGACATACAGATAGACAGTACTGCTACATCTATACATTTATGACATGTACCAGACTTGCAAATACAGTACTGTTTGTGATATAAAAATAGTCCAGAAAAGGGAGTATATACATTTGACGTAGAAACTGTACATTGGAGGAGGTTGGGTAGGGACGGGACGGGACTGTACATTGGAGGTGGGGGTGGGGGACATTATACACTGTACAACTGTACAAACAAAACTGTACATTGGAATATTGACAACCATACTTGGTCATTTACTGTACATTGAGGGGGTTGTGTTAGGACATTTACAGGGGCCAGTCATAGCATACTGTGTTATTTTTTGATGGGCCCAAGCCATACTGTACATGGTCTGCTTGGTTTGATCAGGGGCCGCCGAGCCACTGTATACTGTACATGGTCTGCTTGGTTTGATCAGGCCGCCGAGCCACTGTATACTGTACATGGTCTGCTTGGTTTGATCGGGCCGCCGAGCCACTGTATACTGTACATGGTCTGCTTGGTTTGATCAGGGGCCTCTGCTTGGTTTGATCGGGCCGCCGAGCCACTGTATACTGTACATGGTCTGCTTGGTTTGATCGGGCCGCCGAGCCACTGTATACTGTACATGGTCTGCTTGGTTTGATCAGGGGCCGCCGAGCCACTGTATACTGTACATGGTCTGCTTGGTTTGATCAGGGGCCGCCGAGCCACTGTATACTGTACATGGTCTGCTTGGTTTGATCGGGCCGCCGAGCCACTGTATACTGTACATGGTCTGCTTGGTTTGATCAGGGGCCTCTGCTTGGTTTGATCGGGCCGCCGAGCCACTGTATACTGTACATGGTCTGCTTGGTTTGATCGGGCCGCCGAGCCACTGTATACTGTACATGGTCTGCTTGGTTTGATCGGGCCGCCGAGCCACTGTATACTGTACATGGTCTGCTTGGTTTGATCAGGGGCCGCCGAGCCACTGTATACTGTACATGGTCTGCTTGGTTTGATCAGGGGCCGCCGAGCCACTGTATACTGTACATGGTCTGCTTGGTTTGATCAGGGGCCGCCGAGCCACTGTATACTGTACGTCCCCAAAATGAATGGAAGCGAATGAGGAGCCTGACACCTGGGAGGAATGGGGGTGTTGCAGCGTTGGGGATGTTTAAAAAATATAATTTAATATATAATATAATAATTTGTGCTTCACCTAAAGATTTGGTCAGCAGCCTCCACTGCCATGTACATGTCAAAATACGTCCCAAAGGTCAGTGAATACCACGATCACAACACCAGAGGGAGCTCCACAAATCATGTTAAACCCAGATTCGGCTCAAACAAGGGACTAAACACGTTTTTCGCAATTATGACACATCAATGTGGAACGCCCTACCCAAAGCTGTAAAGGAATGTGAATCACTACCCACTTTCAAAAACACTCTCAAAAAACACCTACGGGAGACTGCAATTCGAAACTGGCCCCTGTAAATGTCCTAACACAACCCCCTCCAATGTACAGTAAATTACCAAGTATGGTCTTGTCAATATTCCAATGTACAGTTTTGCTTGTACAGTTGTACAGTGACCCCCCCCCACCCCTCCTACCCAACCCCCCCCCCCCCCCCCCACCCACCCAACCACCTCCAATGTACATTATAAAAACGAACTGGATAGTTGATAAATATTTCAGTTAATTCTAAAATCATTAAGTCTGCTATAAGCCATTCTCTCTTTCCCCCTCTCTCTGTGTGTTTGTGTGTGTGTGTGTGTGTGTGTGTGTGTGTGTGTGCGTGTGTGTGTGTGTGTACATTTGTGAGTGACCACTCATTTAGGGAGATGCAGCTCTAGGCTTGTCTGGCCGCTCTTCATGCCTAATTCATACTCAGACGTCAAAGTGGTTGTGAAGGTTGCGGCGAGCCTACCGAGCTCCAGCAAGCCTGCCGGCGACGTCTACACGCAGCTTGCCAAAAATGTGACTGTGCGTCAAATTGGCGCGAGCTGACGTGGACAGCGCAGAGCTGTGATTGGCCGCTGCCCTGGGCTGGGCCTGACGTACTTCCGTATTGTTGATTGTGATTAACTACATTACAAACATGGACCAAATCAAAGAAAGACTGGCAGAGGAAGTCCGAAAATATAGCCGTTTGTAGAACACAGCCCATGTCACCCCACTTCTCAGGGACCTGCACTGGCTCCCCATTGCCGTACGAATTCGCTTCAAGGCCCTTGAGAGAAATTGGTGGTGGTTTTCAATGTATGTGATGTATAGATTGGGGGGAGATGACCGCATCTAAAGGGGCCGGGTCAGAGAGGTCGAAATGTGCATGCTGACGGTTTGAGCGGTGGAAGAATAGCGGTCTAGTGGCTGGCAGTCAGTGTTAGCCAGCAGAATGTTTACATTCCGATCAAGAACACAACAAGCTGATACGGCGGCAGGAGACACAGGAGCGAGGGGGAGAGGTTTGACATCATGAGAAACTGCGTTTTGAAATGTGTGAAAGGTTATTAGCAGTTGTCATGACAGCGCGTCGCATGATAACCAGGAGAGGGGCGGGCCGTCGTTGCTATGGCGAAGGTCCTATAAATCTAACAGTGTTTCCGGGTGTAAGGCAGACTGAGACTAAGGGCAGACTACAATCTGAATAGGACTGAGATCACACAGAAGAGACTCCCTCCTCTCATCACAGAGAGGGGGGGGAAGGAGGCCACATCATCATTAGCTTCGGCTAACACGAGGAGGGTTTTGGCTAACGACCAGGCCTGACCACTATTGGACTAAATAGCAGAAGGACGATAGCAAGGACAATACAATTTGATAACATCTGATTATGAGGTTCTGTTTATTTAATAAACAACTCTCTTCCAAGAAAGGTATCATGCTGTCAAAGTGTCGAATTCTTACGAAGGTGGTGAATTATTACGGTTGCGGATTGCACTAACGGGGAATGATAAGGTTTTATCAGCCAGTATGAGGAGATGTCGGGGAATCAAATACACAACGCAGAGTCAATGGATGGGAATGAGAACACAAGCCAAACAGACGCAGACGTGATACCGGCTGATTGATCAGAATCTAACACCCTCGACCTGGCATATCGTGCGGCGAAGGGACTGGCTTCGGCAATGGTCTCTAACTACTAGGGATGCTCGATATTGGCTTTTTTACCGATACCGATATACCGATATTGTCCAACTCTTAATTTCCGATACCGATATCAACCGATATCACATTTTAATGCCGATATCGGCTGATAATATCGGTAGGCCGATAATATCGGACATAATTTCTATAGAAATGTAAAACAAATTAAAAAAATTAAAACCGATACCGATATTTTCCGATATCACATCATGCACTTGTCCTAATAAACTAACCTACACTGTAACATACAACACTTTTATGAGCATTGTTACTCAGCTGATAGAGTTGTACCCTTCCTGATGACTTGTTGTACAGAACTTGTAAGTTGCTTTGGATAAAAGCGTCAGCTAAATGACTAAATGTAAACTAGTGCTGTGCCAGACAGGAGCCTAAACTAGTGCTGTGCCAGACAGGAGCCTAAACTAGTGCTGTGCCAGACAGGAGCCTAAACTAGTGCTGTGCCAGACAGGAGGCTAAACTAGTGCTGTGCCAGACAGGAGGCTAAACTAGTGCTGTGCCAGACAGGAGCCTAAACTAGTGCTGTGCCAGACAGGCTAAACTAGTGCTGTGCCAGACAGGAGAAAGTCACTACTAGGCAAGCGTCCCACAAATCCTCCTTGCCAAATCGTCTCCGTGAGTGAGTGAGTGAGTGAGTGAGTGAGTGAGTGAGTGAGTGAGTGAGTGAGTGAGTGAGTGAGTGAGTGAGTGAGTGAGTGAGTGAGTGAGTGAGTGAGTGAGTGAGTGGTTGACTGTTCCGAATATGCCGCGCATAGTCCGTGGTGGCGGTTTGCCGCGCCATGTGAGAAAAGCACTTCAAGAAAGTAGAAGTGAAGACAGCACTGGATAGATGAATCAGAAATGCAAGCCATTGTGTGTGCATTTGATACTCACCACAGCGTCTCCTTACCTGTATCTGATGCTATTACTAAGCCAACTACTGGAACCAGTGCACTAATCTAATTAGTGGGATTCAACATCCCTTTCTTACAATCGGATCAATCAATTGAAAGGTTGTCTATTTGACTTTGGGAAAAAGATAGATACGTCTGATCCAGACAATGCACCTTAGCTGTGATATAATTCCCATATGCCATGACCTGTCATTGTTTAAATATAGTAGGAGGGGTGATTTAGAGATAGTTGTAGCCAGTGGCGGACTGGCCATCGGGACGTTCGGGACGAATCCCGATGGGCCGGGACCAAAGTGGGCTGGTCCAAAAAAAAAAAAAAAATTTTTTTTTTTTTTTTTTTTTACTTTTTAACTTTTTTTTTTGGGCCAGTGTGTGGGCCAGTGTGTGGGCCAGTGTGTGAGTCGGTGTGTGGGCCACTAATGTGGGCCAGTGTGTGGGCCGGTGTGTGGGCCAGTGTGTGAGTCGGTGTGTGGGCCACTAATGTGGGCCAGTGTGTGGGCCAGTGTGTGGGCCGGTGTGTGGGCCAGTATGTGGGCCGGTGTGTGGGCCAGTGTGTGAGTCGGTGTGTGGGCCACTAATGTGGGCCAGTGTGTGGGCCGGTGTGTGGGCCAGTGTGTGAGTCGGTGTGTGGGCCACTAATGTGGGCCAGTGTGTGGGCCAGTGTGTGGGCCGGTGTGTGGGCCAGTATGTGGGCCGGTGTGTGGGCCGGTGTGTGGGCCACTATGTGGGCCAGTCTGTGGGCCGGTGTGTGGGCCAGTGTGTGAGTCGGTGTGTGGGCCACTAATGTGAGCCAGTGTGTGGGCCGGTGTGTGGGCCAGTATGTGGGCCGGTGTGTGGGCCGGTGTGTGGGCCAGTATGTGGGCCAGTGTGTGGGCCGGTGTGTGGGCCAGTGTGTGGGCCAGTGTGTGGGCCACTAATGTGGGCCGGTGTGTGGGCCGGTGTAGTGTGTGGGCCGGTGTAGTGTGTGGGCCAGTGTGTGGGCCATATGTGGGCCGGTGTGTGGGCCATTATGTGGGCCGGTGTGTGGGCCAGTGTGTGGGCCGGCAATAAAACAATAAACAAGTTGCATAAACTAAATCAGATAAAAAATTATCACAGTTCTGGTTTGCCTTAAGATGCAGTTTAAGATGGGTCTTGAACATGGAGTATGTAGGGCACTCTCTAATCACAACTGGCAGGCTATTCCAGTAGTTACCACTTTTAACAGAGAACACAGTTTTTGCAATGGTAGTATACCGAAAAGGCACCTTACAGTCCCCTCTACTGATGGCCCTGGTGGTAATGCCAGTGTCTGCTTTCTGTTGGATGAACTCATTCAATGGGGGAGGGGCAAGTCCATGCAGAACCTTGTACATGAAGCAAGTATATTTGAAAACTTGGAAATTCTCGAAACTTAGCATGTTATGTTTTTCTAAAACATTACAGTGATGAAATGAAATTTGTTTCCTATCAAATACTTTTATGGCTTTTTTGTAGAGTAATTATATTGGTGTAAGAGTAGTGACATATAAAAGAGACCAGTTGATAAAACAGTAGGCCTACTCGATGTGTGATAAAATCATTGAATGCAGAAACATCCTTGCAGCATTAACTGGCAGGCAGGGCCTGATCTGCCTGAAGTTTTCGATGTTAAACTTGACTGTTTGTCACTTTCTTCACATGACTTTTTGAAGGTCAATGTAGAGTCCAATGTGACCCCAAGATACTTGAATGAATGTACAATGTCCAGCTCCGCCTCTCCCAGAAACACATTAGAGTGAGTGACCTCTACTGGTGACTTTGTGAACATCATACACACTGTTTTCTTGGTGTTAAGTGAAAGACATGCTTTTGTTAGCCAGTCTTGAATGAGACATGAGACATCAGTGAATGAGATTCACGTTTCCTCCCAACCGCGAGTAGGCCTAGAAGCGCAGAAATGGAGAATGCAAAAAAAGAAAGGGTGGAGCTGAAAAAGCTAGAATTAAAAAACTAAAATTGCTAGTAAAAGACGCAGAACAATGTTCTAAAATTACAGACATGTTTACCCGCTGCTGCTGCTAATGATGATGAAGTTCAAGTGGAAGGAACCAACAGTAACATGACAGGTGCATGCAGTAGCCTAGTGCATATTCTACTGTTGGTGTCTGCCGGTTCATGAGGGCTAGCTAGCCTATACTAGCTCTTGCAGTGATTTCAGTCATTCTATTACAAGACAATGTGCTTTCCGTATTCCTGATTCCTTACAGCACGTGGACGTAAACAGTTGTGACTCGTGACGTTTTTTCTCTGACTAAAAGTTTAGTTAGCAATGTTAGGACTAGTGCCCACCACAGCATCAGAAGCTAAAGTGCTAACCTAGAGAGCCAATCAGAACCTAGGACGGGCTGCAAATTAATCGGCTACTAATATTATAATAGTAAATACTAAAATAAAATACTATTATGTTCTGAAGTGGATTCCCAAGCTATTTCGGTTCTGCTCTGCCAGAACCGGGTTGCTGGTACTCTGCGTTGTGATTCAATACCTTAAAGCTCTGGGAATCACTTCTGTTCAAACTGAGCGGTTCAGGCAGAAGGAATTAGGAGGAAAGGTAGTTTAACAGTTGTTTAATCAAAGTTTAAGAGTGTATACAAATTACAATAAGAAAATGCTATAGTTGTAATCACAAACACTATGCCGTAAGTGATACAACCAGACTAATATTACAGTATAAAGAATGATAGTTGATAAGTTGTTGATGGTCTTTGTTTGTCTGGCTGACAAAACAAAGCAGTCTGTTTTCCCTCCAAAAAGTCCTTTGTCCTCCTGCTGTCTTGGCCTCCTTGGTGTTGATGGTGGAGAGGTCTGTCCTGTGGGTTGGTTGTTTCAGAGTTCCTCTCCTCCATCACACACAGATCTTATAGCCAGGCCCAGTGTCTCGGAGTTGATGACATCATCACATTAGTTCCTCCAATCACAAGCCTGCTAAGCTTGTATTTGAAAAATAGGGGTTTGGCTTATAGGCCAAACCCTCTTCACATTTACCCAGAGAATATTTTCCCTATATTTTTTACTTAAACACATTACTTGACTTGTTAATGCTTTGATGAACCTCAAGATATATTGATTACCTAAACACAGATATATTTCTTTATCACTAAGTCTGTTGACTTTAGTCATTCTTTTAGAATAGAATATTAATCAATACCATATAGAACAAGCTTAATAGAATACAAATCAATACCATATAGAACAATCAATTAATCATATTGAACCTAAATGAAAACAGCACAGACACATTAACTAATTGTAGACATTTAAGTATGACCAAACCTAATTATATTTTAACTTACTTCAATGACTTAATTCAAGATTATAAGTACAATATACCAGGATTTCAATAGTGATCTTCTCTGTGTGTGTGTGTGTGGATGTGTATTTGAAAATGTGTGTGTGTGAGTGTGTGAGTGTGTGTGTGTCTGTGTGTGTGACTATGTGTGTGTGTGTCTATGTGTGTGTATGTGAGTGACTATGTGTGTGTGTGTCTATGTGTGTGTGTGTATTTGAAAATGTGTGTGTGTGAGTGTGTGTGTGTGTGTGTGTGACTATGTGTCTGTGTGTGTCTCTGTGTGTGTGTGATCAGACCTTTGATGGTCACATGTAGCCATCAATATGTGACCTAATCATTGTCTTTGGCAGACCAGTTGGCTCTTTGATGTCTCCTAAAAGGAGACATGTTTCTCTAGAATTTCCTGCCCTTTGTCTTACCCACCCCCTAAAGGGAAGCAAGTATTACCCCAGCTGCCACTATATGCAAATGCCCTCCTGGGGTGACAATGGCAATCAGTCTATGTAAACACACACACAATCTATGAATTATTGTTTTGAGAGCCAAGTATTTCTACACATTAGTTAATCATGAGTCTATGTTTGGGAATTTACCACAGTTCCCTTCCAAATTTTCATGTTGATATAATATTGGTAATCTAATTGATTGAATTGATTAGTTGCCATTTTACATGCTTAAATAAGATGTACCTTAGAATTCCCAACTGTTAGCCATGTTCTCGATCTGTATATGATTAGTCTCATCTACATGTTTGTAAATAACCACAGCTAACTAGCTTAAGCTAACAACTAGGTCAACTACTACCCCGTAGTTAAACATATGTGATTGCATATAACAGCTAACTGCTACAGCTAAGTTGGTAGTTAGCCTATTCCATTAATGTTGAATGTATTTATGAAGGTTGTTGATGGTGGTTGGCGCTGATTAGCAGACATGATTCCGTCAGTCTGCCACAGGGCAGCTGTGTTTGCTGATGCTGCTCACAACCACCAGTAGTGTATGACTGTGTGAGTGTGAATGCTTGATGGTTTCTGTGAAGCGCTTTGTGGAACAATGCTGATATACAGTTAAGAATGAGTAATTCGCTTTTGGTTTTTAAGAAAAATTTGTAAAGCTATTTTTGAAAACTACAGGGGTGAATAATACTGTTTTCTTTTGCTATTTTCTTTTAAAATACTGTTTTGGAGTCTTAATTTTTAAAATTTTTGTTTTTTTTTATCCACCTTTTCTCCCATTTTCTACATTTTCTCCGATCCCAATTTCGTATCATCCAATTCAACCCTCCCCTGTCACGAACGCTGTTTCTTGCCTCCCACAAGCCGGCTGCAATGTGGACTAAGTCATACATAGCACAAGTCCCCTCCGGTACTTGAGGTAACAGCAGTCGCATCTTTTCACCTGCGCAGCTCGATCTCTCAGTGGCGAGGAGTAACGCGTGGGAGGCTCACGCTGCCCCCGACACTTCCTGATTCTACTGCGCAGGCACACCAACCGACCTGTAGGAGTCGCTGTCCACAACGCCCAATCCCCACCCATCAGTTTCCCACCCCCTAATACGGCCAATGTGTATTAGTATGAACGACCAGCTAAACTGAAAGCAATGTGGAGCGCTGGGCTCGAACAGGCGAGCCCAGCGTCTCCAGTATTTGTGGCGAGTGCCTTGCCCACTACGCCACGTAGCCGCCAATTTTTTTAATTTTTGTTAAGAATATAGGACAGGCATATATAAGCATTATGCTTCAGTCTGTACCTTTTCAGTCACTGTAAAATCAAATATTGTTAAATGATGGGGTATATTGTATTGTGTGAGATGATGACTGAATAAACTACTACTACTACTACTACTACTACTACTAAAGGCTGAAAAACGCTGTATGAATTCAAGCCATTATTATTGATTGCTGATGTTCTTCTTATGCAGTTGACTCTGAGGAAAGAGAGAGCGCCCAATCCAGCACAGCTGACCCTGAGGGGAGAGAGAGCGCCCAGTCCAGCACAGCTGACCCTGAGGGGAGAGAGAGAGCCCAGTCCAGACAGACAGACAGACAGACACACAGAGAGAGAGACAGAGAGAGAGAGATACAGAGAGAGAGACACACAGAGAGAGGGAGAGACAGAGAGAGAGAGACACACACACACAGAGAGACACATACATAGAGAGAGAGAGAGAGAGAGAGAGAGAGAGAGAGAGAGAGAGAGAGAGAGAGAGAGAGAGAGAGAGAGAGA
Source organism: Notolepis coatsorum (assembly GCF_963971535.1). NCBI lineage: Eukaryota > Metazoa > Chordata > Actinopteri > Aulopiformes > Paralepididae > Notolepis > Notolepis coatsorum. Next base: position 131,083,308 of record NC_140174.1, read on the forward strand.
GAGAGAGAGAGAAAACAGGCTCTTGGAATGGGTGTCTGGGAGGAAGTGGGGGGTCTTTCAATGTTGATTAAACGGCAAGCAACTAATGTCATGAGTGCCAAATTAAAGGACAATAAATCCAATCTAACTGAAATTGTGTAGCACAGAACTTTCTATTAGGGATGCTCGATATTGGCTTTTTTACCGATACCGATATACCGATATTGTCCAACTCTTAATTTCCGATACCGATATCAACCGATATCAACCGATACCGATATATGCAGGGTTTCCCGCCCCAAGAAATGGAATAATTTCAGGTAATTAACATTACATATCTCTTGTTGTGGAATTAACACAACATTATGCATACTTTTGACAATAAATAAAATCAGAATTGGTTCTTACTTGCTTGCCTGGGTAAATAAAGGTTATAGAAATGTAAATAAAATATTATTTCTTTAAAACCGATACCGATATTTTTCGATATCACATTTTAATGCCGATATCGGCCGATAATATCGGTAGGCCGATAATATCGGACATCCCTACTTTCTATGGATCAAAACCTCAATATTATTATGGTGTAGTTAATACTTCATGTATCCTTAATCCCTAGGCTAATGAGGCACTAAGATGTTAGTAAAAAAAAACATATGCCAATGACGGGAAGTAACGGTATATGTATGTGTGTGTCTGTGTGTGTGTGTGTGTGTGCACTGTGTATGAGTGCACATCTAGGGGCGGTGTGTAGATTTGGTCTCCCTGATGTTGACTCCTTAGCCACAGCCTTGGGTTGTTTAATACTGGACAAGTGTTTCATAACGCCCGTTGTGTGGGCCGGTTTCGGGGCCGGTGCATGGGCCGGTGCATGGGCCGGTGTGTGGGCTGGTGCGTCTGAATGTCCCGGGCTGAATTTGTGTCCCAGTCCGCCACTGGTTGTAGCACTGCAGCATATTCTATCTAGCCAGTGCTGAGGTGGTCAAATAAAAGTTGGGTAAGCTATGAGCTACAGTCAACAATCACAGTAATATATATCGTCAAAATAAAATACAAAATATTTCAGAATAATATTATTTATTTGTTTTCCTTAAAAACACCCTATTGTCATGTAATTTGCACGTTTTAAAGTGTCAGGTTTAGTTTTATTTGTCACATAAGGTACATGTATACATTATAGTGAAATGCTTGGTTCTGTATGACCCTCCTGAGATTGTGCTTCATAAAACAGCAAAATACCAAACAATATACAAAATATACAATATACAAAACTAAAATGTACAAAATGCAAAAATGAGGTACAGTAGAAGAGGTATTCACAAATGTATTGCCTGTGTGAGCTTCAATCTGATACTATTTACTATAATCTCTGCTATTCATTTCAATCAATATTTAAGACAATCTTAAAAAGGTGGGTAAACGTTAGGTTTCCCAGGTGGGTTTACCATCCTGCATGGGCTGCCTGGGACACGGTTGTGTGGTTAAAGCAGTGGGATCAGATGTCTGGCTGCCCATAGGTCACTGTGTTGGATACTTCCTGTTGAATCATTGACAGCTAACATGAGAACGTCTCCTCATCCCGCTCCTTTAGCCCCCTGAAGTCTACAACGAGAGAACCAGACGAATATGTCTGGTTAAATGCTGCCTCCAAATGCGATTGTGTTTACCGTGTTCACAAGAAGAGTCCATATGAACAACCCGCTGTTGTGGTATTCACTACGTTGTGAGTTCACTAGCAATGGTGTCCTCACGACTTCAACCACTTGAATGCCAAGCATGTCGTGTACTCGAGATCCCAGGTCGAGACCACAAACCCGCAAGTTCCATTTGAAGGTAGCATTTATTGGGAAATGGAAATAATAATTTTTGCTGTAAAATTGGACTGGCTACAGTTTTCAGATTGGGTATAAAAGCTAATAATTGTCAATGGAGCAGCTCCAGACTTTATACCTGCTGACATCACAGGTTTGAGTCTTACTTCTCTGGTGTCTGGCTCTGGGAGAGAGTAGCTAATGTTCACAAATATTCATTGAACTTGCCTAGACCATGGAAATAACACATTGGAATTCTTAATTTGGTGGTTGTTCCCCTTTAATTAACTATGTTATGTTAAAGGTATCCGATGTAGTTTTATTATTTATAGCCTGCCTGGCCCTTCATTAGGTAATCTAATCTGCAGAGCACTGTAGGAGGCCTTTGTGTACTGCAAGGTGAAAGTGACTGTTGTAATGTGTACTGCAAGGGGAAAGTGACTGCTGTAATGTGTACTGCAAGGGGAAAGTGACTGCTGTAATGTGTACTGCAAGGGGAAAGTGACTGCTGTAATGTGTACTGCAAGGAGAAAGTGACTGATGTAATGTGTACTGAAAGGAGAAAGTGACTGCTGTAATGTGTACTGCAAGGAGAAAGTGACTGATGTAATGTGTACTGCAAGGGGAAAGTGACTGCTGTAATGTGTACTGCAAGGGGAAAGTGACTGCTGTAATGTGTACTGCAAGGAGAAAGTGACTGATGTAATGTGTACTGCAAGGAGAAAGTGACTGATGTAATGTGTACTGCAAGGAGAAAGTGACTGATGTAATGTGTACTGCAAGGAGAAAGTGACTGATGTAATGTGTACTGCAAGGAGAAAGTGACTGATGTAATGTGTACTGCAAGGAGAAAGTGACTGATGTAATGTGTAAACACCTTCAACCTGAGCTGGATAAAGAAGAGAGATCTGAGGAAGGGACAGACTGAAGCCAATCTCCCCCAACACTGTCTAGTACTGGTGAGTGATGGATAAATCACTGATCTTTGAGTTAATATGCAACACGAAATATTTAAAGGGTTCATTTACAGTTATATTCTTTTCTTTTTTCTTTTATTTAATTAAACGTTTAATTTTTATATCACTTACGTTAGAGCCTCTAATGTACATACTTGGCACAATGTATGTCATTGACATTTAAAAAGTGCGTTTGTTGAATAATGTTGATTAGGTGACAACAATTTGTGACAATAAGAGATTATAAATCTGAATGTTTGGACATTGCTTGTGGTGTCCCCCAGGGGTCAGTGTTGGGTCCAAAACTGTTCATCTTGTACATTAACGAGATATGTAAAGTATCCAATATATTTAAATGTATTTTATTTGCGGATGACACTAATCTTTTTTTTTCTGGTGAGAATATCCAGCAGCTTTTAGAGGTCATCACATCTGAAATGAAGAAATAAAAAAATTGTTTGATAGAAACTAATTATCATTGAACTTGAGCAAAACTAAAATCATGTTATTTGGAAACTGTAGATTAAATACTCAAGTACAAGTTAAAATAAATGATGTGATTATTGAAAGAGTTTATGAAAATAAATTCCTAGGTGTAATAATAGACCATAAAATCTGTTGGAAACCTCACATAAAACATTTCAATCTAAACTGTCACGAAGCATTTCAGTCATGAGTAAAGTAAAGCACATTCTGGATAGAAAATCACTCTACATTCTCTACTGTTCACTAGTTTTACCATATTTAAATTACTGTGCTGAAGTCTGGGGAAACAATTATAAGTCTACACTACAACCACTTTTTATACTCCAAAAAAGGGCCATAAGGATAGTTCACATTGCAGGTTATCGTGATCACACAAACATATTATTTTTAAAGTCAAAAACATTAAAGTTAAATGATCTTGTGGAATTTAAAACAGAACAATTAATGTACTTCCAGGAAACATTCAAGAACTGTTCTTTGATAGAGAGGGGGGTTATAATCTGAGAGGAGAACGATAGGTTATGGCTATAACCAAGTTCTGTGAGTAATGGTGACGCTCGGCGTCACTACTGCACTGTACCTCGCTCGTGCACGCGCACTGAATAAAAAATTCCACAATGTACGTTTACATCCCAACATTCGTCTGACCACACCCCTATCAGCTTACCTTCATAAGCAGGTGTGTGGCCACCTACTCGCCTCCTTCCCAAGCTTTCACCACAAGGTGAGATCAAGGGCTGCAGCGGCGTCTGACGCCGAGCGTCACCATTACTCACAGAACTTGGTTATAGCCATAACCTATCGTTCTGTTTCGTAATGGATCTCGCTCGGTGTCACTACTGCACAAGGGAGGCCGAGCGAGAGCCATCGCCCGACAAATGTACCCTGCTGAGGCCCCCCACAACCATCAGATCGGGGAGGACCGAGCCCCCCGACCCCCCCTAATGGAGGGCACCCCCCCCTATTGGAGGTTCCCGGGAGGGCGACGGACCCGACCGTGCGAAGAGGCACTCAAGCAACTCAACGCACAGGGTGAGCAGACCGTGGCTTGACCCCACGACTACACACACAACCCGCATGCCACCCGGGAACGAACGGAAGGAACAACCTCGTTACTGCCCCCAGAAATCACGGGGTCAAGAGCAAACCCAACCCTGTGGCAAGGCCGTAGCAGCGGAGCGCGAAGGAAGACCCAGACCCACCGAAGGGACTGGATCCCCTGGAAAACGGGGGCCCGGAGAGGTCAATGACGCCAGGCATCAAGACCCCACCAGGCGGTCACTTAGTGTATTCGGATAAGGCCCCTCCAAGAGCGGGCCCTTTCCCCCCAATAGCACACCGCCTGGCATACTGACCCTGCAGAACAGGCAGTCAGCATGGCCGTAAGCACTCAAAAGGTTAACCAACGGAAGCAGGCAGCGTACCGGGGAAACCAGGCAACAGGCTGTAACCTGAGCCTGGAGCACTGCGGACGAGACAGGCGCCAAAGGAGTCAGCTGAAAACAGCCGCCCCGGCGGAAGGGGCGTATGCTGGCGTTGTTGATCACCATGACAAAGCCTCCTTTAAACCCCCCCCCCCCCAGAGGGTATGAGGCCGAGAAGGCTGACATGATTGGCAGACGTCATGAACGTGCAGGGGCACACTCAACCGGGTAACCCGGGAGGTGACTCTGCCCCAACACACCAGGGAACCAACCACCCTGTCGTTACCCTATGCGGTGGTTGTTCCTATAACCCCTCAAGAAAAAACTCCAAAACACACCTGCAGGCATTATACCGCAGTACAAGTGTTTCAGTTTTCAAAAAAGGGTTATTCCAGGCCTACGGGTCGACGAAACATTACTTCGGACCGGGCCCGGTGGCACGGGAAGCACAGGGTTACCAGAGGAGGTCCAAGACCACCCCAACAGCCCCCTCTTCGCCACGCGTGAGAGAGGAGCGAAAAGAATGGAGAACCAGCCCCAAGCACACCGCACTTGGTATTCCCAGGCGGTCTCCCAACCAAGTACTAACCAGGACCAAACCTGCGTAGTGGCCGAGATCGAACGAGATCGGGCGTGTACAGGTTGGCATGGCCGTAAGCCATTACGACAGTGCAGAGTACAATATGTACCCAACAAAGGTCTCCATAGCGCCTAACCCTGCGACACCCGGACCGACCTGGCATTTTTCCCCCCGAAAAAAGCACAAGTCCCTCAGGGTACCAGAACAGCAGATCTGCATCCCCGGCGGACAACGGGTTTAACTGATCTGGACCAGCGTGACCAGAACCAGTCCCGTGCCCTAACCACGCCGACATGCCTACTCCAGGAGAAGGGGCAGATATGCGTGTTGATCTTAAAACATGAAAAGAAGGCGCCACCCAGATGGTCGGTGCGAACCGCGCCCGGTGGCCCACCCCAAGGGCGTGAGACCCCTCTACATATGTTCAGATCCATTCCGTCATCATCCCCCAGATATGAACGAGAATCCGTCGATAACCAATAACATGTCGTCGGAAGAGGAAAAAACCTCCATCCCAGTTGCTTTATAAAAACGCTGTTTTAACCACAAGCAACCAAGGCGTGCTAGTCACCCGCCTGATCTTCAACAGAACACCCCGAGCTAGCACTTAAGCGTGCGTCGGGACACAACCACATTAATGAACAGGCTATTTAGACCTTTCAGTGAATCCCCAAGGCGCCCAGGGGAACGACAAGAGTGGTGTGGTGCTTCCTAAACTCCAACTCTTTTTAATAAAAAAGAAGGAAGCACCAACAGCATGAATCCCAGTCTACACAGCCGAGGGTAAAACTGTTTACATTTTTACATCCAGTCACCCCTTCCACAGAGGATTTAGACCGAAATTCCCCAGAAAGCCTTCCCACGTGAGTCGTAGAATGAAAAAGCCATGGCAACTGCGAGTCACGTGACCAACTGACTCAAGTTACACATAAAATCGAGCGTAGCGGACCCGTAAGTCCTACGCTCTAACCCGACACTTTGACACAACAGATCTTACGTAAAGATCTAACTCACGGAAGCCATCGTCATAGCAACGTACCTTCGTATGCTATGACGGGGGAAACCCCACACACAACTCCTGTTTGTAATAGGAGCAGAGTCAGGACAACCCTTCCCCCCCCCCCCCCCCCCCCCCAGCCAACGGCTTGGCCCTGACTGGCCCAATAGGAGATGAGAAAACCCCTTTGACCAATCAAGTGGGAAGGAGGGGTTTATTCGGCACCCCCTCACAAAACCCTTCCCCCTACACACAATAACAACTGTAGTATATGAAACCTTTGGTAGAATGCTAATGAATAGCGCAAGCTAATACAATGCATGCTACCCACAGACTGTGAACAGGGTTTACAACAAAACCAAGTCGTGTGTGTGTGTGTGTGAATCCTACACCCGCATTCCATGTTGTACATAGAAAAAACACTGATAGAGAGTATAACGGCTAGGCCGTGGAACGTGTGTATACAAGCATTACTGCAACTAACACAACAGTGTTGTAGTTCAACATTACTTTGTGTGTAAGCAACAGACCATACAACCAGCTTCTACCTGCATGTGGAGCGTCAGGCCGAGATAGAAACCCTTCTATAACCGAGTGTATGCTGCAGACCTTGCTTTAATCTCATAACACGAACGTAACTCATCCATCAATGTATACTAATGCAGATTCACACTTTGCAACCTCATCATATGTTTTGGTGAAGAAACACACAGTTTGTTTAACACTTTAACTGCCACACACGAGATATCTCGGGTTTATTTTTATGTGGTTGAAAGCCACTCACGAGATTTCTCTGATTTTTTATTTTTATTTTTTTTAGCGATCTGAAATCATATTGCATCACGCGAGCCTACCCGAGTATACACGAGCTCCGCCGGAGATCATATGTGGAAAAAAGCGCCCCCTATCGTCTTTCAGATGACATAAGGGATTTTGGAATGGACTCAATGAAAATGGATGGGGAAAAAAATCCGGTACTCCACATTTTCCAGTCCACTGATCCAGCCGGGGTTACCACAGTTCATTCTGGAGCCTCTGAGCCCCGCTGATCATGGAGTTCTACTGTATCGCGTTGGATCTATACACTTATCGATTTTTTCGAATGGTGATCAGGAATTGGAATATACCAGTTGGATACCATCTGATGTCAGGTAAGGACTCTATGTTATCAGTGTTAGGATAATCAGACTAATTTTGATGAAGTTATAAGCTGTTTTGTGAAATGGGCACTTTCGGTTTCACTGTAAAAGTCCAAGAGGAAATCAACGCGGCGATTATCTGTGCGCGGCCCGAATGTGCTTGCGTGCACGTATAATATTGATCATCTAGCGTTTATTTGAAAAAACGATTCATAAAAAGGCAGACGAATATCAACGTTGTGGAATATTCCAGTAAAAGACGATTTTCATAGAATGGGCTGTTTTTTATCTCAAACGGATGCTTTTCTAAATGCTCTAAAACGGAAATGACGCGATAAAAAACCAATCTGCCTCGACAGCACTGACTGGAAAATAGTCTTTGATAATGCGATGGGCAGATTAGACACATAGCCATAATTTAAAACATAGATTAGGCGATATTAAGGTTAACATTGGCGCCGATGGTGGCATTCAGGGGGTAAAAAGGAAAACCCGGCGTGGCACTCAAAGTGGTAACAAAAAATACAGTCCCCCTTTAGAAGGGACTTTTTATTTATGCAAACAAATAATATGAGAGGGCCGGGGAGGGGTAAACAGAGGGGACCGCATGGGAAAAAAGTCACTGCCTAGCGGCGTCTGCTGCCTCGAGCCGCTCGGGCTTTGCCACCCCGAGAAGCCCCGGAGGGACGGTAGGTAATCGGTTGCTGGTCTCGTAGATCCCTACCGTCTCCTCCGGTCATAGATGGGCCGGCTGCAGCAGCAGCACCGTCTCTCCTCCTGGCCTTCGTCGACGGGCCAGCAGTGGCGATGGAGGCAGTGGCAGCCACGGCGGAGTTAGCTCGACGACGTGGAAGCCGTCTGACTCCACCGGTGATGACGGGAGGTGGAAAATGGGGTTGGAGCACGGATCTCTCCTCTGCCATCTCTCTGCATGTTGAGGTCATCAATTGCAGGGCCTTCCCGAACAGTCCAGCATCGGAGAGGGTGCCCGTCAGAAGAGGAGCCCTCTTCTTCTCCGGCACACGGGCCTGCTCCAGCCAAAGGTGGCGCTGGATCAGAGTTGCCAGGGCGCGCACTTTCCCAGCGGCTATGGTCTGCACCTGAGTCAGATGCAGGACAGCTCCTGCCGCCTGGGTGAGCTGATCATGTTGTACCTCCGACCGCTCCGTGCCGCCCGTCATTATCCCGGATACAAATCTTGCCAGCTGTGCGATATTAGACGCAGCAGCCAGCGATTGTGTACCCGCGATGAACGACTGGTCACTCCAATACGCCAACCGCCTAGCCGATTTTCCTTGGAGAACCGGCTTGCATACCGGCTCCCACACCACATCCGGACAGAGGAGAGCGGCCATCGGCCTATCAAGCCATGGCACACCCTCTCTCATACCTTCAACCAAACCCACCACCTGCGTAACTGGTACATAGGCGGGAGTGAGGCCCATGATGTGGGACACCACCTGGCCCCGACGAACATAGGCCCCCATTGAGGGGGAAAATGGGTAGACAACGTCCACCCCTCTCACCGGGCGACGCTGCCAGAGATTACCTATTAGATCATCGGGGACAGGAGCAGGCAGTGGCTGCGGCAGCGGCACGCCGTTTGCAGCGGCCGCCACCGCCATAAGCTCGGGGAACAAAGCCCGCAGTTCCCCCTGCAGACTTTCCTCCACCGAACCCGCATCCCTCACATGCAGCAGGCTTCGACTGGTTAAGGAGCCACAGTCTGATGTGGCTGATAGTAGGGCATCCTGCCGATGAGGCCGAGGGGTTTCCCCGACATCCTCGAACAAGGCGCCCCAAGGAGACATATCACCCCCCTCCAGTGTTACCTGGACGGGTGGGATATTCGTCTCTACTGGGCCTTCAAACAAGAACCCGTCCGCCTCTACCATGCAATCCTCTGTTTCCATTGGGCAGCTAGAGACCGACGCATCCTCGCTGGTCTCCAGCAATTCCCCAAACCCAGGCCGTTCGCGTCTCAAATCCTCCGGAAGCAACGGAACCGGCCGTTCAACAACGGACGATTCCCCGGAAACAGAGGAACCAGAGCCAGGACCAGGCCATCGCAGAGGCGACGGCACCGGTGCACTGGCTCCTCGGAGAGGCAAACTACCCATCGGATGCCTACCGGGCGTGGCTGCCGACCACGAACGCGGCAACAGCCCCGCACCAGAACGCACGACGGAGGCGGGAATGGAGAACCGCTGGTGAAGAGTGGTTCTACGACTCTCCGAAGTAGACATTATGACTTAGATTTTTCTCTTGAATATTTATGAGAAAAGAAAAAAATAAGCACAATGTAAACTCATCTCAACTTTCTTCAACTAGCAACCTCGTCAAGTGGGGATCTACCGAAGGCACTTCCTTGTGGTGAAAGCGAAGAAGGAGGCGAGTAGGTGGCCACACACCTGCTTATGAAGGTAAGCTGATAGGGGTGTGGTCAGACGAATGTTGGGATGTAAAGGTACATTGTGGAATTTTTTATTCAGTGCGCGTGCACGAGCGAGGTACAGTGCAGTAGTGACGCCGAGCGAGATCCATTACGAAACAGAACTCAATTTAAAAGTTCTTAGTGTACGCACTACCATGAGAAGACACTGCATTTCAATATGTGGAGTGAAACTGTGGAACAGTCTGAATGCGGGGTTGTGGACTATCTGACGGGCAGACCACAGTACGTGCGCCTACGGAGCTGTGTGTCAGACAGACTGGTCAGCAACACCGGGGCCCCGCAGGGGACAGTCCTATCTCCCTTCCTCTTCACTGTCTACACCAACGACTAGCTGTCGGTCAGAGTCCTGCCACCTTCAGAAGTTTTCTGATGACGCGATAGTGGGATGTATAAAGGACGGTGACGAGAGGGAATACCGGGAACTGGTATTCGTCACATGGTGCGATAAAAACCACCTGCAGCTAAATGTGGCGAAGACCAAGGAACTGGTTGTGGAGCTGGGGAGGAGGAGGAGTGCACCTGTGACCCCTGTTTCCATCAGGGGAGTTGATGTGGACATAGTTGAGGTGTACAAATACCTCGGTGTGCACATCGACAACAAACTGAACGGGTCAAAACATGCAGAGGCACTGTACAAGAAGGGCCAGAGCCGACTCTACTTTCTCAGAAGGCTGAGATCCTTCAATGTCTGTACAAGGATGTTGAGGATGTTCTATGAGTCGTGGTGGCGGGTGCCTTCTTGTACGCTGTGACCTGCTGGGGCAGCGGACTGAGAGCAGGGGACACAACCAGGCTGGATAAGCTGGTCAGGAAGGCCAGCAGCGTGGTTGGGGTGGAGCTGGACTCTCTAGCGAGGGTGGCGGAGAGGAGGAGCCTTGCTAAGCTCCAGGCCATCAGGGAAAACCCCACCCACCCACTATACACAGACTTGGCTGACAGGAGGAGCATGTTCAGTGCTAGGCTCACTCTACCCAAATGCAGCACTGCACGGCATAGGAAGTCCTTCATTCCAACAGCCATCAGACTATACAATGCATCACTGTGCCTCACTGCATCACGGAGCACAGAGCGGCAGCTCAATAGTGGCAGGAGGCCGCGACTAGCGGCCTCCAGGCTCCACAACAGGGGGCAGCGACGGCTGCCAGACATTGACCTAGGACTAATAGGAACGCAAGGAGGACAATAACACTACCTGATGCATACTGCACCTTATGTGACACTGTGAATACTGTGAATATATATAAGTTAGTTAGATAGTTAATTATATTGACCAATTTGTTTACACTGCTGTGTGTTTTTTTTTACTACCTGTACCCCCCCCCCCTTCCCCCATGCTCAGTATATTTTTACTGTATTTATTTACTGTATATTTTATTTCATTTGTATTCTATTTTACTCTACTCTTATCTTAGGCAACTTGATTTGATTTGTGTTATTATTCTAATTTGTGACCTGTCCTGTCTAAATGTTTAAATGTTTAAATGTTGAGCGATTTGCAGTGTCAAATTTCCCACGGGATAATAAAAGTATTTCTATTCTATTCTATTCTATTCTATTCTATAAAGCAATGTCCAAATATGAGACAATTCAAACCGAATTATAAGGAAATTATGTTCATGAGGTACAGGGATGAGGATGGGATTTGACATTCACGGGGGTTTACACCTTTATTTTATTTCTTTCGTGTTTTACATATATAGTTTTTGTTTTTTGTTTTGCATATATATATATATATATATATATATATATATATATATATATATATATATATATATATATATATATATATATATATATATATATATTTGTTTTGTAAAGTTTTAAATTAGTACACTCATTTGGGTAGTGGAAAAGGAATAGGATTAATAGTGTATTCTTCCTACTCCTTTTTCGAACATGTAAATTTAGTTATGTTTTGCTTTTTTTTTTTTATATATTTCTTTTCATTTCTTGAAAATCTCTTTCTTGAGATCAATGATTTGTATTGATTTTATATTGTTTGTATTTATTTACATGTTCAAATCAAATAAAAAAATCAATACAATATACAATCTAAAGTACAACGTAGGTGCAATCTAAGTTCTGTTCCCTTGATGTGGTGGTGTGATAATCAGAGAAGATTTCCTTTAATAGCCTTACTTTACTTACTTACGCCTACTACCCCGTAGAGTCGTAGACCATCAACAAGCGATCTCCAGGCATCTCTGTCTTGTCTTGTCTTGTCTTGTCTTGTTCTTTAATAGCCTAGTTAACACAAAAATACACATCAGAGAGAATGTTCAGCACAGCCGGCAACATTGTGACCCCAGATATATTCTGCCTTTAAGCAGTGGCGTCGCGTGGGTAAAATAACAGAGGATGCAAAAACAAAAGTTATTAAAAAATAAATAAAAATTATTTATTAATATTTTTATATATTTTTTAAATATTTAAGCCAAGCAGTCACCATGTACAGTATGGCTCGGCGGCCAGTCAAACCAAGCAGTCACCATGTACAGTATGGCTCGGCGGCCAGTCAAACCAAGCAGTCAACATGTACAGTATGGCTCGCCTCGGCGGCGTTACTACTATGAACAAAACAAAGCCAAGAGAACAGTTTTGACTCTTCAAATAAAGTGACTATATTTATTTTTCCAAATAAATATAATTTGAGTCAATCACAAAATTCACAATCTGTCAATGTCATTAACAATGTGTTTCCCTGAACAATGAGTGAACTAAAAACCAACAGGTATTGTGCTTTGTCAGCAGACTGTTGTGGTCTTGGTCCATGAAACAACTATTACTTGGCATTTATTTCATTTTCATTTCAAACCTTTATTTATACTCGTGAAAGCACTGAGGTTTCCCTCATTTACAGTGATGACGAGTTAACAAAGGACACAAATATCATAACAGTTAATAATTACAATGAATTACAATTACTACAATGATGGATTAAAAACAATTACATGATTCAGTACATAGGTCAAGTGCAATGCCTTTAAACTCCATGAATGACGGGAATGTTCCGAGCTTTAGAGTCTTTTGCAGGGTATTGTGTATGGAGCATTGTAGGAGAAGGCAGATTTTCCAAGCTCAGACTGAACTCGAGGCACCCTGAGCACAAGCCGATCATTCGAACGAGTTTGGTAGGTGACAGCACTCCAGATCAACAAAGATGTAATATAAGGTGGAAGTTTGCCAATAATTGCTTTGTAGATAAAAAGATACCCATGATAACTACGTCGCAACGAGAGAGATGGCCAGCCTACCCTCTCATACAAAAGACAATGGTGAGTATCATATTTGTCACCCGTAATAAATCTTAGGGCGGAGTGGTAGGCAGAATCCAAAGGCCTTAATGCAGACGCAGACGCATGCCTGTAAATTACATCACCATAGTCCAATATTGACAAAAAAACAGCCTGTATAATTCTTTTCCTACAGAACATAGGAAAACTAGCGCGGTTACGGTACAAGAAACCAATCTTTTGCCGTAATTTTGTAGCTAGGTTATCTATATGGAATTTAAAAGAAAGTTTATCATCCAGCCATATACCAAGATATTTATACTCACTAACTCTTTCAATATACAAACCATTTGCTGTTGTTAGGTGTAGCATGTCATAATCTATAACCCTGGCTCTAGAAAACATCATAGACTTGGTTTTACTAGCATTAAGCACTAACTTGAGCTTAGCTAGAGCATTTTGGAGAGTGTCAAACGCAAGCTGCAGGTTCACAATAGCTTCCTGAACAGTATCCGCAATGCAGTAGACAACTGTATCATCCGCATAAAGATGAGCCTGACAACCTGCTAGTGCTGAAAGACTAGAAACAATATCATTAATATAGATTGTAAAGAGGACCGGCCCCAATACCGAACCCTGTGGTACACCCTTAGACAATGGCAGGAAATCAGATTGAAAGTTACCTGAATTCACAGATTGACACCTTGAAGATAAATAGTCCTGAAACCAAGCACAAGCGGCTTTATCCAGGCCAATGCTAGCTAGACTATTCAAAAGCAAGTGATGGTCTACTGTATCAAACGCCTTTGAGAGGTCTACAAAGAGAACTGCACAATGCTTCCCATTGTCCAGGGCTGAAATAATGTCATTAGTGACCAAAGTAACAGTTGTAATAGTACTATGATTTGCTCTGAAACCTGATTGGTGAGTACTTAGCACTGAGCAACTTGAGAAAAAGGTTTTTAATTGGTTGTTTACCAAGGTCTCCAGTGCTTTGGCTAGGCATGATAGTTTGGAGATAGGACGATAGTTATCCATCTTATCCCTATCCCCCCCTTTGTGCAAGGGGAGCACCTTGGCAGATTTCCACACTTGCGGGACTATGCCAGATGCAATAGAAAGGTTAAAGATGTGTGACAATGGCTCACAAATGACAGGGGCTGCCAGTTTTATAAAAAAAATAGTCTAAATTGTCCACACCAGTAGAACACTTAGGGTCTATGGATTGCAAGATATTGAGAGTTTCACTAGATGAAAATGGCTGGAAGGAAAATGTAGGTACACACGAGGCATGATCGAAGATTGGGCTAGGGTCAGAGTCAACATCCAGTGGAGCCAGCCCAGTAGACAACCTGTCAAATAAGGACCCAGCCTCAATGAAGTGTTTATTGAAAGCAAGACAAATTTCCTGAGGATCCGAGATTTTACAATCAGCCACATTAATACACAATGGCAATGTAGCAGGGTTATTTTTTGACAGGTTTACTGCACCCCAGAATTTAGCTGGGTTAGAGTAGGAATTCGAGACTAAGTCTAAAAAGTAATCAGATTTAGCCTTCCTCACAGCTGCAGTAGTTCTATTTCTAAGTTGTCTGAAGGAAAGCCAGTCTTGCGTATCCCCAGTGCGTCTAGCACGTGACCACGCAGAGTTCCGCTCAGAAAATAATGCTGACAGCTCACTTGAGAACCACGGTGCCACCCTATCCTTAATCCTAGTCCTTTTATAAGCACAAAGCAATTAAATGTCTTTATAAAAGAATCCAGTGCAGTTTGCACATTATCAGACCCTGCTAAACATAGACTATTATTAGTAGCAATGTCCTCCAAAAAGGTTTGGGGGTTAAAGATTTTAAGATTTCTTCTTTGAACAATACGCGGTCTTGATTTCAGCAGCTTTGTGGATCTAACACAGACCGTAGGACAATGATCACTAATGCCTAAATCAAAAACACCACTAGCAGAGATCCTGTCACATCTGTTAGAAAATATCAAGTCAATGAGAGTGGATTTAGCATGATCTTTAGGGTTTGGTCTAGTGCTCTCAGTAATCAACTGAGTAAGGCAGATGTTACCACTCACCTCCTTCAGGTAACTAGAAGCAGCATTTCGCCAGTCCAAGTTAAAATCACCCAGCACTAGCATCTCTGAATTAGAATATAATGACAGTATATCCATAATTTTATCAGTAGCACTAGCCTCAGCTTTGGGAGGCCTATAGACACCAATCAAAACTAAAGAGTTACAAGGCCCCAAATCAACCTTCAGCACAAGTAATTCGAAACACTTTGGAACTGTGATGGTATTCAATACTGAAACAGACAAACAGGATTTTACATACATTGCAACACCACCCCCTCTGCCAGCTCTGTCGCTTCTATATAAATTATAGTGCTGTAAAGCTGCAGATGAGTCATTGTCAGATTTTTTTAACCAGGTTTCCGATAAAACCAGAACATCAGGATCAGCCTGAGATACTAAAATGTTCAGATGGTCTAACTTATGTTGTTGAAGGAGGCTTCGTATGTTTAAATGGATTAGGCCAAGCCCTTTCCTATCCTTGAAGGCAGATGGGCTGTTCAGACTAACTGTGGCAGAGACTGTATCATTAGGTACAGAGGTTATGGGAACAGAAACCTGAGACAAGGGGTGTACATATCTCTCATTTTTAAGATCCACCAGGTTACTCCTGACCACACCCCTCTCTTCTACATAACTGCGCCTACCACGCGACAAACCATCACATACAACAGAGATATTTTTAGGAGTAGGTCCATCAATAGGGCTTTGATCCGCCTGATCCCTGGGAGTGGCTTTAAAAACATGGACACAAGGAACTATGAGATGGATCGGACTCACCCCATTTCAGGCCACATCCACTGTTCTATGTTTTCGGACCAGTTCCCTACTCCCACTCACTGCGGATCTCAGAGCCATGTCCATACCCATGGAGAGCAGCCGGGCTCCATTCCAGTTGGGATGAAGGCCATCCCTAGCAAAGAGCTCCGGACGTCTCCAGAAAACATAGAAATTATCTATATAGGGAATCATCATTAGGCAACAGTAACCCTTCAGCCAGATATGAAGTTCACGGATCCTGCTGTACTTGCCATCCCCATACCTAGGGGAGGGAAAGGGACCAGAGATAATGCAGGATTTATTAGAGGACTGGACTGTGGAGATCAGGGCCCTAAAGTCCTCCCTCAATAACTCAGACTGTTGATACCTAATGTCATTAGACCCGGAGTGGATGATGATGGATGATGCCTGAGGATGGTCCTTAATGAGTGAAGGGAGTGCTGTCTTGATGTCCGAGACCCTGGCTCCTGGGAAGCAGTAGGTTCTGGCCCTCGGGACAGCCACATGACGCACCATTGAAGTCCCAATGACAAGCACAGAGGGAGGGGGGGGAGCGGTGCAGGGCTCACCATGCCTTGTGGGTCTCTGTAGAGGTTTACCATTCCGAGTGGGAGGGGGGCGCGGCTGGCGAGGGGGATCCTTCAGAGAGTGAGGCAGGGGACCCATCCACGCCTCCTGCGTGTCGGCTACAGACGTGGTACCAGGAGCAGCAGTGAAGGACATTCCTGCATGACCAGTCTGCTGCAACACCTGCTCCCACGCCCCGGGAGAGGAGGTCGGTTTCGGTCTGGGGGTGAAGACCGGGAAACCAGGGCGCCTAGAAATGCTAGGAGTAGCTGGCAGATCCTCCTCCCGCTCCTGTGGTGGGGGGCCCAGACAGCTCCTAGCCGTAGGAGTGGGTGAGCCTGACCCCGGACGTTGCCTCTTGGCCCCTGGTGTCCGGTGGTCAAGCTCCACACTCTCCAGGATGTTGAATCTGTTGGAGAGTGAGAGAGACTCATGGGGTGGAGGGCTAAGACGAGAGTCCCAGGTTCGCCTCTTACGCCTCGACCGCACTTTAGACCAGGCCTGGGGAGGGGGGTGAGTAGGAGTGGAGCTGTAGAGCTTGGGCTTGGCTCCCTGCTTCCTGTATAGGCTCTCCCTAGAAGATCCAGCCGAACGGGGGGCGCGCGGGGGGGGGGGGGGTGCTTCTCTCAGGTCAGCCGACAGGATGGTCTCCCGATGTCTCTGCTCATCCAGATGGATGGTGGTGAGGAGGGAGACCCGCTCCAGCAAATCCTCCAACTGCTTGGCGATCTGGCAACAGCCAGTAGTGGAACACTCCAGTGGGGGACCGGCGCCCGATGTCATCCTGGAGCTTTAGGCTCAGGCAGAGCAGGCTGGAGGCCTAGTGGAGCTGGAGGTCCTCAGGTGGAGATGGAGGCCCAGTAGAGCTGGAGGCTAAGTGGAGCTGGAGGCCCGGTAGAGCTGGAGGCCCAGGTAGAGCAGGCTGGAGGCCCAGTAGAGCTGGAGGCCCAGTAGAGCAGGCTGGAGGCCCAGTAGAGCTGGAGGCCCGGTAGAGCTGGAGGCCCAGTAGAGCTGGAGGCCCAGGTAGAGCAGGCTGGAGGCCCAGTAGAGATGGAGGCCCAGTATAGCTGGAGGCCCAGGTGCAGCTAGTGGCCCAGTAGAGCTGGAGGCCCAGGTGTAGCAGGCTGGAGGCCCAAGTCAGGCCAAAGTAAAAAATATATCTCTCAGGCAATAAGCCTCTGCTGCAGATCTAGGCTATAGACGAGCCACACTGCAGCAGTAAGATGGTTGTGATGGGCAGGTAAACAGGAGATTATTCTTCCAACTCTGGACTGGATTGATAGCAGGACTAGCAGAGCCAGCTAAGCTACTGCAGGTCTTCCAGCTCTTGGCTAATTGCTAACAGAGCCAGCTAGGCTAGGCTACTGCTAACAAGCAAGAGCACAATTTCAGAAAAGTTCCCAAAAACAGTATAAGTAGTCCACAGTTAAAGCAGATGAAATAAAACAGACCCTTCAACTGGCAGTACAATTCCATGTTAAAAATCCATTAAAATTCAATAAAATCCAACAAACTTTTCAGGAGCTGTCATTTCACACAGCTATCACGGCAGCCATTTTGTTTTTAGGGAGGAGAAAAAGGCTCATGGCAATCACTGATCATGGCAGCCACTGATTTATAGGACAGCATGCCTCAAAAAGAATTAAATAAACCAAACAAACATCACAGGTACATATGTCCGTGGTGAAACTTACGTGCTGTGATTGTCACGTGTCTGGTGCGCCCAGCAATCACAGCGCTTCTACTGTAAAATGCGGAAGCAGCCATTTTAGCGATGATTTTAAATGTTTATTAGCACGCCAAGCTTTCAAACCTCGCCGCTTGTGTGTGTGAAACCCTAATGGAACGCTGGGTACCTTTGAAATTTATATCTGATATATTTTGGACCCACCGCTAGCTTTTAAGCAGTACTTGGTGGTGCAAATGGGATCATATGTTCCCCCGGGTCCTATGTTCCCCGGGTCCTATGTTCCCTGGTTGATTGATTAATTGATTGAAAATGTTATTAATTTTTATAATTTTATTAATTATTAATGTCCGCCTTGTTTCGAACTGGTTAAGCTTAGGCCCTCTTTCGAAGTTGGTTAAGGTTAGAGTTTGGAATCAGGGCTGGTGGTCTAAAATTTTCAATCAATCAATCAATCAATCAATCGGGGAACATAGGACCCGGGGAACATAGGACCCGGGGAACATAGACATGCTCCCGTGCAAATTAACCTGGCTACTATGAAGGAATAAGTGACTGCGTATTCGAGCCCCTGGCTTGCAGTCATGAAAGGGGCTACAACCAAGCTAGCTTGGTTACGTTAGTTAGCATCCAAGCTAGCCTGATAACGTTAGTAGTTAGCATCCAAGCTAGCCTGATAACGTTAGTAGTTAGCATCCAAGCTAGCCTGATAACGTTAGTAGTTAGCATCCAAGCTAGCCTGATTACGTTAGTAGTTAGCATCCAAGCTAGCCTGATAACGTTAGTTAGAAACTGCTTAGGCTGCTTACCTGGCCAATAATGTGGTCCTCCTCCTGGACAGATAGATTTGTTAAATCATAATATCCACAGTGGTGTGCTGTGCTGGTCCTCAGTAAATGTCCCGCCGGCAAAAAATAAGTTGCTAATAAAGTGCTAATGCTTCATTGCATATTCGAAAGGCGAAGACGTTTGGTCACGTTTGCTTTTAATGTGATTTGATTGGCCACTTATGGCCAGACGCGAAGCGTCCTCGCACACATAGGCTACGGAAAAACATCACGCTACCTAGTTCTAACCAAGCTGGGCGCGTGATTTTTTTCCGTAGCCTACACAAGCACACATGAGCACACACACGACACACACACTGTACACGCTCACACACTAGCAGCCACTTTAACATGAGCAAGCACACACTCATGCTGCACACGCCCACACTTATGGCCACTAAGGAAAGGTCACTTTAAGAATAGTATAGTATAACTTGAGATTGTATAATATAGCATGTACATAAAGACCCAGTGCCTCATCCGTAACTAACCACAGGACCTAGCATGTCCTACCATGCTCTGTAAATAACTTATGTACCGATATGCCCTACTCTGTTTTATTGCACAATGTCGTTCTATTGGATTCTATTATATGTTATTATTACTATTGTATTATGCACATCGTTGCGGGCAAGACCACCCGCATTTCATTGTATACTCGTATGCCGTGACAAATAAAACTCTTGACTTGACTTGACTTGTTTGCGATGAATAAACCAAAAAAAAACGGCCTAGCGCCCTGACCTCCTTCCCAGCTTTACCTCGTGAGCCTCCAGGCTGGCAGAAGACTGCAGACTGAGTCAGTGACTATGGGCCACAGACAGTGACAGTGTTAGGGAGAAAATTATTATAACACAGAGATGAAAAATTATTATTTTTTTATTATTGTAAACTATAAAAAATATATATATATATATTTTTTTTAATTTTTTTTAATTTTTTTTTAAATGTTTTACTGTTCATATTTTTGGGGAAGCTTGGCTTCCCTTGGCTTCCATGAATATTTGCCACTGCCTTTAAGCCCTACAAGGTAAACATGTTGTTGTTCAAACGGTTATAAAATAGAGAGTTGGCAGCAGATATGACTTGTTGAGGCATCTGTGCTTTTGTTTGTTTTAAGGAGGGTTTTGTGTTTTTGCTTATCCACATAAATGTGATTTTATAGCATGATTTCAAAACGCCTCATCACAGTGGTCACACTAGTGCAGTGCCCATTCAAAACAGGCCAGTTTGGACCGGGCTTATTGTTATAACCTGGGCATATAACAACTACTTTTGATGGTGTCTGGACATACCATTGTTTTGCTGCTTGTAGCACTCTCGAACAGTGGCGTCATTTCAGTAAAAGGCAAGGTATGGCGAGGAGGGAGGGGGGGGGGTGAAGGGGGTGTTTCCCCCCCCGTGGTGGATTTTTTTTGTCAAATCAGTTGTGCAATAGTCACTTTTGGTGAGTTGTTTCTATACAATTCAGTTGGTATGACACAGGACTACACAAGCATTTTTAGTATATAAATGTGTCAACAGACTAAAGCAGGGAACCACAATATTTTGCATACGAATTATGCAGAATGTAATATCATAACTGTCTATAACTTTTTTTGCAATTGAGCCAATTTTCCTTAGGTACGGTTTTTGAGGTGTGTGTTCAACAGAATGTCAAAAACACATTCACAAAAAGTATGGGTTACTGAATGCTGAACTGCACTGTTATAATCACTAAGCCATTGTAATACCGTACCTGTGTCCCTGTATCACTTGTCTCTGCTGCCCTTTGATTAAAAAACGTCTGTATGTCCATTTTCCTTTTTTTCCCCGCATATTTCAGTTAGTCACAGTAAAAGTCACCTAGTAAAAGTGAGATAATTGACAATATCAAAACATGCTAGGGCTGTACCGAATAGTTCGAAGCTTCGTTCATAATGTTGACATTCGAATTCTAAATCAACATAAAAAAAAAATAAAAAAAATTTGCCAAGGTATGGCGAGTGCCATACCAAAATGACGCCCCTGCTATCGAGAACCACTTATCGGACCACTAGTCGAACGGATGAACGGTTCTCGAGAACATCAAAGGACAGTCATACAGACAGACAGACAGACAGACAGACAGACAGACAGACAGACAGACAGACAGACAGACAGACAGACAGACAGACAGACAGACAGACAGACAGACAGACAGACAGACAGACAGACAGACAGACACACAGACGGACAGACGGGCAGACGGGCGGGCGGGCAGACAGACAGACAGACAGACAGACAGACAGACAAACAGACAGACAGACAGACAGACAGACAGACAGACAGACAGACAGACAGACAGACAGACAGACAGACAGACAGACAGACAGACAAACAGACAGTCAGACAGACAGACAGACAGACAGACAGACAGACAGACAGACAGACAGACAGACAGACAGACAGACAGACAGACAGACAGACAGACAGACAGACAGACAGACATATTCCTTCCATTTTTAGTTAGTGTTAGTTATTTTGTTACTTATAGCTAATATGCTGTTACTTTGTTCTATTTGTTTGTTAGAGCTAATATGATATTACTTTTCACTTTTTGTTTCTCAAAGGTACTAACCATCGAGAAACTGGATTTGCAGTATATTGCCTATTAAGGAATGAATGACTGTGCCAAGTGTTTAATGTTTAGTTTCAGGGAAAATATATTGTCCAACAAAAGTAGTTATCGTGACAGGCCTATAACAAAGGACTCTAGCAGAAACTACTGGATGCTGGAGTGAAAAAAATTACTTTAGATCTAATCACGACGCCATCTTGCTTTTCCCGGCTTACAGGCAGAGATCACGTGACGCTGTCGTGTCACGTGAGGTAAAGAAGTGGTCCGACCAATCAGAGGCCATGCTACAGGACGTACTCGATGACGTCGACTGGGGGATACTTCAGTCGAGCTCCAGTGACGTCAGTGAGTTTGCGGATGTTGTTGTTAGCTTTATAGTAACACTAGCCGATAGCATTGTCCCCATGAAGAAGGTGAGGGTCTTCCCGAACCAGAAACCATGGGTTGACAGTACTATCTGAGTGTCTCTGAATGCTCGCACCACTGCTTATAACCTGGGCAGAGTGTCAGGAAACACGGAAGAGTATAAGGCTACAGTCTATACTCTGCGCAAGGCTGTAAAACTTACTAAGAGGTCATACGCTGACAAGATGGAGGCACAAATAGCCCAGAATGACACAAGAGGTTTATGGCGAGGGCTACGGACGATAACTCACTACAAAGTCAGCGGCCCCTCAATGGGGAGTGCAGACGCCTCTCTCGCGGACCAGCTCAACTCCTTTTACGCGCGGTTCGGTGCAAACAGTGGGGACGCTAGCTCACCGGCTAACAACGTCACTGACACGCCGGCCGTCGTGGAGGGGGGGGGGGGGGGGGGGGGTGGGGCATCCGCGGGGGGGGGGGGGCACTCTCTCATTGACGGAACACAGTGTGAGAAGAGCATTTATGCGGGTGAACACCAGAAAGGCAGCTGGCCCAGATGGGATAACAGGACGTATATTAAGTCCTGTGCTAACCAGCTAGCCCCAGTGTTGACCACCATATTTAATCTATCCCTGGCTGAATCCGTGGTCCCTGCCTGCTTCAAGGTGTCCACTATAATACCAGTACCAAAGAAATCCTCCCCAACAGGTCTTAATGACTACAGACCGGTGGCACTCACCTCTGTGGTCATGAAATGTTTTGAGAGGCTGGTTAAGGATTACATTTGTGCCTCCCTCCCCAGCGATATGGACCCTATGCAATTTGCATACAGGCCAAACAGGTCCACTGATGATGCGGTCTCCCAAGTACTGCACAGCACCCTCTCTCACCTAGACTGCCAGAAGGGGGGCTATGTGAGACTGTTGTTCATTGACTATAGCTCAGCGTTCAACACCATAGTCCCCACCAGACTGGTGGACAAGCTGATCGAGCTGGGTCTGAACTCCGCTCTGAGTGCCTGGATACTGGACTTTCTGAGTGAAAGGCCCCAGGCGGTCAGGGTGGGGGGTCAGACCTCCAACACCATCACCCTGAGTATCGGGTCCCCCCAGGGCTGTGTCCTGAGCCCCCTGCTGTATTCACTATACACACATGATTGTGTGGTCAAGTTCAGCTCCAACTCCATAGTGAAGTTTGCGGACGACACAGTGGTGGTGGGGCTGATCTCTGACAACGACGAGAAGGCCTACCGGGAGGAGGTTGAGGTACTGGAACGCTGGTGCCAGGACAACAGCCTGCTCCTGAACATTGGTAAAACCAAGGAGCTGATCGTGGATTTTAGGAGAACACAGCAGGGGACACACACACCACTGAGGATAAACGGGGCAGCTTCAAGTACCTGGGGGTTCCACATCTCAGAGGACCTGACATGGACAACACACATAGACTCAGTCGTAAAGAAGGCGAAGCAGCGCCTCTACCACCTGAGACAGTTAAGGAAGTTCAGAGTATCGGGGAAGATACTCCAGTCCTTCTACTCCGGAGCTGTAGAGAGCATCTTGACTGGAAACATCACTGCCTGGTATGGAAACAGCACGGAACAGGACAAGAAGGCCCTACAGAGAGTGGTGCGCTCAGCTGAGCGTACTATGGGTATTGCACTACCACCCCTGCAGGTCTTATATAACAGGAGGTGCAAATCCAGAGCCTGCAGAATAATGAAAGACCCTCACCACCCCAACAACAGCCTGTTCAAGCTGCTGCGGTCAGGCAAACGCCTGCGAACACCAGCAACTAGGACAGAGAGACTTCGGCTCAGCTTCTTCCCCCAGGCCATCAGAGTCTTGAACACTGAACTCTCCACACACAAGCACACATGAGCACACACACAACACACACACTGTATACGCTCACACACTAGCAGTCACTTTAGCATGAACACACACACACGCTGCACACGCTCACACTCAACGGTCACTTTACACAATGAAAGGTCACTTTAAAAACAAGAACGGGAGTGGTTCTTGTATAGTAAACCGATGGATATAGCAAGCTAGCATAAGGACACATAGTATAACTGTAGATTGTATAGTAGTGTACTATAGCATTGTATAGTAGTTTACATAAGACCCAGTGCCTCATCCGTAGCTAACAGTGTATTGCACTATCGCAGGACCTTAGCATGTCTTACCATGCTTTTTGTAAACGTTATGTACATATACCTGTTATGTCTTATTCTTATTACTTGTATTATTGCACAAATGTCTTATTCTCATCCTATTCTTATTATTGTATTATTGCACAATCGTTGCGGGCAAGACCCCCCGCATTTCACTGTATGCTTGTATGCCGTGACAAATAAAACTCTTGACTTGACTTGACTTGACTTTAGCTCTAAATAGTTTTTCTGTGGTTCTGTTAATGAGAACATTACTGCATTTCTTATATTGCACTAATCTCAGGCTACATGTGTTGAAACTGTCAAACCACATACAGTAGGCTACACCCTTTTTACTCAGATCAGTGACCATTTAAAAGGAATGTTTTGCCATGCATAGCCTGTGTGTGTGTGTGTGTGTGTGTGTGTGTGTGTGTGTGTGTGTGTGTGTGTGTGCGTGCGTGCGTGTGTGTGTGTGTGTGTGTGCGTGCGTGCGTGCGTGCGTGCGTGCGTGCGTGCGTGTGTGTGTGTGTGTGTGTGTGCATGCGTACATTCAGTGTCTCTGGGCAAAATGAAGATAATGGATAAAGACTACTTCTTAACACTTTCAGTGCCGGCCATTAACATGGGAAACATGGTTAAATGCCAGGACCCACTTCAATGATAGCGTTGTGAACGCATAAGCTCTGTCTTAAATTATGGCTATGTGTCTAATCTGCCTGTCGTTTATCAATGACTTGTTTGCAGTCAACATTGTCGAAACGGATTGTTTTTTAATCGGTTCATTTTCGTTTTATAGCATTTTGAAAAGCCCTCGTTTTTCAGGAAAATATATAGATTCCGTGAGAAAAGGCGCCATTTACTGGAATATTCTAGCATACACAAAAACGTTGTCATTTTTCGGCCTATTTATGAATAGTTTTCAAATAAACGCTAGATTATAATTTATAATAATAATAATAATTTAGGACCTGCTCAGAGGTCATCAATCGGCACACATGCGATGCATGCATGCAATTCGTATCTGCGATTAACCCATCCCGTCGTCCTTCCCCCCCCCCAAGGGCAGCCGCGAGCAGACAGGCGTCAACGTGAGCCACGCCAGGGGACCAATCCAAGTGCTCCTGTCCGTCTTCGTCAAGGACGCCACAGCGTTAGCGATCTATTGTTGTGCATGTTTTTCCATTGGGTTTATCTTATCGGGGGGAAACCCTTGCGAGCACGGGGAGAACATGCAAACTCCACACAGAAAGGCCTAGGTCCTAGGAGATACCCCAACTGGGTAACTGGTATCATGGAAACCTGGTCCCCAAGCGGGAATCTAACCCTGGACCTTCTTGCTGTGAGGCGACAGTGTTACCCACTACACCACCGTGCCGATAGTACATGTGTACTTATGCACGCTATAGAGGCGGGCTGAAATATCGATTCTCTCATTTCCTGATCGCGCACACACAGACACACACACACACACACGCATAGGGCAAACGCTTATATCTCTGTGAAAACAGCTCTGATTATCCTAAGACTGGTAAAATAAATTCCTTACCTGAGATCCGATGTTATCCAAAAAGATTATTCCAATTCCTGATCGCCATTCCAAATATCGATCACGCTTATTGATTACAGTGTTGGGTCCTGTAAATACATAATCCACGCGTTTTCCGGGCCGGCGAGCACAATCGATCCTTCAGTTGGCTTGAGGGAAAAGTAAAATGAGCAAACTGGCCACCCCCCCCCCCCCCCTTCAGCAGTGTAAAGTAATGGGGTGCAGTTACACAGGGAGAGACGATAGGGGGCGGTATCTTCCCAATTGAGCTCAGAGAGACTCTGCAGCACTATCCCGAGGCTCGATTGATGAAATATGAATTCAAATCGCCAAAAAAAACGACAAACAAACGCTATATAGCGTCGGGGGCACTCAAAGGTTGGCATGAACGGGGAGCTCCCGTAGCTCACCGCATATCTCGGCGCTATTTCTGCGTCGGGGAAAACCGTGCTCGTCACGGATCTGGGGTACACGAGTTCGATTCCCGGACCCGCCGTATTTTCTCAGTGTCTTCCCCTACTCTACATCCCATTTCAACCTGTTTCTGTCGGTCATGCTTGACCAGAAAAGCGATAAACGCGAAAAAATTAAGTAAAAAAAAAAAAAAAAAAAAAAAGTTGGCATGAACTAACGACAAAACGCGTCCGTGGCACTCAATGTGTTAAACGTCTTTTGCAGTGTAAAATTACTTAACTCATGCAAAAGCTCTGTACTTCTGTTAACAAGAACATAATTTATTCCTGCATTTCTTATCTTGCACTAATCTCAGGATATATCTGTTGAAACTGGCAAACCATGTACTGTATATCCTTTTTAACCCTTTCACTAGCACACTACCAAAGGGTTAACCCTTTCACTGCAACATGACAAAGGGTTAACCCTTTCACTACCACACTACAGACGGTTAACATGTTTCTGGTCTGCATCCTCTTAGCCAGTGGTTCTCAAACTTTTTACACCAAGTACCACCTGAGAACGTAGCTGGCTCTCCAAGTACCACCATATGACCGGCGTTAAAATACAGTCTATTCAGCTATGCACAGTTCACGCAGGAGGCAAATGTATTCCTAATACCATTATTTATTGTTAACTTTTGTCAGACACAGCCACAATGTACAAAGGGATAGCACTAGAATTAGCAAACGCTTCCACACAACTCATACAATGCAAGGGGCATTGAGAACATAATAACTAACATTCTCACATAGCAAGTGAGAAAATTAAGAACAACTGTATTTCAGCAAATGTACTTAATTCTCTCTCTCTCTCTATCTCTCTCTCTCTCTCTCTCTCTCTCACACAGCAAGCAATTGTCTGTCATTCTCTCACACACACACACACACACACACACACACACACACACACACACACACACACACACACACACACACACACACACACACACACACACACACAATTATTTTGTTACAAAAACTTAATTTCCTGCATTCTGGTTTTTACCCTTTAAATGCCAGTGTTTGTGATGGGCATCACAAATTATTGTAAAAAAGAAAAGAAAACACATATTCAATACATTTTTGAATGTTTACCCTTTAAATGCCAGTTTGTGTGATGGCATCACAAATGATTGTTAAAAAAAACACAAAAAAGTAAAATATTTTCAATATATCAAATGCAAAGTACATTTTTCTGGGGGGGATTATTACAGGCTAGGCATGTGTCAATGATTAGCAGCAACACAGATTTTTATGGATTTTTTGTAATGTCAGATTTAACACCAACTCTTTTCAGAAAAGTGGGAGTACTTCATTTTTTATCTGACATTACAAAAAATCTAAAAATTAATGGTTATGATCAGGGCTGAAGTTGAATTAAAGATTTATGACTGTTTAGACTGCATTACTCTCTGTCACAGTGATCTCCTGGTTGTTCCCCACGTAGGTTATCTAACTATCGCGCCGCCGCAACCAGAAACACTGGCCTGGCCTGCTTCTAAGTGCAGTGGCCTGAAAAAAAAAAAAAAAAACGTTTTTTTTTTTTTTTTGCTTTTTTGGAAATGTTTTCAAGTACCACCAGCAGTACCACCAAGTACCACTAGTGGTACGCGTACCACAGTTTGAGAACCACTGCTCTTAGCAGTTGTTTGTATTGAGCCGTACTGTATTGTCCCCATTCTCCAATCTGTTAATAAAGTTGTCAATCAATCAATCAAACTTACTACCATAGCGTATTTTTTTTATCTACTTTTTCTCCTACTACCTTAGTGTCTTTATACCTGTATCACTGTACATATTAAAACTCTGTACTTACATCTGATTAACACTACACTCAGTAGTACTAATTTATATATTTTATACACAGTTTAATCTCCTGTACATTGTATATTACTATCATACTTTACTGTTTACGGTTGTACAGTACTTGTGATATATAATGACAGTAAATTGGAATCTAATCTTCTCTAAAGTGCTTTGAGTGTCTAGAAAAGCGCTATATAAATGCAATGATCATTCATCATGATCATTCACTTTGTGAAGGCATTTGACTCACAGTCATGTAGCAATCCCAGTCTCAATGAATATACGCACCAGTGACTCCTCATGCTTGCCATGTTGACAAATTTGACTAGCACCAGACATTTTCTGTATATATTTATTTTAGTTTGTAAGTACACAATATAGTTTCAGTTAGTTTAATTTTTTTCTAAAGTCTAGTTTTTATTTCTATTTCAGTTAACTAAACGGTTTTCTTTTTTTCCACTGTAGACTAATGTCTGTTCCTTCCTTCCTTTCTAGTGACTGACTCACACATACCCCAACTGCTTAACACCTCAAACACATTTTAGTCGTGTCAGATAATGAGATGTGTACTGTGTCCTGTACATTGCATGGGCATGTCCAGCTAATGCATATTAATACTACAACTCTGTACATATATCTGATTAGCACTATGGTACTGATTTACTGTTTATATTTTATATCCAGTTTAATCACCTGTGCATTGTATATTACTATTGCACTTTACTGTTACATTTGCACTCTGGTTGTGTCATGGTTTTTACTTGGTTTGGTGGTCCTTTGATGGACAGCTGTCAATCACTGGATTATATGGATGTATTCCTGTGATGGACAGCTGTGTGTGTGGGCTTGATTGCACCTGATTCAGTGCAGCTGCACCTAATTGTAGCTGGGCCTATTTAAGTTTGAATCTGGCAGGGTTAGCTGCTTTCCCGTTCTCCAATTCTTGACTATCCTTCCGGTCAGGCTCTCTAGTACTCAGTGTAGTGCTGCTCTCTACCCCACTGAGCATTTAGCCTTTCATGGTAGCTGTTCTTGTTTTACTGGCTTTATTATTTAGCACTTTGTTTTTCAGAAGCTGTTTTGAGTTGAGCCTTTTATTGTAGTGTGTTTCTTTTCATGACAGTTTCCTTTTGTTTTATTTGAACTGCCATTAGTCCACTACTAGGCTACACAAAAAAACGCTCTTAGTGGAGGTTTATTTATTTAATTTATTTTCCAACATATTTAAGTTGTTTATATAAAAAAAAATTGCAGGCGCCTTTGTGGCTTATTTTATACATCTTTATTGAGCGTTCAGTTTTTTGGACTTATTTTCTTATCTACTCTCCTCATTTTGAGGCATTCCATGTGTAAGGGTTGTTTTTTAAATTTATTTTCCCCCTTCTCCTTAGAGTCTGCATGCTTAGCAGTTTTGTGGTTATTTAATTTTTTTTTTTTTTTTTTTTTACAAATAGCAGAGTCCCTATTATCCGGTAGTGACCCAAACACCCACAGCCCTCACAGGTTGGATGCAAAACTTATTTTCATTTGACTGTCCTTGTGCTGTATAATGACAATACATCTAATCTGTTAGATCTGTTACCGTTATCCGTTTACCTGGAATGGACTTCAAAAATCTAGTAAACTCCAGGCTTTTATTACTTTGCACAGTTTTAAAACCCTAATTACTGACCTTTTAATGACCGATAATGGGAGTGTGCAAATGCTTCTCAGGTTAATTCCTACTGGTTACTGTACACGCTGCATTAATGTTATGTTTGATGCTTAGCCTAACCTGACCTTCCCTCTCAATCAATTCCCTGCCCCCCCCCCCCCTCAGACATATCCTGAACAACCATAGGATGCTCAGGATCGCGTTCATCTATGATAAAGGAGAGACAAATGCGCCCTCCACACATATGAATGGGCCTTATTAGTGGTTAAGAGTACAGTAGTTCTAAGAGACTTAAACAGAGTACAGTAGTTCTAAGAGACAAACAGATTACAGTAGTTATAATAGACTGAAACAGAGTACAGTAGTTCTAGACTGAAACAGAGTACAGTAGTTTTAAGAGACAAACATAATACAGTAGTTCTAGACTGAAACGGAGTACAGTAGTTCTAGACTGAAACAGAGTACAGTAGTTATAATAGACTGAAACAGAGTACAGTAGTTCTAGACTGAAACAGAGTACAGTAGTTCTAGACTGAAACAGAGTACAGTAGTTCTAGACTGAAACAGAGTACAGTAGTTGTAGACTGAAGGAAAACCACCCATACTACCAATAACCCTAACGGAATCATTCAAGTTCCTCTAAACCCACATCAGCAATAAACTCAAATGGGACATTAACACCGCTGCCATCATCAAGAAGGCCCAGCAGCACCTGTACTTCCTCAGGCAACTGAGGAAGTACAGAGTCCAACAACGCCTGCTGGTCCAATTCTACACCGCCATTATATAAAGCAGGGGTAGGCAACCGGCACGCAGGGGCATTTTCATAGGCACAGGGGGCAGCATTAAAAAAATATATTATATATATATTTTTTTTGCTTTGAAATATTATAGTGAAATATTTTGCACTGTTGTCGCATTTATCTTGTTGAAATTTTCCCACAGGTTCTTATTTTTTTTGATCCACCTTTTCTCCCATTTTCTATTTTTCTCCCATCCCAATTTTCATATCGTCCAATTCAACCCTCCCCTGTCTTTTCGAACGTTGTTTCTTGCCTCCCACAAGCCGGCTGCAATGTGGACTAAGTCATACATAGCACGAGTCCCCTCCGATACTCGAGGTAACAGCCGTCGCATCTTTTCACCTGCGCGGCTCGATCTTCCAGCATCGGGGGTCTGGGCTTTGGAGGGGCCCCGCCCCCGACGCTTCTTGATTCTACTGCGCAGGCGCACCAACCGACCTGTAGGAGTCGCTGTCCACAACGCCCGATCCCCACCCTTCAGTTTCCCTCCCCGTAATACGGCCAATGTGTATTACTGTGGATGACCAGCTAAACTGAAAGCAATGTGGAGAGCGGGGCTCGAACAGGAGGCATCCTGTTCGAGCCTAGTCTCCAGCATTCATTGCGAGCGCCTTGCCCACTGCGCCACGTAGCCGCCCTCCCACAGGTTCTTTTTACTACCACATATTTAATTGAGACCCTTTATTTGTTTATTATTTCAATTTAGCTGGAAATACATTGCTACATCATTCAGTAACATTTGCAGAGCCTTATAACAAAAACATTATTACGGTCACCATTGTGACCAGTGGGATTAATCAACACATTTTATTATTTATTTTTCTATTTCATTGAACATTGCACATGTTAAAAGCCATTTTTTTACTCAAAATGTGAGTATTACCAAGTCAACTTGTGTTCTTAAAACAATGACAATAAACATAATTTTATTAGGTTGAAATAATGTGGTTGTGTACTTATTTTTCTTATTATGGATTGAAAACTGAAAACCTTAATGCACAGTAACTGAACTCAATATTTTTTAGTTCTGGTAACTTATTATTATAAAAAAAATTACAGTGTAGTCTTGCGATCAATCAAAACTTATTTACACGATATACCTCACATTCACCCTCCATTCACATCCTGGTGTTCTCCTGGTGTTCTCCATTAGGCCTGTAGGTGGAGCTATGACAGCACACGTACAGTACACACACCGATGGTGTGTGATGTGTCCAAAAATGAATGGGCAAATGTGAGTGAAATGGTCGCACTGTATGCAGCTGTTTGTCTGCATTGCATCCCCCCCCCCCCCCCAACTCAGATTTAGGGTTGATACAACCATCATAATAATATTGTTAATAATAACAATAACAATAATGATAGAGGCGGGCTGAAATATCGATTCTCTCATTTCCTGATCGCGCACACACAGACACACACACACACATGCATAGGGCATACGCTTATATCTCTGTGAAAACAGCTCTGATTATCCTAAGACTGGTAAAATAAATTCCTTACTTGAGATCCGATGTTATCCAAAAAGATTAATCCAATTCCTGATCGCCATTCCAAATATCGATCACGCTTATTGATTACAGTGTTGGGTCCTGTAAATACATAATCCACGCGTTTTCCGGGCTGGCGAGCACAATCGATCCTTCAGTTGGCTTGAGGGAAAAGTAAAATGAGCAAACTGGCCACCCCCCCCCCCTTCAGCAGTGTAAAGTAATGGGGTGCAGTTACACAGGGAGAGACGATAGGGGGCGGTATTTTCCCAATTGAGCTCAGAGAGACTCTGCAGCACTATCCCGAGGCTCGATTGATGAAATATGAATTCAAATCGCAAAAAAAAACGACAAACAAACGCTATATAGCGTCGGGGGCACTCAAAGGTTGGCATGAACGGGGAGCTCCCGTAGCTCACCGCATATCTCGGCGCTATTTCTGCGTCGGGGAAAACCGTGCTCGTCACGGATCTGGGGTACACGAGTTCGATTCCCGGACCCGCCGTATTTTCTCAGAGTGTCTTCCTCTACTCTACATCCCATTTCAACCTGTTTCTGTCGGTCATGCTTGACCAGAAAAACGATAAACGCTAAAAAATAAAGTAAAAAAAAAAAAAAAAAAAAGGGTTGGCATGAACTAACGACAAAACGCGTCCGTGGCACTCAATGTGTTAAACGTCTTTTGCAGTGTAAAATTACTTAACTCATGCAAAAGCTCTGTACTTCTGTTAACAAGAACATAATTTATTCCTGCATTTCTTATCTTGCACTAATCTCAGGATATATCTGTTGAAACTGGCAAACCATGTACTGTATATCCTTTTTAACCCTTTCACTAGCACACTACCAAAGGGTTAACCCTTTCACTGCAACACAACAAAGGGTTAACCCTTTCACTACCACACTACAGAAGGTTAACCCTTTCACTACCACACTACAGACGGTTAACATGTTTCTGGTCTGCATCCTCTTAGCAGTTGTTTGTATTGAGCCGTACTGTATTGTCCCCATTCTCCAATCTGTTAATAAAGTTTTCAATCAAACTTACTACCATAGTGTATTTTTTTTATCTACTTTTTCTCCTACTACCTTAGTGTCTTTATACCTGTATCACTGTACATATTAAAACTCTGTACTTACATCTGATTAACACTACACTCAGTAGTACTAATTTATATATTTTATACACAGTTTAATCTCCTGTACATTGTATATTACTATCATACTTTACTGTTTACTGTTGTACAGTACTTGTGATATATAATGACAGTAAATTGGAATCTAATCTTCTCTAA
Organism: Notolepis coatsorum; assembly: GCF_963971535.1. NCBI lineage: Eukaryota > Metazoa > Chordata > Actinopteri > Aulopiformes > Paralepididae > Notolepis > Notolepis coatsorum. Next base: position 131,116,477 of record NC_140174.1, read on the forward strand.
AGTGCTTTGAGTGTCTAGAAAAGCGCTATATAAATGCAATGATCATTCATCATGATCATTCACTTTGTGAAGGCATTTGACTCACAGTCATGTAGCAATCCCAGTCTCAATGAATATACGCACCAGTGACTCCTCATGCTTGCCATGTTGACAAATTTGACTAGCACCAGACATTTTCTGTATATATTTATTTTAGTTTGTAAGTACACAATATAGTTTCAGTTAGTTTTATTTTTTTCTAAAGTCTAGTTTTTATTTCTATTTCAGTTAACTAAATGGTTTTCTTTTTTTCCACTGTAGACTAATGTCTGTTCCTTCCTTCCTTTCTAGTGACTGACTCACACATACCCCAACTGCTTAACACCTCAAACACATTTTAGTCGTGTCAGATAATGAGATGTGTACTGTGTCCTGTACATTGCATGGGCATGTCCAGCTAATGCATATTAATACTACAACTCTGTACATATATCTGATTAGCACTATGGTACTGATTTACTGTTTATATTTTATATCCAGTTTAATCACCTGTGCATTGTATATTACTATTGCACTTTACTGTTACATTTGCACTCTGGTTGTGTCATGGTTTTTACTTGGTTTGGTGGTCCTGTGATGGACAGCTGTCAATCACTGGATTATATGGATGTATTCCTGTGATGGACAGCTGTGTGTGTGGGCTTGATTGCACCTGATTCAGTGCAGCTGCGCCTAATTGTAGCTGGGCCTATTTAAGTTTGAATCTGGCAGGGTTAGCTGCTTTCCCGTTCTCCAATTCTTGACTATCCTTCCGGTCAGGCTCTCTAGTACTCAGTGTAGTGCTGCTCTCTACCCCACTGAGCATTTAGCCTTTCATGGTAGCTGTTCTTGTTTTACTGGCTTTATTATTTAGCACTTTGTTTTTCAGAAGCTGTTTTGAGTTGAGCCTTTTATTGTAGTGTGTTTCTTTTCATGACAGTTTCCTTTTGTTTTATTTGAACTGCCATTAGTCCACTACTAGGCTACACAAAAAAACGCTCTTAGTGGAGGTTTATTTATTTAATTTATTTTCCAACATATTTAAGTTGTTTATATAAAAAAATTTGCAGGCGCCTTTGTGGCTTATTTTATACATCTTTATTGAGCGTTCAGTTTTTTGGACTTATTTTCTTATCTACTCTCCTCATTTTGAGGCATTCCATGTGTAAGGGTTGTTTTTTAAATTTATTTTCCCCCTTCTCCTTAGAGTCTGCATGCTTAGCAGTTTTGTGGTTATTTAATTTTTTTTTTTTTTTTTTTTTTTACAAATAGCAGAGTCCCTATTATCCGGTAGTGACCCAAACACCCACAGCCCTCACAGGTTGGATGCAAAACTTATTTTCATTTGACTGTCCTTGTGCTGTATAATGACAATACATCTAATCTGTTAGATCTGTTACCGTTATCCGTTTACCTGGAATGGACTTCAAAAATCTAGTAAACTCCAGGCTTTTATTACTTTGCACAGTTTTAAAACCCTAATTACTGACCTTTTAATGACCGATATGGGAGTGTGCAAATGCTTCTCAGGTTAATTCCTACTGGTTACTGTACACGCTGCATTAATGTTATGTTTGATGCTTAGCCTAACTTGACCTTCCCTCTCAATCAATTCCCTGCCCCCCCCCCCCCCCCCTCAGACATATCCTGAACAACCATAGGATGCTCAGGATCGCGTTCATCTATGATAAAGGAGAGACAAATGCGCCCTCCACAATGGGCCTTATTAGTGGTTAAGAGTACAGTAGTTCTAAGAGACTTAAACAGAGTACAGTAGTTCTAAGAGACAAACAGATTACAGTAGTTATAATAGACTGAAACAGAGTACAGTAGTTCTAGACTGAAACAGAGTACAGTAGTTTTAAGAGACAAACATAATACAGTAGTTCTAGACTGAAACAGAGTACAGTAGTTCTAGACTGAAACAGAGTACAGTAGTTATAATAGACAAACAGAGTACAGTAGTTCTAGACTGAAACAGAGTACAGTAGTTCTAGACTGAAACAGAGTACAGTAGTTGTAGACTGAAGGAAAACCACCCATACTACCAATAACCCTAACGGAATCATTCAAGTTCCTCTAAACCCACATCAGCAATAAACTCAAATGGGACATTAACACCGCTGCCATCATCAAGAAGGCCCAGCAGCACCTGTACTTCCTCAGGCAACTGAGGAAGTACAGAGTCCAACAACGCCTGCTGGTCCAATTCTACACCGCCATTATATAAAGCAGGGGTAGGCAACCCTAGGCACGCAGGGGCATTTTCATAGGCACAGGGGGCAGCATTAAAAAAATATATTATATATATATTTTTTTTGCTTTGAAATATTATAGTGAAATATTTTGCACTGTTGTCGCATTTATCTTGTTGAAATTTTCCCACAGGTTCTTTTTTTTTTGATCCACCTTTTCTCCCATTTTCTATTTTTCTCCCATCCCAATTTTCATATCGTCCAATTCAACCCTCCCCTGTCTTTTCGAACGTTGTTTCTTGCCTCCCACAAGCCGGCTGCAATGTGGACTAAGTCATACATAGCACGAGTCCCCTCCGATACTCGAGGTAACAGCCGTCGCATCTTTTCACCTGCGCGGCTCGATCTTCCAGCATCGGGGGTCTGGGCTTTGGAGGGGCCCCGCCCCCGTCGCTTCTTGATTCTACTGCGCAGGCGCACCAACCGACCTGTAGGAGTCGCTGTCCACAACGCCCGATCCCCACCCTTCAGTTTCCCTCCCCGTAATACGGCCAATGTGTATTACTGTGGATGACCAGCTAAACTGAAAGCAATGTGGAGAGCGGGGCTCGAACAGGAGGCATCCTGTTCGAGCCTAGTCTCCAGCATTCATTGCGAGCGCCTTGCCCACTGCGCCACGTAGCCGCCCTCCCACAGGTTCTTTTTACTACCACATATTTAATTGAGACCCTTTATTTGTTTATTATTTCAATTTAGCTGGAAATACATTGCTACATCATTCAGTAACATTTGCAGAGCCTTATAACAAAAACATTATTACGGTCACCATTGTGACCAGTGGGATTAATCAACACATTTTATTATTTATTTTTCTATTTCATTGAACATTGCACATGTTAAAAGCCATTTTTTTTACTCAAAATGTGAGTATTACCAAGTTCTTAAAACAATGACAATAAACATAATTTTATTAGGTTGAAATAATGTGGTTGTGTACTTATTTTTCTTATTATGGATTGAAAACTGAAAACCTTAATACACAGTAACTGAACTCAATATTTTTTAGTTCTGGTAACTTATTATTATAAAAAAATTTACAGTGTAGTCTTGCGATCAATCAAAACTTATTTACACGATATACCTCACATTCACCCTCCATTCACATCCTGGTGTTCTCCTGGTGTTCTCCATTAGGCCTGTAGGTGGAGCTATGACAGCACACGTACAGTACACACACCGATGGTGTGTGATGTGTCCAAAAATGAATGGGCAAATGTGAGTGAAATGGTCGCACTGTATGCAGCTGTTTGTCTGCATTGCATCCCCCCCCCCCAACTCAGATTTAGGGTTGATACAACCATCATAATAATATTGTTAATAATAACAATAACAATAATGATGTAATAATGTAAAAATTATCATAAAAAATACCTGATTATGAGAAAAAAAATTACGATGCATGGAATATTGTTGAGGCACACTAGTTACAACTATATTTCAAACAGGCACTCCATGTCAAAAAGGTTGCTGACCCCTGATATAAAGCATCCTCACCTCATCCATCACAGTCTGGTATGGTTCCACTGTGTGTTGCCCTGTCTAGTAGTTCCACTTTCCTACCTAGGAATTTAGTTTTATGGCAGATTTGAGTGTGGGCTTTTTTAGCCATGGCCTCCCTTGTAAGATGTTTGTCTAGAATGCAGCCCATGTAAACTACAGCATCCTTGGTTGGTATATGCTTCTCACCTACTCTTACCTTCATCTCAATTTCCTTACCAAGCCGTTTCTTCGATCCGAACAGGATGGCCTCTGTTTTCCCTAGATGAAGAGACAGTTTATTATCCGACAGCCAAGTCCGCACATTCAATATCTCCTAACTCAGGGTCCTCTCCACTACTGCCAAGTCCTCATTGGAGACCAGAACGGCTGAGTCATCCGCATAGAGAAATAGGTCTGATGAACAGGCGTTCTTCATATCATTGATGTAAATTAGAAAGAAGAGAGGCCCCAGGACACTCCCCTGAGGCACCCCGCAGGTGATCTCCTTGGCTGAGGAGTAAGTCCTGTTAACATCTACCATCTGAGACCTGCCTGAGAGATATGAGATGACCCAGTTCAAGGCTGACCTACTAAACCCAATCGCCTTCAATTTAATTAAATAAAAGGACATTATGGTCAACCGTATCAAAGGCCTTTTGTAGGTCCAACATGATCATTCCACAGAATTTCTTTGCATCTATCTCCTTTCTGATGCGGTCAGTTAGATACACCAGACAAGTCTCTGTGGAATGAGATTGTCTAAAACCTGACTGATGCTCAAATAGGATATTGTTACTCACTAAATATGTATTGATGATCTATTTGTGTATGAAAAAAATAGAAATTGGTCTATAGTACCCTTGTCTGACTTATTACCTTTCTTATATAGTGGAATTACTCTAGCACTCTATTCTATCCACGCTGCGTCTCCATCTATCTGACCTGGGAACACAGCATCACGGTATTCTGTCTTAACGCACACACTTGGTTCAGTGTGGACAACCCAAAGCCGGCAAGGGAAAAGAGGGGGGGGGGGGGGGGGGGGGGGGGGGGGGATCCATAATTCTGCGAAGTCTGTGTGAAAAGGGCTACTGACAGATAATCCAGTGGGGGAGGGGTTAGGGGTGGTTGCTACTGTTCACACCTAGTACTTGACTGCCAAAATGCATCTTTAATGGTATTTTCTCTGTTTAATGGTATGTTCTCTCATATCATCTTCAAATATTTTCATTTCAACATAATTTGAAAGCTTACATTCTGTACTTTCTTAATCTGTAAAAATCTGAAAAATTACAGAGAGAGACATGAGCCACAAACTGCGGGACTGGTCACATAATCTGTCGTATAGATACAATCAGAATCAGAATCAGAAAGGTTTATTGCCAAGTAAGTTTGCAGAAAGGAATTTGTCGTTTGGTGCAACCTTCACAGACAATTAAGGTAGAATAAAATAAAATGGAATATATATAAACTAAATTAAAATAAAAGTACAATATAATATCATATAATATAATATAGGACAGGGCTGTACAATTGTGCAGGATGTAGTAGGCTATACAACCTTCTGGTTTCCGCTGAAAGGGATGTAGGATTCTGTAGTTTCCCCTGCTTTGGATTGGATGTTCGTGGTTTAAATTGCACGAAAGAGCTGGACTGTTCACACACTATATATGCTTTTCCCCAAAGCCAATTTAAATTTGAAGCTTACAATGATAAAATATTGATATAAAAATATTGATAATGTTTTAATGCCATCTCATCAAAAACCTCTTTGTAGTATTTCTCCCAGGGCTTAACGAATTTACATTTACATTTAGTCATTTTAGCTGATGCTTCTATCCAAAGCGACTTACAAATTGTGAACAACAAGTCAGCAGGAGGGGTACATCTCTGGCAGCTAAGGGTAAGGGGTGTTGTTCGTCTAGCAGTGTTGAACTTTAGTGCTTCACTCTGAGTGCATAGTGGTGGTGAAGGAGGCAATTTCCACCCTACATTGTAAAGTGCTTTGAGTGTCTAGAAAAGCGCTATATAAATGCAAGTAATTATTATTACTATTATTATTATTATTATTATTATAGATACAGTATATTACCATAGTAGTTGTAGGCATAGTAGCATAGTACATAGTAGATAGTAGTATAGATATAATAATAATAATAATAATAATAATAATAATAATAATAATAATAATAATAATAATAATAATAATAATAATAAAAGGTTTGATTTTATTTACTTACTGTATTGTCAATGGATTTTGTCAATGGTGGAAGATTGGGCAGGTTACAGCTGACTGTGTTGGTTCATACAGAGAATAGCCTGCTTCGCTTCGATGACCCCCAGGAGCCCAAGCAGGAGTGGGTCTCAGGCGGCCAGAAGATGCAGAGCTTAGGGATCTTTGAGGGTGTGTAGTTGGAGACCACTGACCGGAGGTCGAACTTGATTGTTACACTCTGAGTGCATAGTAGTGTAGAAGGGTGGATTATCCCTGCTTGTGGGAGTAGTAGTACACAGACACTGGGTAGTAGGATACTATAGTATTGGACCTATAAGTACCCCCGTCTTTGGCCCGGAACGTCATACTGGAGGGCTTGCAGCTGGAGTGGATGGGGCCCAGGAATTACTAACCTGGGGACTGGTACTCTGGTCTCCCTCGCCTTCCAAGGCGGTCAGCAGTAGCTTCCCCACACACCCTCACTTCCTCAGTACCTCCGACAGCCCTCCCACACCCAGTGACTGTCAGTTCAATAGTATTATTGGGCTTCCCTTTAAGCAGTACCCTTCCTTGACCACCTGTATAGACCCTTCAAATGCTATTCTGTAAATGGGGTGTAAGGGTTAAATAATTATGCCGTCACAATATTTACCCAGAGAATAAAATAGCAAATGGAACTCAAAGAAAGAGACACACACAATGATCCCAATTAACTCTATGTTTAGTGAAGCCTGGGCAGATTATACATTACAACGTTAATGTTTACTCATATGGCACCGGGTGCTCTTGTAACTAATGTAGGGGAAGCTCTTCCCACCATAGGCACAGAGTGCTCAATACATTAAACCACCCCGCTTGTACTGGGGGAACCCAGGCATAGAACGTAAACACTTTGGGAGTCTCAGAATCAAACAGTCAATAAATCAATAACAAAAATAACCAATAAATGTGGGCCCACGTTATCAAAGAAAACCTAACCTAAGCCGGCTTAAATTGTTTGGGGTACCCCTTAGACCAGGGGTGTCAAACTCATTTTCACAGAGGGCCACATCAGCATTATGGTTGCCCTCAAAGGGCCAAAGACCGTATAAATGTTAATGTAATGTAAAATAAATGTAGCTACACATTTACATATTGTTAAACATGGTGTTTCTGTATTTATTACTTATTCAAGTTATACATATTGCATATTAATTTGCATAAATGTAAAAATATATGTTAGCTTATGTTATTTTAACAAATAATTTTAGTTTATCAGAACCCCATATTACTCCACCAATCAATGATCAAACCATTCAAGTAAAAAAACAAAGAAGAATATCATCAAATACAAGCTATGACATTAAGTTTGTTCAAAACCTTTTTGTCACAGTCAAGAGGGGCAGAACTAACAACTGTGAGCTGCAAAGAACACGTGGGACAGATGTAGCAGATGTTACAAAAACAAATGGCTGCACACAACCTTGCAGAGACCATACATCCAACTAATGGAAGATAGTTTAATTAACAGATTGCAGAATGGGTACAGTACAGTACAGCTCAATACACACAATTGTTAAGGGGATGCAGACCAGAGAAAGACTTTCGACTTGTTTACATCAGGGTCCCCCATTTTCAATTCGTAATGGAATTGCTATTATGTGTCTGCATGAACACACAACTGTAACTGTACTCAAAAATAACAAAATAAGGGTTGTCTCAGTTCACAACTATATTGGTCAAGTTTTGGGTGGGACTTGTTTGCGTCCCTACAGCTTCTTATTCAATTGAGCGAGATGCTCGGTTATGTCACACAGCCAGTTTGCATCTGACAGTTCAGACAATATTTCTTCAACCCTTTGTTACCTATTCCGCCTGGATCTTTTTTGTATTTTGAGCTGTAAAATTGTCAAAGAATGTCTGAGGAGTAAGTGCTTTTGGCTTTTTTCCTTTGTTACCTCAGATGTTCAACATACATGTATGTGTAAGAATGTGTAATAACTAAGGCTGTCAAAGTTAAAGCTTTATTAACGCATTAACCCACAATTATTTTAACACTGGTATTTTTTAACCCAATATTAATGTAAAAAAAAAAAAAAAAAAAAAAAAAAAAAATTTTTTACCTGAGCTCTTGGGGGGGGGGCACATCAAATGACGTGGCGGGCCGGATTTGGCCCGCGGGCCGTGAGTTTGACACCTATGCCTTAGACACTGGTGATTAGCGTTCACTTCAATGGACGTTGCTGTTGATACACACGTGGTACTGTTAGTACTTAGCCAAGATGGCGGACCCACTCTTGTCACCGCTAGTCCGGATGACAAGATGGCGTCGGCAATCCGCGAGCACGGCCAGCAGGTTGGGCGAACAGCAGGCAGTGGTTAGCGGGCAGAGCGTGCTGTATGGCGTCCTCTGCTGGTGGGAAGAGGCGTCCTCTGTACCGTCTGGGAACCGTCCACCGCTGCTGTTGCTGGCTTGCTTCCGTCGCGCGAGCTAATACTTGGTGCTACCTTAAACACAGCTAAGCTTTGGGTCTCGGCGCACCCTCCTGCTATTCGGTTATACTGTTAACGCAACGTGGCTGGCTACACCAGTGGTTCCCAAAGTCGGGGTCGCAACCCAAAGGTGGGCCGCGAGCAGCCACGGGTGGGCCACAAGATGATTTCCAAAAAAAACAAAAAAAAAAAGAAATCCATTTTTTTTTTTGTCAGGCCACTGAACTTAGAAGCAGGCCAGGACAGTGTTTCTAGTTGTATTCTAAAATTATATTCTATTGTATTCTAAAATCTGACTATATGGTTTTATATTAACTTAATAAATAAACAAAAACGAAAAATCTACTTATTTCAACGAACATTTCAAACTAAATAACAGATTATGCACATAAAACGCTGAAAACAACCGAAGCAACAATAGTATTTTAATGAGGCTATTATTATTATCATTATTATTTTGCAACAAGTTAGCCCTCTCATAAATAGCACATATAAATGAATAACTAACTTGAACTAACTTAAAGGGGAACTATCTTATAAATGGCCTTTTTCAGTGTTTAGCATTGTTTCATAGCTATGTGGACTTATATTAATATGATCTATGTCTCTAATTCTCATATTGGCGCATTCTTCCAATTCTCCTCTCACAATATTCACCCTCACTGAACTGAGTCATCTGAAAATGTGCTGATCTGTGATGTCAGAGAGACTCAGCTGCATAATAATGTGCACGGTTGGCCCCTTGCAGCACCACCGTGGCCTCCCAGGCTCAAAGCGGCTTAAGATCTTGAGGTAGAAAAATGCTGTTTTTGAGTAGTTGATTAGAAATACAAAACAATGAATAAAAAATTAATAAAAAATTACAGAGGTGTTCCATAGACTCACAGGAATTGTGTAAAAGTGCCCAAATAGTGAAAGAAATAGTAAAATAGTTCCCCTTTAATAGGATTGAAGTGATATTTGGCTTAAAAAATCGGTCGACTGGCAATTTTTTTTTTTTAAAGTCTGACGATATGCATTGGGCCGCGGCTCTCTGACGCCTTATTTTCTGGGTCCTGGCCTGAAAAGTTTGGGAACCCCTGGGCTACACCACCGGTCTCTTCAGCGCCTCGCGCCCAGTAGTCTACTCAAGTCAGACAGAGCCGTTAGCGGCATGCTAATATACCGCACACAGTAACTACTATAACCCGATAACGTTAGACGTTAGTCTCGTTAGCTTAGACGTTAGTCCTTGGGTTCGGTTTCTCTTACTCACACACTATCACGGATACTTCTAGGATAACCCGTCACTAGCAAGTATGTCTCATCACCCGTCGCTCGCTCCGGCGGGGCTCTCTGGCTTCACTTCTTTAACGGGGCTATTCCAAAGCACCTCCCGTTGTAGCTGCGACCGTTCACGGCTACATCCAACGCCGAAGAGAACTTCCTGTTCCCCTCACCTCCAGGTGATTCACCTCTTCCTCGTTGCTTGCTTCTCTCCACTGCTCCGCCTGCCACCACTGCACTCCGCCCCCTGCTGGCAACCTCCACCGGTCCCACGCAAAGACCGCTCCAGAAAGGGAAACAAAGGCTCAATGTTATTGCTAGTAATCCATACTGCATCTGGAGAGGAGTAGCACCTCACCTCGTCGTTAGACTGGGCGAGCTATCCAAAGGAACACTGTCAGTCTATCCAAAGGAACACTGTAAATCACACGTTATACACACACAGGGAAAGTAACAGTTAGTTAGCACTACTGAATACTTTGTAGAATATTCAGGCTGCTACAGTAGTATACACATATAAGCATGATAGGTAGTAGTATAAGTATAGTAGCATAGTAGTAGTAAGGTACATAATAGTAAAAGACAGTAAGAAGGTTAAGTAGGTTAGGTTAGGTTTTTTCTTCCTGATACGAATTGGGTATTGTCGTGTATTTTCAAATAAATGAACAAATTAAATACTGAGTGATGTCAGAGTGATGTCACGTAGACCGCCAATGGAAGGGGGGCCAGGGGGGATGTTCAGACAATCATGAGGAAACTTCCCTATCTCACAGAGGAAGAACAGCATAATGGTAATTATATTGCTATATTTACTAAAGATAAATGCATATGCCATAAGATTCAAATGCACAAATACAACCAAATAATTATGTCCTGTAAATTTTTTTAACATCTAACATATTTGGCCAAAAAGGACATAAAACATGACGCTTTCTTAAAATATGCCATACGGGTTCAGTCATTTATGTGATTCAATCAGTCCTCTTAAGCTACTAAATTATATTGTCACTGCCAACTAAGGCTATATGTAATTAGATATATACCTACTGTCATTTATGGAACATTTAAAATACAATGACCATTTACCATTTACAATTAGGTACTTTATCAGTAAAGAGACTTGAGAGGTCCCAACTAGAGAGCTAAGCAAACAAAATGCAGTAGTGAAAGTAGATTATTTGAAACGTGTTACATATTGAGAAACTGCTCTATCAGCTGGTTGCCTGGTAGAAAGGGGATGTCAACAGTACATAGTATGTGTCAAGGCTGTACTGACAATCAGCTCTAGACAGCGTCAAGTCAACCGTGTTGAATGGTGTAGTTATAGGTATGCTATTGTTTTCTTTGTAATACTTTATTAATATATTGGTATCAATATATACTTTATATACTTTTATAATTATTATTTTTGATCCTGTACAAGCAGATTTTTCAGGACTGTAGCCTTGTCATTTCAAACGAAATTTAACACATGTCTTATTTCACAGGGATTTGAATCTATATACTGCAATGGAGGACTATGACAACTATGGCAACTATGGCAATTACACGTATGTGTATGATAACCTGACTCCATCGGTGCAGCCTGTTTTCAAAAAAAGTTCGTGTTTCAAGGAGGCCTTGTGCATCAGTCTGCTGGTGGTGAACATGCTCACCTTCCTCCTGGGGCTCTGTGGGAACGGAGTGGTCATCTGGATCGCCGGCTTCAAGATGAAGAAGACGGTCAACACCACCTGGTACCTCAGTCTGGCCATCTCCGACTTCATATTATGCGCCTCTCTTCCCTTCACAATCACATACTGGGTGATGGACGAGTGGGTCTTCGGACCCTTCATGTGCAAGTTCACCTCCTTCGTAATGTTCCTCAACATGTTCGGCAGCATCTTCCTCCTGGTCATCATCAGCGCCGACCGCTGTGTGTCGGTCATGTTCCCTGTGTGGGCGCAGAACCAGCGCACCATAAGGAAGGCCACTGTGGTCGTCGTCTTAGCCTGGGCTGCCTCTATTGCACTGAGCGTCCCCTCTGTGATATTCCGGGACATTAAAAAATATCTAGGGAAGACTACATGCTCAAACGATTACACACCAAATCCACACATCCACATGGCTATCGCAGTAAGTAGATTCATCTGCGGGTTCATAATCCCGTTCTTCATCATCATCATCTGCTACTCTGTCATCATCCTGAGGCTACGGACCAACAGGATGACCAAGTCCTCCAAGCCCTTTAAGGTCATGACCGCGCTCATAGCCACGTTCTTCATCTGCTGGCTGCCCTACCACGTCTTCATCCTGTTGGCGCTGAATCACCGTAACAACGTTACTGTGGGGCTCAAGGTGGGCACGTGTATGGCCCTAGCCAACAGCTTCCTTAACCCCATGCTGTACGTCTTCATGGGCAGCGACTTCAAGCAGAAGTTCACGAGTTCTGTGTTCAACAAGTTGGCAAACGCTTTGGGAGAGGAGAACCGCACCACCACAAGCCGATATCTCTCCAGATCCAGTTCTGTGGACGGACGGGTTTCAACACACATCTAGGGGTCTCGGACTTTCTGAAGATCTTCAGCTCAGTGTAGTCGTTTGTTATAAAAGTGGTAATATGATCTTTGTACAACTGTATATATGCAACATACAGTGCAATGAGGTAAAATGATCATGTGGCATCGCAGTATGATTTACTTTGTAGATCAGGGGTGGCCAACCAGTCAGAGACTAAGAGCCACAAAAATTACTGTGGTACCACAAAGAGCCACACCATATACCAGCGTTTCTCAACCTTTTTTTTCAGTCACGGCACCCTTCATGTGTTTATAGGTCTCACCCTCTGGCCTCTGAAGTTGCTAATGTCTTTTTTATTTGGGCCTCACAGGGTTAAAAGTACCCTGTGAGACCCACGGTTGCAAAATTACAAAATCACTTTTAGCCATTTAAAAAAATAATGTTTATTTAAAAAATGTTAAAGGGGAACTATTTGACTATTTCTTTCACTATTTGGGCACTTTTACACAATTCCTGTGAGTCTATGGAACACCTAGGTTTTTTTCAAATGGTGAGGTAAGTACCACGTCCTTCCTTCCTCTAGATTTAACGTACGGTTTGTATTTCTAATCAAGTACTCAAAAACCGCATTTTTCTATCTCAAGATCTTAAGCCGTTTTGAGGCTGGGCTCCAACCACTGTGTGGCCTGGTGCCAACTGCCACATCAACTGCCACATTATTATGCAGCTGAGAAATCTCTGACATCACAGATATGCAAATTTTCAGATGACTCAGTTCAGTGAGGGTGAATATTGTGAGAGGAGAATTGGAAGAATGCGCCAAATATGAGAATTATAGACATAGATCCTATTAATATAAGTCCACATAGCTAAGAAACAATGGTAAACACTGAAAAAGGCCATTTATAAGATAGTTCCCATTTAAGCACATGTATAGTCAATTGGTCCTGTTGTTCAGCCTCACAATGCTATTTGATAGTAAATGTGTTTATATGTCCCACCCTCTGGCCTCTGAAGTTGCTAATGTCTTTTTAATTTGGGCCTCACAGGGTTAACCTCTTAAGCCCGAGATATACAGTAAAAGTGTATATTTTCAGCATTACGTTTGTTTACCAATTATTTTAACTGTTATTAGTGAAATATAAGATTATAGAAATCTCAGGGCATTGAGTCGGAAACCGGCGCATATTGACAGGAGGAAGTGGCACATCCAAAAGTGAGTGTAGTCTTTTGAAGGAAGAGACTCAGGGCTTTCAAATTTTGAAAAACAACCCTACCCAGCTCACACCAGCCCCTGTCAATCATCTGACTTCTGGATTAACTTTTTTATTTTTCTTATTTTTTGGGATTATCTCCCACAAACCTGAACGTTATTGCCATAAAACAGAACGCAGTTAGTTTCTCTACCTTTCTGTGAACGTCTTGCAAAAAACGGTGTTGCAATATGATGAAAAATGGTGGAGAAATTCCCTAGATTCAGATACCAAGAACATGCAAATGGACTATTTAAAAAAGAAATAAAATTTTTATTCTACGTCCTTGTGGAATGAGTGACATAAAAAAAAATAAAAGTAAAAAAAAAAAGTTAAAAAAAAAAAAAAAAAAAAAAAAATTATTTTTTTTATGGATGGAAGAGCCGCACATTGACGGGCAAAGAGCCGCATGCGGCTCGCGAGCCGCGGGTTGGCCACCCCTGTTGTAGATGAACAATGTTGTTTGATTCAACGTGCAGATGTACAGTACACTCATCTGCCATGTAAACTCTTATAATAATAAGAATCATAATAATAATGATTTTGTTTTTATAGAGCATGTGTAAAATACAATGTAGTCTCAGGGTGCTTTAACATGGCATATTAAAAAATATTCATAATAAAACATGAAGAATTACAATATGATTATTGTGCTGAAGGGTCTGCAGTTATGTAGAAATCGACCTAAGATTTCCCCCTCTAAGTTCATTAGACCTGTTTGATATGTGGGAGCTCAGTTATTATTTTCCACATACTGTTTACACCGTCTGCCTCAATAGGGTATATCTGCAGAGCCACAGAGCCCGGCATGGACGGGTTTGAGGCGGGGCTTCGTGGCGTGGACAAGTATTGTGGCCTGGACAAGTATTTGTTGGAGTGCGCATGCGGATGAGGGGGGGGGGGGCTCTCTCGCTCGCTCGCTCGCTCTCTCGTTTCCAACAAGTAATTGTTGGAGTGCGCATGCGGATGAGGGGGGGGGGGGGGGGGCTCTCTCGCATATAGTAATAATAGAGTATATACATTTGAGGGGGAATAAACTGTACATATACAGCATTGTTTGTGATACAAAAATAGTAGAGTACATTAACCTGGCACACAACATACTCGTTCACATGTCATTTTTCTTTCACTCTAAAGGAAATATGTCTCACATACAGTAGACCCCCCAGTAGCCTACTTTGTGGAGACGAAGATGATGAGTACCAGTCTTCTCCTCAGACATATAAACTGTACATTGGAAGAGGTCTACAAATATACAGCACTGTTTGTGATACAAAAATAGTAGAGTATATATAGTAATAATAGAGTATATACATTTGAGGGGGAATAAACTGTACTTTAGAGTGAAAGAAAAATGACATGTGAACAAGTATGTTGTGTGCCAGGTTAATGTACTCTACTATTTTTGTATCACAAACAGTGCTGTATATGTACAGTTTATTCCCCCTCAAATGTATATACTCTATTATTACTATATGCGAGAGAGAGGCCCCCCCCCCCCCTCATCCGCATGCGCACTCCAACAAATACTTGTCGTAAACGAGAGAGAGAGCGAGCGAGAGAGCCCCCCACCCCCCCCCGCCCTCATCCGCATGCGCACTCCAACAAATACTTGTCCAGGCCACAATACTTGTCCACGCCACGAAGCCCCGCCTCAAACCCGTCCACGCCGGGCTCTGTGTCTCTGTACCCTACTCGTCTGCCTGCTGCTGGCATCTCATGTTGTGTGAAAGTGCTGCCATCTACTGGGCCGAGGTGGACGTTTTTAGTTATCGTGCGTCACTTCCTGTATCGTTGAACTTGTCCAGACTTGTATAGAGAAAGAAAAATGCATCCAACATGAAGGTCACGGACATTTTGACCAGGGATGTAAAGTTGCTTACCACACGGACATTATTCCACCAGAGAGTGTGAGTTTGAGTAGTTAGCTAATTAGATGTTTAGTAAACGACAGTGATTAGCGGACTACAGCTAACTATTGTATTTTCAGTTATCGTTAGCAGAAGCTAGCTAGCTTGGAGCTAATGTCTAACGTAGCCCGTACTGGACATATCGGACGATATAGCACAGACTGGAGGACATTTAGCTAGGGTCTGTGCCGAAGGGACTCTGTACTCACTACTGAGCGGAGGGAGACACTCGGATACCCAACAGCGGGGCATCTGGTCTGCACTGCGGTAGCGCCAATCGGACCGGGCAGCGTCTTCCCGCCTTCATCACCACGCAGCGGTCGACTACTCCTCGCTACAGAACCCCTCCGGGTTCTCACCACCAGGATTACTAACTCTCTCTCCACCTCTCTCGTCCGGCAGAGGGAATTGTTCCTCTGCTGCAATGGTAACCGCGGCAACGTTGGCCAGAACAGTTTAATAGAACCATTTGGGCGCCCATCTAAATTTAGCTATAGTATTTTAATTAGGAATTGTATAAAGTACCAAGAATATTTGTATGTATGTTTTTTCCCCCTTGTTTATATAAATGGCATTATGATTCAACAGTTTCCTCGCTCTTTCTAGTCTAGGTGACTCCATTCAATTTAGTTTACTCAGTTGTGTAATTTGGTATCAATTAGTTTGGCAGTTAAGGCATCCGACCAACCCCCTAAGGTGACATTTATATACAGTCCTTTAAGCTCCAGCACAATTATAATATGAAGGGGTAAAAAAATAGATATGTTTTGGAACGCCCATCTGAAAAGATTTTTGTTGTTGGATATGATTTTGTACAGAATTACACAACTGTCTATACTGTAGGTAGGAATATCTAAAAAAATCATTCTTATACGTTTTCTTATTCCTTTTTTTCTTTTTTCTGGGGACTCCCTGGATATTCCTTTCACAGTTACATTACTACCCACTGCAGGTTTGAAACTTTCCAGCATCGCACTGACAGACATGCTTGTCATTCCAAAGCAACTTTGAAAACGGTTACTGTACGTTTCTAAACAAGTAGTCGTTTTTTTCCGTTTTTCAAATCACACAGCAGGAACAACATATTTCACATTAGAATGTATATATTTAAACTTGTATTTGATTGTATATCAACTAAACACCTCTCAACAAGACGATACTCACTGCCGTTTTAATGACCCCTGCCCCAAATCGGACAATGTTTATGTTAATATTGAAATTATAATTATAATATTGATGGATTATTAACCCATTCTCTGCCGGAGCTTATATCCATCCTTGTAGCCTCTCTGCCAGCTCTATTTGTCTATGGAGATGTTCACCTTCTTTGCAGGGCTATAACTTTTTAAATTGTATTGCTAAATTGACATTACTATGGCCCATTCAACATCAATTATCTATCGTTCAGGATGTAGGAACGTTTTACTTTTTCATTCACACATTCATACAATAATACGGTCTAGAGTATAAATATGTTTTTATCGTTTCCTGCAGTATTTCATAGAACGTGAGATATAGCCATAAATGCATATATTAGATCGACGCCAGATAAAAAATGTCAACTGTACATGATCCTAGACGTGTTGACTGATCATCTGCGGTTGACCGGAGGGGGGGGGGGGGGGGGGTCGTTTATAATTCCGTGGCCGACATTAAATCATTTATATAGATCAGAGCAGTTTGTATCCAAAATGGTAAAGAAAAACGCTGAAACTCACCCAGTCTCCTCTTACCGTTGGGTGATGAGCGTGGAGCAAAAAGATCGCTATTATGGGATGTTGATCTAGGTGATCCAGTTCCGGTTTGTATAATACTAATATACGTCCAATCATGTTGTTTATTGAGTTATGGCAACGGATCGATATGCACGGTGTCTGGATAGAGTCCTGCGAGCGATAACGAGTGGCCGGACGGCGTCTATGCCTTCTACAACGCTGTTCGGTTTCCGGGTTCCTCTGATTGGCCGCTGAAGCACGCCCCCCGAGTGACGCGCGAACAGCCAGCCTTCACCGAGCTCTAGTTCTAACCAACTCGATGGAGATCAACCCCGAGGTTGGAAAATCACTTAGATTTCGTAAATATTTACCCGTTTCTCATACGGTTAACGATTCAGAAACAATCATTGCTCATCTCCGTGTGTTTATGTTGTTGCAGATGCTCAACAAGGTGGGTTTGATACGCAGTCATGGCAGCGAAAGTGTCTTTATTATTTTGATTAGTTAACGTTATCATTAGCAGGTAAGTTATGAAGTCATTGTTTATCATAAAACCAACAGCATGACTGGCTTTTCTGTGCTAGATCAAGACACTATTTCAATAATGGATGACGGTGAAAGCATACACGCCATGAGAACAGTTAGTACTCTGTAGATATAACGTCAGCTAGCGAGGTTGCACACCTATATCTTCTACTTTCATGAATTGTTTTCTACTCCTACTCTGCTTTAAAAAGATAATTCCGCACCGTCATCCATTATTGAAATAGTGTCTTGATCTAGCACAGAATAGTCATGCTGTTGGTTTTATGATAAACAATGACTTCATAACTTACCTGCTAATGATAACGTTAACTAAATAATAAAGACACTTTCGCCGCCATGACTGCGTATCAAACCCACCTTGTTGAGCATCTGCAACGACATAAACACACAGAGATGAGCAATGATTGTTTCTGAATCGTTAACCGTATGAGAAACGGGTAAATATTTACGAAATCTAAGTGATTTTCCAACCTCGGGGTTGATCTCCATCGAGTTGGTTAGAACTAGAGCTCGGTGAAGGCTGGCTGTTCGCACGTCACTCGGGGGGCGTGCTTCAGCGGCCAATCAGAGGAACCCGGAAACCGAACAGCGTTGTAGAAGGCATAGACGCGGCCGGACGGAATAGGGGACGGACTAAGCACTTCCGGCCACTTCCGGTTTTGGCAACTCGCCGATCGGCCACCAGGTGGCGGTATTGAAGCGTTGCAGAGTTGAGCGGAGTCCTACAACACCAGCAAAGACTCCGTGGGTGAAATGTGAATACCATGACGAAAATATGAAATATTGATCTCAAAGACGCCGTAACCCGTCATTGGCAGATTCCGCATGGCGAGGAATGACGTGTAAACACGTCATCGGCGGAGAAAGGGTTAGCACTTTGATCGCCGGGGTTAAATTAATAATTTACCATCCCTCGCCAGCCCTATTTAACATGGAGAAGTTCCCCTTCTTTGCAGGGCTATAACTTTTTAAATTGTATTGCTCAATTGACATTACTATGGCCCATTCAACGTCCTATATATATTGTTCAGGGTGTAGCAACGTTATACTTTTTCATTCACATATTCATACTAAAATACGATCTAAAGTATAAGTATGTTTTTATCGTTTTCTGCAGCTTTCTCCAGAACTTGATTTATAGCCCTAAATGCATTATATTGATGATCAAATACAGTTTGGTAGGAATCTGTGCAAGATAAAAAATGTCAACTGGACGTGGTTCTAGGAGTTACTACGTATGATCTGATGTTGACCGGATGGGCGGGGGGTCGTTTATAATTCCGTGGGCAACGTTATATCATTCATCTAGTGTGGGTGATATGATCATCAGAGCAGTTAGTATCGAAGACATTACAAAATAACGCTGAAACTCACTGTAGCTTCCTCTCGCCGTTGGGAGATGAGCGTGGAACATAATTTTTTCTATTATGGGATGTCGAAATATCCGATCCATTTCCAGGTTGTATAATAGTATATACGTCCAAATCATGTTGTTTATCAAGTTATTGGTAACGGATCACTATCCGTTGTGATCAGCTCGAGTCCTGGGACTATTACTGAGTGATCGGACCGAATTGAAATGAGCACCAGCTTCCACTTCCTGTTTCTCCCCTGGGCGATCCGCCGATCGGCCACCAGATGGCGCTCTTGAACCGTTGTAGAGTTGAGAGGGACTCAACAGTACATCTCATGTCTCCGGGGGAGAAATATGATTTCGATCACAGATTTTTGAAATATTGATATCAAAGACGCTGTCCAGCGTCTTCGGCAGAATGAGCATGGCGGGGAAAGACGTGATTCAGCGTCAACGGCGATTAAAGTGTTAATGCAAAAAAGTGAAGCAGTGTTTCCCCCAAAAGGTCTTCTGTAGTTTCCCCTGCATTGACAGTTTTTGTGGTGTAATTAAGCATTACATCACGTGCAGGTGTGTGTTATGAGAATTAGAGCATGCCTAGGGGTGGTTGTTAGGCCCGAGGCGCAGCCGAGGGTTGTTAGACCCCCCTAGGCATGCTCTAATTCTCATAACACACGACTACAAGTGGTGTAATGGCTTTTATACAATTGGCACATTCATCCAACCTTATTGCTATACAATAAACACACATTCATTGAAGATTTATTGACAAAACCATCCGCAGAAAAAATAGTTCCAAAAAAAATAAAGAGAAGTTGCCTCCGCGTGTAGAAGCAGCTCGGAGGTGCGCTGTTTCAAGGCATGCCATCTAAGAATGAAGTGAGCGTGTGTTATTGGATTGATTGATTGAAAATTGTATTACAGATAGACAGTGCTTACATCTTTATACAATTGCCGAATTCATCCAACCTTATTGCTATACAATAAACGCACATTAATTGAAGCATAATGGAGATTTATTCACAAAACCATTCGCAGAAAAGGTAGTTTTTTTTTAAGGGGGGGCAGGGAGCATGCTAAGCTAGCCACACACACACACACACACACACACACACACACAGAGACACGCACACACACACACTTAACCATCGCTATTTATCTATTTATAAAAAGAAAATATATTTTTTAATTTTTTTTTATGTTTGGTCAACGACCGGCCCACTACTAGGCTGGGACAGCAGCCCATTGGTACTGACTGACACTGGTCTGGCCCAATCACATCTCTTACTAAGCACCCCCCCCCGCCAGTTGTGCAGGTACATAACTGAGAGGGGGGCTGGTACTGTACATGACTGAGATGGGGCTGTGGTACATGACTGAGAGGGGGCTGGTACATGACTGAGATGGGGCTGTGGTACATGACTGAGAGGGGGCTGTGGTACATGACTGAGAGGGGGCTGTGGTACATGACTGAGATGGGGCTGTGGTACATGACTGAGAGGGGGCTGTGGTACATGACTGAGAGGGGGCTGGTACATGACTGAGATGGGGCTGTGGTACATGACTGAGAGGGGGCTGTGGTACATGACTGAGAGGGGGCTGTGGTACATGACTGAGATGGGGCTGTGGTACATGACAGAGGGGGCTGTGGTACATGACTGAGAGGGGGCTGTGGTACATGACTGAGAGGGGGCTGGTACATGACTGAGAGGGGGCTGGTATACATGACTGAGAGGAGGCTGGTACATGACTGAGAGGGGGCTGGTACATGACTGAGAGGGGGCTGGTACATGACTCAGATGGGGCTGTGGTACATGACTGAGAGGGGGCTGTGGTACATGACTGAGAGGGGGCTGGCTGGGACATGACTGAGAGGGGGCTGGTACATGACTGAGAGGGGGCTGGCTGGTACATGACTGGGGGCTGGTACAATGTATTGTGCATCATTGTAGGTCAAACCATTAAAAAGTTAATTTCCACGGCAGCCATTTTGGATTTTGGTCTCTCACAAATTGTCCCTGCCTTTTAAAAAAATACACCCCGGCTACATTAGTTTATTAACCCTCCTAGATGACAAATCCATTGAGAAACGAAGTGCCACAGATGACCCAACTACTAGGTCCATATCGTATCATCATAATATATATATTTTTTAAATCATTAGGATAAGGGTTCCCTTGATAAAGATGCATGAAAAGGCTGTATAATATACAACACCTGTAGCTCAACTGCAAAAACTGCTTTTTTGATTTGATTAGATGTATTTGAAAATTAAAAACACATAATAAAAACGAATTATCTTGAACAATTTGTATTCCTGAGGATATCACATAAAAGCATTAATTAAAACATTTATTTCCAAGGTGGTCCTCGATGGAAGACATAAAAACACAGCCCAGAACATATAGCCTACTCAACTGCAAATTATTGCTCAACTGCAAAAATGTATGCCTATTTATGTATTAGCCTACAGGGAAAAACACATTCACAACAGGCAGCAACGTTTATTTTCAGCCAAGTATGGTAATAAGTAGGGATGCTCGATATTGGCTTTTTTACCGATACCGATATTCCGATATTGTCCAACTCTTAATTTCCGATACCGATATCAACCGATATCAACCGATACCGATATATGCAGGGTTTCCCCCCGCCAAAAACTGAATAATTTCAGGTAACTAATAATTTCACTGGATATATATATAACAAATATTGTTATTGTTTTTTTCTTTTTTTAAACCGATACCGATATTTTCCAATATCACATTTTACTGCCGATATCGGCCGATAATATTGGTCGGCCGATAATATCGGACATCCCTAGTAATAAGGTAACTATTGGGATATATATGGTATGGATTACTTACTCTTAATAACTTATTACTATCTGTGGTAGCTCTAGTCTCCACCTACACAAATTGTTTGTGTGCTGTCCATTGATCATGCACCTTCACGCGGTAGGCACATTAACTGTAGGTCAAACTCCCCAAACAAACACACCATTGATTTAATTGCCATATAAATCACATACAAAGATCTAACTATTACTCCTCTCTGAACATGAATATAAAACAAGAAGGTGATCTATTAACTGTGTAAACCTTATGCAATATTCATCATTGATATTTGAATACTTGAAATCTGTATGAACTGAGTAGTTAGTATCAAATGAAATAAGATGGAACAGCTCCATGCATTCAATGAATAAACAACTATTTGCTCATTACCAGTATGGTATTGTTTAAATTGTACAGCTTGAATGTGAATGACAACGGCATGCAAATTTCTCGATTCAGTCAACTTACACGTGGGTATTTGTAATAACCCCACGCTCTTGGTCCCAGGACACGCCCACAACCGCATTACTATCACTCCGCCATGCGCGTTTTTAGATGCAAGATGGCGGACAAGCCGGACAGTAAACATTATGAAAGGATATGGTGATAGGGTCATAAAGACTAAATGAAAAACGATTCTGTCACGGCGAATGTGTTAGTTTCTTACACGTTAGGCGCCTCGGGCCTAACGACCACCCCTAGGCATGGTCTAATTCTCACAACCCACTCCTGCGCATGATGTAATGCTTTATTGTATGTGAGTGAGCCCTAAAAAAAGAGAAAGAAAAAACACCACAGTCATATCAAGAGCCATTTAATATCAGGAGAATCTTGGGCATATATTCAAGTTAATATTACAGAATAGTATGCATTCTCTTTTGATCAACAAAGGGTTAAACTCTTTGTCATAGCCTAGTTTATATCTATGTTTCAGCAGTTTAGCATCATGTCTTTGAGATTGCGTTGTAATCACTGCAGACCACTTTATGTCAGTTTTATTCACTCATTAATTGGGCCACATTACATTCATTCAATAAAAAAATACATTCAAATGTGACACCCATTGGCCAGAAAGTGCCAACCTGTCATGAAAGCAAGAGTCACTCAAAGTTAACCCTTTCACTACCACACTACCAAATGGTTAACCCTTTCACTGCGACAATACAGAAGGTTCTTTCACTGCCACACGACAAAGGGTTAACCCTTTCACTACCACACTACAGAAGGTTAATAACCTTTCACTACCACACTACAGACGGTTAACCGTCTGTAGTGTGGCAGTGAAGGGGTTAACCTTCTGTAGTGTGGTAGTGAAGGGGTTAACCTTCTGTAGTGTGGTAGTGAAAGGGTTAAAGCAAGTGTCAAAAATAGAGGCCATTTCTCCCATTTGCTTCTTGCATTACAAATACTTTTTTTTGTTGTTCTTGCACGCACTATAAATATATATATAAATATATATCTTAAGCTTATACCATAAGCCTAAAGAATCACAAGTGGCTGGGAGCCATAAAAGGTTGAAGATATATATATCTTCATGGAAGTCCTTCAACCTTTCATGGCTCCCCGCCACCTGTGATTCTTTAGGCTTATAGTATAGCACACTGCAAATGGCACTCAAGAGGTGCTGCTCGCGCAAAATCTGAACAAAATGCTTAACAATTTGTTTTAAGCTGCAGATCTGATAAGTACCACTCGCTGAAAACGTTGTAGCTTGTATTACAATGAAGCAATGAACAAAAGAGAATGCAGTGTTTCACATTCGGTATAAGCAACTGTCATTCAAAAATAAGCTTCATAGAGAGGAATGAGCAAGACTACTAGAGGCAATCTCCAATCTAATTCTATAATCATTATTAGAATATAATTCCTAATGCTATGACCTTTGGGATAATATTCTGGAAGTGTTATACTGTGACATATTTTGTGGATTTCTGTAGTTAGTCCAATGTTAAGAAAAACATTCACAACCAAAGTACTCAAGGTGTGCACTGCTGTAGAACTGCTGTATTAAGTCAGGTCTCTTCAAGGAGGACGACTCCCTGGTCTTCTTCTTCCATCTGAGGAAAGCTATGAAGAGTAATTCTTTACCTGCCCATGATTGATTGAAGTACTACGATAGTTTCTTCCTTCTCTTCTTCTTCTTCTTGCATTCCAAGTTAAATCACTTTCAAACATACAGTATCCATCAAGGTATAGCCTAAATATTGCATCATTTCTATCTAGCAAAAAGGTTCAAAATTAGATCCAGATGTCTTCCGTGAACATCATTTCATGTATAAAAGAATATTGTTCTCTATATTGTGTGATAGCAGCAGAGCATTTTTCATAAAGTATCACAATGTATATTCTAAATATAAATAAATTCATGTTGCATCTGACCCCTTTCAGTGTTTCACCTTCTGGATGAATAAGAGTTTTTTCTTTTTTCTTTTTTTACAATTTGCTGAAAATAACCCACAGCCATAATGAACGTGGATGTGCTTCCATATGAAGTCACCGCTATGGTACCTTCTTCATGTTAAGGCATGTGCGCACGCACACACACACACACGCGCACACGCAACACTTTCCTTTAGGGGCACAATAATAATGGTTAAGTACTTAGGAACTAATGAGGAACTGCTGATTAAATAATATTAGTCCCAAATGCTTTGTCAGCATAGAGGTTCATTAGTTTCTGTAGGTATTTAATCATTATGAGTTCCCCCTGAAGTGTCCCCCTTACAGATAGACTGTACATGTGCATAGAGTAGGAAAAGAAGTGCTTCTCATTAATATTTCCAGCCAAGTCCTTCGTTGACCTCCTCACCTGGAGGTGCTGTTCAAGTCAGTCACAAAAGACAATGCGAACCATGGGAAATGGGTGGGATGAGGGACGAGGGATGGATCTTAAATAAAGACCGATTTCTAAATAAAGACCGATTTCTTCAAACACAGAGCTTCAATGTAATAAAAAAATAAAAATAAAAATAAAAGACTCATAGTCACAGTCCTACAAAAGGTTGTGTGGGAGCCAGGTAAGGAAAAACAGCCAGTAAATGTGAGAAAGAGGAAGATGGAGGGGCGACATGTATCATCTTGGCATGTACTCCTCCGGGATGCCCGGCATGTTTATCTTCTTCAGGGCAGTGTCTACGGTCCTGATGAGTTCGTCGATGCTGCCGCGCATCTCCGGCGTGTAGGGGTCGTACTCCAGCTTGCGCAGGCCCGAGCGCTTGAAGCTGCCGTCCTTCTGTCCCTCGACGCAGAGCAGGCGGTCCTCGGACGCCTCCAGGCCCAGGAACAGGACCATGACCTTCAGCTGGGAGAACAGCTCCTTCTTCAGGGTCTCGAAGTGGACCACGTGGACCTTCCTCCCGTACTGGAGCCAGTCCATGGTGTGTGAAGCCCACCACGGAGCGTAGTTCTTCACAAACTCCGGCCACTCTGGAAAACAACAACATATGCCATTTGGTGGATGCTCTTTTCCCAAAGTGCCTTTCTCATTTATGTATTTTTTTATTTGCATGGGTGGCCCTGGTGGGAACTGTATAATAATTATTTTTTATATTTTATCTGCTCTTTTATTTACCTTGTATTGTATAGACCAGGGGTCAGCAACCTTTTTGACATGGAGTGCCTGTTTGAAATATAGTTGTAACTAGTGTGCCTCAACAATATTCCATGCATCGTAATTTTTTTCTTTCTCATAATCAGGTATTTTTAATGATAATTTTTACATTATTACATCATTATTGTTATTGTTATTATTAACAATATTATTATGATGGTTGTATCAACCCTAAATCTGAGTTGGGGGGGGGGGGATGCAATGCAGACAAACAGCTGCATACAGTGCGACCATTTCACTCACATTTGCCCATTCATTTTTTGACACATCAGACATACACCATCGGTTTGTGTACTGTACGTGTGCTCCACCTACAGGCCTAATGGAGAACACCAGGAAAACACCAGGATGTGAATGGAGGGTGAATGTGAGGTATATCGTGTAAATAAGTTTTGATTGATCGCAAGACTACACTGTAAAAAAAAAATAATAATAATAAGTTACCAGAACTTAAAAATATTGAGTTCAGTTACTGCGCATTAAGGTTCAGTTCTCAATAAGTTAACAGAAAGATATATGTACACAACCACATTATTTCAACCTAATAAAACTATGTTTATTGTCATTGTTTTAAGAACACAAGTTGACTTGGTAATACTCACATTTTGAGTAAAAAAAAATGGCTTTTAACATGTGCAATGTTCAATGAAATAGAAAAAGAAATAATACAATTTGTTGATTAATCCCACTGGTCACAATGGTGACCGTAATAATGTTTTTGTTATAAGGCTCTGCAAATGTTACTGAATGATGTAGCAATGTATTTCCAGCTAAATTGAAATAATAAACAAATAAAGGGTCTCAATTAAATATGTGGTAGTAAAAAGAACCTATGGGAGGATTTCAACAAGATAAATGCGACAACAGTGCAAAATATTTCACTAAATATATATACTTTTTTTTTTTTTTTTTTTTA
>NC_140174.1:131143021-131150521 GCF_963971535.1 Notolepis coatsorum
ATACATCTTGATATTTGTCTAGTCTAGTGTGTTCATTAGACGATGAAATCCTCTTTCAGTGCCACTGTGCCTGTTTTCTTAGGCAGTTAGCCTTTGGTATGCGTGCCATTAGCATTAGCCACGCTTCTAGGCCCCTTTTCTTTTGGAAAGAATGATTTTGTATTTTTTGTATTCGACTAAGACGTTGGCAGCCGACTACGGCTCCTTTCGACCGATTAGTCGACTAATCGGGGTCAGCCCTACTCTCTACACTAGCAATATGCTGTGATGGGTGAATGAATAGAACTACTCTAATAGTATGTGAAAGAAAGAGGCCTCTCAGTTTCCATGTGTGGCCTCGCACTACATCTCCATAAGCCTCCATCATCTCACTACATCTCCATCAGCCTCCACCATCTCACTACATCTCCATCAGCCTCCACCATCTCACTACATCTCCATCAGCCTCCACCATCTCACTACATCTCCATCAGCCTCCACCATCTCACTACATCTCCATCAGCCTCCGCCATCTCACTACATCTCCATCAGCCTCCACCATCTCACTACATCTCCATCAGCCTCCACCATCTCACTACATCTCCATCAGCCTCCACCATCTCACTACATCTCCATCAGCCTCCACCATCTCACTACATCTCCATCAGCCCATCTCCATCAGCCTCCACCATCTCACTACATCTCCAACAGCCTCCGTCATCTCACTACATCTCCATCAGCCTCCACCATCTCACTACATCTCCATCAGCCCATCTCCAACAGCCTCCACCATCGCACTGTAGTGTGGTAGTGAAAGAAAGGGTTAACCTTCTGTGGTGTGGTAGTGAAAGGGTTAAGACTGGAGATGTCTGCAAAAAAAAAGAAAAAGAAAGAACTCCATCTGTTATGAGAGGCAGCTCTTCAAACATGAGTGGGTTATCTATCCCTTGGTGGGTGGATCATCCTCCTCACACTGGCTTTTTAATATTGTTTTTGTGGTTTGATATGATGCAATAATGACTCATTTATGGGTAAGACTATTTCCAGAGAGAACAATGTTTGTATGACTGATATAATGAAGTCAGTCAAATGTTGTGTTGCTGAACAGGCTGCTATAAAAATTTACCCAATATTCTATTGTTAGGGCTTATAGTTGGTACTGTAAAGAACTGCTTTTCTGCTCAAGGAGGAGAAATCTTCGTGAAAGAAGAGACAACGGAACCGTTTTTGCTGGTGGATGCACTACATGCCTGTGTTAATATCAGGTTTAATCTATCATCAATTTCTCTATATCATCACCAATTGCAATGACAAGAATCCTATAATATACGAACGCTCACATCATTCATACCACAGCTTTCCATCACAGTTTTACCGGTACTGCCATATCATGTACTGAGGCTGCCATATCATGTGTTGAACGTTAAGATTTCCTGGTCTGAAGTTCTGACTGCAGACCTGGGGTTACTGCCAAAATGAAAGTGATACCACTGCAATAGTGCAGCAGACAGTGCAGTTAGCCATGGCTGGCAGAGTTACTGCTTGCCACGTGTGACCCACCTCTTCCGTCCTCCAGGTCTTTGGCATTGCGTCCTTTGAGGGCACGGTTCCAGTTGCTGGTGTAGTCCCCTCCCCTGCTGTCACGCCCGGTCCTCTTCATCCAGGGGGGGCCGAACCTCCGGCCGGGTCTGCGGGTCTCCTTGAACACCCGGCCCATGACATTCAGCCCCCGGTTCCCCCCTGAAGACGGCGTCCGGCTCCCCGTCTCCGAAGCCACGAGGTGGCCCCTGCCCCTGCCGCCGGCTCCCGACGAGCTGTCCCCGACCAGGCCGGAGTGGAGGAACACGAGGCTGCCGGCCGTCAGGTAGAGGAGGATGAAGGAGAAGAAGCGCACCGGTTTCCTGCGGAAGTAGCGCTGTATCTTCAGCAGAAGCCGGGCCATCTCGGCTTCCCCTGCCACTCGGTTGTGCTCCCCCGGCGATGAAAACTCATATAGCAGCAGAGACAGCAACGGCACTGACCGCTCTCTCTCTCTCGCTCTCTCGCTCTCTCTCCCCCAGAAAAAACACCAATTAAAATGGAGACAGTCTCGCTCGCCAAAATCTCTTAATCCAGTTCTGCGTCTCCAAAACAACAGTGGAAGTTTATGCCTCAAAATGCCTGTTTTCGGGGCTCATCATGAGACCAGGGGGCTCACAGCGTGGCATGTGGCGAGTAGTGCTGGGATGATGTCCCCCCTCTGGAGGCTCTCTCTCTATCCTCCCCCGGAGAGAGCCGGGCCCTCAGAGAGACACCGGCGAGGCGCCGCGGCGTGAAAGGTGAGCGGCTCCGGGGCTGAAAGACGATCACTGCATGCTGCCGCTTTCACTCCGGTCATCAAAACCCGCCCAAGAGATGCCACTCCGGCTCCACCGGGTGCGGACACTTTCTCAGAATGGAAGAGGGCTTTATTTACCAGGCTGGAGCCGAGGAGCCCGGAGCCTTTGTGTGTTTCATTCAGATCCGTTCAATGAGACGATCTGTTGTAGAGACGGGGGCCGCGGCTCGCCATCTGCAAGTGTAAAACGCACACATTAGTCTGACTCTGGGCCACACACACACACACACACACACACACGCATACACATCTATGAGAAAAACAAGAACAATGCACCAAGAAGCAGAGAAACAAGTGTACAAAAGCGGCAAAACCGATCACAGGCAAATGTGCTGGTGAATGGGAGTCTACAACTGTGGAGTTGCTACAGTACCTTGTCACTAAACTCCTCGATGGGTGGTCTCTCTACTCCCGACATGCTCTGAGCTCTGGAAACTTCATTATCTTTGGTAAATTAGGTCGGGCTCAGATCACTTGGCAGGGCGTGTGGGGTGGGTAAACAGAGACAGAGAGCCAAATAGTTCTAGCCTGCGGCATCTTCAATAAAGCTTATTCTGAGAACCCAGGTGTCTTAGAACTGAGGGCAATTAAAAAAAAATTGCCCAACAGTCTTTCATCAGTCAGTCTGGTGATATAATTTGCTGGGTTTGAGGGTACATTTTTCAATCAACCTTTGTGGGTGTTAATTAACTTCCGGGGGGGGGGGGGGGGGGGGGTAGTGTAGGTTAGTTTATTAGGACAAGTGCATGACAGTAAGGTTAGATTTTTAGATTTTTAATTTATTTTTTATTATTATTAACATATCACTCAATTATAGTTGGGAGAGGGTTGAATCCCCACTTCCTAAATCCTCTGCATTCCCTCTCAAAGGAGTCTCTGTTCGTGGATACAGAGGCGGGTACAATTGGAAGCCGTAACACAACACTCATCTCAGGGTCAGGGAACTCTCCAGAACATTCGAGGGGACACTCGCCCCTGTGGCTATGTCTGGCCCGGGACAATTCAACAAAGCACTTGTGTCATGTGAAACCCCACCAGCGCCGCCCCGGACCCCCCACAAGCCTGTCGAGTTTTGATCTAGAGTCAGCTCCAGTCTCTTGAACAAGGTCACGAGTGTTCCTAGTCACTGATTCCGGATCAGCACTCCCACTATGGGAGGCTTTGTGAATAAGGGCCCAGGACCCTCCAGGACAGAAGGATCATGTTCAGGCCCCGGACATTAACCAACAGCGCCGTTGATGCATTATGGATCGACTGGATCACCACTGACCTTTGCCTTCCTGTTTGGTTGAGTGACTTGATGAAAATTAAGAAAAGCCAAAGTCATTCCTGCAAGATTTCCTGGAGCATATTGAATTAAGTTGGTGTTATTAATTTATTTATCTATTTAAGTTGTGCCTTTTCCCCCCCAAAGATCAAAGTCAGTCCACGTCAAATAGAGTTCATGCCAAATACTAATGATCAGATTAAAGAAATGAAGCGTGACAAACTCCTTGACACCTAACATCAAATCAACACCAGTACATTCAGCCAAGCCTTCAGAGTCAGACCTCAGACCGACCCACCCAAAAGACATAATGAGCAAAGAACGTGGTCACACGCTAATATACTCCATCACTTATACGTAATTACTGGAACGCCATTCTTGACACATTCAGCATTCGAGCAAACACCAAGACTATGTACGCAGCATTTCAGAATGTGCGGTCACGCATGTCTGATGTTTTTGTTAAGCTTTTGTCTACAATTTCACTACACCTAAGTGTTTCGAACATTTCGTCCTCGTCAACAAACCCCGTCCCAGAGGGGTTTGGATACATGAGGCTATGCTGTATAACACGTCCAGAGCTTAACAGCTGTGAAAACAATAGGGAAACAGCACACCGTACAATAACCGCACTGTAACCGTGAAGACTTTTCAGTCTTGCTTCAGTCTTGCTTCAGTCTAGGAGAGGTAGACAGCAGACCCACAGAGAGGAACAATATGAACCAGCCAGTCATTGTTGCTAATGTCATATCTCAGATGCCTGAAAGGAAAGAGAGCACTATCTGGTGTCGTGACTAAAAGAAAGGAAATGAGATGTCAGCAAGTGTTTCTGTCCTCTTCTTCAACCCGGGGGGAAATAAAGACTCGTTCGTGCACCTGGAAGCGTGCCCAGGAAAATACACAAGCACTGGTGCAGTGGTCATGGGACGGGGTTTGCTCGCCATTCCATCTGCTTTTTGAGCAGGAGCACACGCATGCACATGCACGGATGTGCACGCGTGTGCACACAATAATGTCCACTCGACTCTGTGCAGAGTACCCACCTGGCTACTTTGTATAACAATAGCTCAGGTCGTCAGGTGTGTTCAAATACTACAGTTGGACCATTCACACAAATCATGTGAATGAAATGTGTTACATTCCATTCCTAGAGGCAATTAGGCATAGTCTTTATTCGCGAGGGAACATTTATGCGTGCACACACTCGCACGTGACGTCATTAAAACACAGTGCAACCCCTTATGAAATCACCACTGCACCACTGTACACGAGTGTCCGCGCAACGGCTCTAATCTCGCTGAAAATACGAGTGTCCGCGCAACGGCTCTAATCTCGCTGAAAATACACGAGTGTCCGTGCAACGGCTCTAATCTCTCTGAAAATACACGAGTGTCCGCGCAACTGCTCTAATCTCGCTGAAAATACACGAGTGTCCGCGCAACGGCTCTAATCTCGCTGAAAATACACGAGTGTCCGCGCAACGGCTCTAATCTCGCTGAAAATACACGAGTGTCCGCGCAACGGCTCTAATCTCGCTGAAAATACACGAGTGTCCGCGCAACGGCTCTAATCTCGCTGAAAATACACGAGTGTCCGCGCAACGGCTCTAATCTCGCTGAAAATACGAGTGTCCGCGCAACGGCTCTAATCTCGCTGAAAATACACAAGTGTCCGCGCAACGGCTCTAATCTCGCTGAAAATACACAGAAGAGATGCGGAAAATACTGTACATGGGGTTATATACTGTAGTTCTGAGGATACATCTGACAGTGGCAAAACGCGCGCACACACACACACACACACACACACACACACACACACACACACACACACACACACACACACACACACACACACACACACACACACACACACACACACACACACACACACACACACACACACACACACACACACACACACACATCACAGCACAGTGCTGCATAAAAGTTAATCATTCATGTTAATTATTTATATCCACACAATTAGGAAAATGAAATTGAACTCTACTCGTGACTGATTTCCAGGTTCAGATGACAGACAGTAACAAGAGCATGCTTGGGCTTCACTGGTTTCAAACTAGACATTGAGACACAGTCAGGCCATGTATGGTTCCCCATTGCTGCTTCTCGGCTGTATATGTGCCGCTACGCTTTGCTAGCTTATAGATGGATGAGAGCGGGACAGGGGGGGGTGGGGGTGTGGAGGAGGGTGTAAGGATAGGAGGTCCAATAGGATACTGGCACCTGTCACTCGAGTGGGACCGACGTGAACCGACTGGCCATTCATTCATATTCATATTAACCCTTTCACAACCACACTACCAAAGGATTAACCCTTTCACTGCGACAATACAGAAGGTTAACCCTTTTCACCGCCATACGACAAAGGGTTAACCCTTTCACAGCCACACTACAGAAGGTTAACCCTTTCACTACCAGACTACAGAAGGTTAACCCTTTCACCGTCTGTAGTGTGGTAGTGGAGGGGTTAACCTTCGGTAGTGTGGTAGTGAAAGGGTTAAATCAGCCAGCAAAATATTTAATCAGAGTGGGCGTGTGGTGGGACATGTCAGAGTTAATCTTCGCTGGGCAGGTGGACCGTCACTTCGGCGTGTGTCCCCCGGAGGCGAAAAGGCTCTGTGGTTCACTTCATAAATGCTCCTCCGCCCCGGGACTTACTGAGCAGGACCAGGGCGGAGCCCATTGTCCGCCCCTAATGGAGGAACCCAATAGGGAGGTGTAGTGGTTACTAGGCTTGGGCGGTATGACGGTATTACGGTATACCGGGGTATTTAGAGATACCGACGGTATTGAAAATCAATACCGTCAAAATCACAGTTGGGGTTCAGTTTCTATTTACACTGAAACGGAGTTTCGACGGGGACTGCATTGGTTGTAGTGCACACACACAGCACGGCCAGCAGAGGGCAGGGGAGGCGGTCCGTATTTCCTGCACAGAGCTGAGCTGAGCAAGATGGCGGCAGCATTGGCTATTGTGAGTCAAGTGAGGAGAACAGAGGTGCGTCACACTAACCTGTATGCATTTCCTCTATCTCTGAGCAGACTGCTAAAGCAATAATAATAATACGTTACCATTGAACGATGAAGCGTCGAAGTTAACCACCGTCACTCCAGCCCACGATGAGCTCCCTGACCACAGATGGCTAACGTTTTGTCAAACAAGAGCTAAACTTGCACACACTTGTCGCATTTGGACAATTAAAGGACTGGAGTCTGTTCGGATTTAAGCAAAACCCTTGCCGCCAGTGACTTCATCCAGCACAACGAGACTACGAGAGACGGAGGCACTTCTTTGGGAATGTAATATAAAACGGGGTGAGTGAGTGTTGACATTTTTTAATCCTAATGCAACTGGGTCACGTTGATACGATGGTGCCGGGCTGCCGGCTAACTAGCTACCGTTAGCTCACGTCGATACCTGGATGGTGCCGGCAGGCGGCAGTGGGCTACCTTCTGTGATTTGTTTACTTTGAGGTTGAGGAAAGTGCACTTTCAGGTTGAAAGAACGGCCCTAATCTCAACGTGTTTAAATATAAGCAAGCGTTATGTATGGTGATAATAACGAGTATATTGTTAGCTCCGCCGCACCCACCCCCGCTGATGAAAATGAAAGTCATACCGTCATATACCGTATACCGGGGTATTAGGTCATCATAGTATGACGGTATGAAAAAAATGATACCGCCCAAGCCTAGTGGTTACGTCATTGCCGTTTCCAGCGCGGTCCACCTCACTTGAAATTGCAATGTATTTCCAATGGACACATTTCTAAATCGTCTCGTTTAAAACAAATAAAGCGTGAACATTGGCATGGTGTACCTTTCTGTGTGTTTTCATCCACAATCTATAGCTCA
>NC_140174.1:131155521-131315521 GCF_963971535.1 Notolepis coatsorum
TTGTCATACTTGGCATTCAGAATACACCTGCTGAACCGCTAGCGTTGTCGATTCGGTTCCAATGTATTGTCATCTTACAGCACAAGTACAGTACAACCAGAATACATTTGGCATACAACCAGAGTGCAAATGTAACAAGTCAAGTTGTTTTATTTAGCTATTACATTACAGTGAAATGCTTGGTTCTTTCACTGCCCAACTCAGTCCAACCTAGACCAGCCCAACCCAACCTAGTCCAGCCCAGCATCTTTCACTGCCTAGTTCAGCCCAACCCAGTCCAGAATAGTTCCCTCTTTCATGTTAATATGTCATATCCTAATATTTTGAAGAGTAGAGACAGTGTGATTAATACATGTTGTATGCTAATATTGTGAAGAGTAGAGACTGTTATTAATGTTTTATGCTAATAAATATTTTAAAGAGTAGAGACACGGTGTGATTTTTACTATGATTGAAAATCAATTTAGACGAAGACATACAAAGAAGTAATTATCACAATTAGCGATTTTTTTTGGCTGGTAAAAAATCAGTTTGTCTGGTAAAAAAAATCAGATACTCGCCAGTTGGCTGGTAAGCCAAAAAGTTAGTTTCCTCCCCTGGACTGGATCCCCTGGAAAAAGGGGGCCCGGAGAGGTCAATGACGCCAGGCATCAAGACCCCACCAGGCGGTCACTTAGTAACACCGCCCCCCACATCGCCAGCGTATTCGGACACTATTAGTACACCGCCTGGCACACTGACCCTGCAACACAGGCAGTCAGCATGGCCGTAAAGCATTCAAAGGTTACCAACGGAAGCAGACAGCGCACAGGGGAAACCAGGCAGCAGGCTGTAGACCCGAGCACTGCGGACGAGGCAGGCACCAAAGGGGTCAACTGAAAACAGCCCCCCGGCGGAAGGGGCGTATGCTGGCATTGTTGCGCACCATGACAAAGCCTCCATCAAAACAAAACCCACCCAGAGGGGTCGAGGCAGAGAGGGCCGACACGATTGGCAGACGTCATGAACGTGCAGGGGCACACTCAACCGGGTAACCCGGGAGTTGACTCTGCTCCAACACACCAGGGAATCAACCACCCTCTTGGTACCACATACAGTTTCAACGAAACATTACTTCGGACCGGGCCCGGCGGCTCGGGAAGCACACAGGGTTACCAGAGGAGGTCCAGAAGACCACCCCAACAGCCCCCTCTTCGCCATGCGTGAGAGAGGAGCGAAAGAAAGGAGAACCAGCCCCTTATAATAGTGCCAGGTACAACGTGTACCCAACAAAGGGTCTCCATAATGCCTAACCCTGTGACACCCGGGCCGACCCGGCATTTTTCCCCCCGAAAAAAGCACAAGTCCCTCAGGGTACCAGAACAGCAGATCTGCATCCCCGGCGGACAACGGGTTAACTGACCTGGACCAGCGCGACCAGAACCAGTCCTGTGCCCTAACCACGCCGACATGCCCACTCCAGAAGAGGGGGTAGGTATGCGTGTCGATCTAAAACATGAAAAGAGGGCGCCACCCAGACGGTCCCATTTGTACCGCGCTCAGTGGCCCACCCCAAGGGCGTGAGACCCCTCTACCTATGTTCTGATCTATTCCGTTAACATCCCCCAGATATGAACGAGAATTCATCGAGACAACCTAGTAAACTGGCGCTCGGAAGAGACAAAACTCCATCCCAGTTGCCCTATAAAACGCTGTTTTAATAACGAGCAACCAAGGCGTACTAGCCCCCTGCGTGATTCTTAACAGAAATACCCCGAGCCAGCACTATGTACGCGTCGAGACCCAAACACATCAATGGATAGTCTAGCAAGACACCAGACATTGTTCCTCCAAGTCGCCTGGGAGAACGACACAGAGCCATCGTGCTTCATGTTCTTTCCTCTTTTTATTTAAAAAAGAAATAAACACAGACTGACATGAATCCCACGTGACGCAGCTGAGGGTAATTCTTTTTTACATTTTTACATCCCGCCACCCTCGCCACAGGGAGGAGACGGAAATCCCCAGAGAGACTTCCCACACAAGCTGTATAGATTGAAAAGAAATATTGCAACATTGAGCTACAGTATGTAACACTTGGGTCAGGGCTCTCCGAGGAGGAGGCACTGAACCAATACACACTCAATAATCGAATTGAATCGAATACACACACAATAGAGCAGAACTCCTTTTTTGAAGTTCTACTCACCTTGACAATCTGAGGAGGAGGCTCTGAACTCTGAGGAGGCTCCCTCACTGGGAAGTAGGGCTGGGCGATATGGCCTCTAAATGATATCGCGATATTTTTTGGCCATATCGCGATACACGATATATATCGCGATATTTTGACATTTCCTCTAAAGCACTTAAAAATGCTTGATTTAACCCTTTAGTCCGCTTTGACCGCTTTTCCGCCGCCCCTGCTACACTCGGGACCAGTACACTAACGTTAGCCTATAGCTCCGCCGTCCCTGCTACAGTTGGGACCAGTACACTAACGTTAGCCTATTAGCTCCGCCGTCCCTGCTACAGTCGGGACCACGACACTAACGTTAGCCTATTAGCTCCGCCGTCCCGGCTACAGTCGGGACCAGTACACTAACGTTAGCCTATTAGCTCCGCCGTCCCTGCTACAGTCGGGACCAGTACACTAACGTTAGCCTATTAGCTCCGCCGTCCCTGCTACAGTCGGGACCAGTACACTAACGTTAGCCTATTAGCTCCACCGTCCCTGCTACAGTCGGGACCAGTACACTAACGTTAGCCTATTAGCTCCGCCGTCCCTGCTACAGTCGGGACCAGTACACTAACGTTAGCCTATTAGCTCCGCCATCCCTGCTACAGTCGGGACCAGTACACTAACGTTAGCCTATTAGCTCCGCCGTCCCTTCTACAGTCGGGACCAGTACACTAACGTTAGCCTATTAGCTACGCCGTCCTCCCGGCTACAGTCGGGACCACTACACTAACGTTAGCCTATTAGCTACGCCGTCCTCCCGGCTACAGTGGGGACCACTACACTAACGTTAGCCTATTAGCTCCGCCGTCCCTGCTACAGTCGGGACCAGTACACTAACATTAGCCTATTAGCTCCGCCGTCCCTGCTACAGTTGGGACCACTACACTAACGTTAGCCTATTAGCTCCGCCGTCCCTGCTACAGTCGGGACCAGTACACTAACGTTAGCCTATTAGCTCCGCCGTCCCTTCTACAGTCGGGACCAGTACACTAACGTTAGCCTATTAGCTACGCCGTCCTCCCGGCTACAGTCGGGACCACTACACTAACGTTAGCCTATTAGCTACGCCGTCCTCCCGGCTACAGTGGGGACCACTACACTAACGTTAGCCTATTAGCTCGGCCGTCCCTGCTACAGTCGGGACCAGTACACTAACATTAGCCTATTAGCTCCGCCGTCCCTGCTACAGTTGGGACCAGTACACTAACGTTAGCCTATTAGCTCCGCCGTCCCTGCTACAGTCGGGACCAGTACACTAACGTTAGCCTATTAGCTCCGCCGTCCCTTCTCGAGGAAAGCACTGCGAGTGTCTCTCGGCCGCGGGTGGCGCCATATAAACTAATACTCGATGTTCGCGATATAGTACAGTACTACATCTCGGGTTGAACAATCCGCGATACATCGAGTATACTCGATATATCGCCCACCCCTACTGGGAAGGAGAGTCCGAACTCACAGAAGGCACTTCTCCCTGAAGAGGAGCTTTGTGAGGAGGAGCTCTGACAACTCCCTGAAACAGATCCATAACATGGACCTGAACAACCCACGGAAGTCTTACCAATAGAGACACGCTCAGTGACGTACTCTATGGCGGGGGAATTTCCGCGGTGCACACGCCCAATCTTCCAGAGCGTGGGACCAGGAAACCCCCCCCCCCCTTACCCTGTAATGTGCCGAACAGCAACGTGACAGGAACCTTGAAGGACAGGTGGTTTTAACCCCTGACCAAACAGAAAAGGGGAGGAAGGATTACCAGTTCACCCCTTTACGACCCCTCACCCATGATACGATATAATGACAAGTAGAGCATGACACAGTCATAGCATGCTACATGAAGCATCTAACAGCCTCACATAGCTCATGCGCTAACCTGCTACCTGAGTTTTACTAAGGAAAAACACAGAACAGAGAGGGCCCCTTTAAGAGCCCCAGTCCAGACTTACACATGTGCTTCTGTGGGCCAAACCTAACCCAGTTGCAGATCACAAGACACACACAACCCTTCATCACAACAAAAAACGGCAAAAGTACACTTTTACTACAGAGGAACGCCGTTTTTCATAACGAGAGAAGACAGAAGTCCTCGATTATGTAATGGCCACAGACCTTGCTAAGCACACATGATAAGTGACCAAACAACCTTTTCTTTAGGACATTTTTTTTTCTCAAGCAGAAAGCACAACCCCAGCAATTAAGCTGAGGGTTACATCTTATCCCCACAAACACAGTGACACAATATATTGTAACCAAACATGTCTGAGAGGAGGGGGGGGAAGCCCCAGGGAAACCGGGGGGTCACCCCTCCTATCTTACCCTTGATACGACCAAGGCGAACAGGCACCTCTGTTAATGTGTGAACATGCTGTTCATTGTCATCACAGGCTGAGAAAAAAGATTCATTCCTCAATCACATGTCACTAAGCATAGCTTTTAGGGCTGACCTTCAAATTTTTTTTTGGCAATCGAAGCTTCTGAGCTTCGATTTTAATTTTAATTTTCTTTTTTGTATCTTATGTTGTGGGACTTGTACAGCACTTTGGTAAACGTTGTTGTTTTTAAATGTGCTCTATAAATAAAGTGGATTGGATTAATGAATTAAGTAGCCCCTTTCGTGACTGTGACGCAGCCAACACGGCTGTGTGATTTAATTCAAGGTGGATCGCTGTTGTCGTTTGAACAACTTCAGATTTCATGGGAACTACCAATCCCCCAAATCAAGAATGTTTAAGATGAATGAAGTAAGATTTAGATTATTTGAAATATGGTCTGTGTAGACTAAACTATGCACAGAATTATGTCAGTCTACAAGGTCCGGATTCGACATGGTCCGGCAATGTAGACCTTGTAGACTCCACTACAGACCAATTATCAGTGAATGTTCATGCATTTTTAAGAAGGGCTACTTCCACAAAAAAACAAAGAACTCACCAAAACATCTCAGTAGCACCTTATCTAAATGTTCTATTTCATATATGGAGATTCATATTTATTTATGTATTGCATGCATTTCTACATTTTATTTCCTATTTTGTTTATTCATCCCAGTATCTTTCTTTCTTATGTGTGGAATTCTACAAGGCATTTACATTCACATTTACATTTAGTCATTTAGCTGACGCTTTTATCCAAAGCGACTTACAAGTTCTGTACGACAGGTCATCAGGAAGGATACAACTCTATCAGCTGAGTAACAATATTCATCAAAGTGTTGCGTGTTACAGTGTAGGTTAGTTTATTAGGACAAGTGCATGACAGTAAGGTTAGTTAGGGTTAGATTTTTTTTATTTAATTTTTTTTATTTTATTTCAGATAATGGTTGAAGAAGTGCGTCTTTAGTCGACGGCGAAAGATTGGACGGGATTCGGCTGTCCTAACTGGGGTGGGTAGTTAATTCCACCATTGTGGGGCAAGGACTGAGAATAGGCGTGTAGGTGGTGTATAT
Source organism: Notolepis coatsorum (assembly GCF_963971535.1). Lineage (NCBI taxonomy): Eukaryota > Metazoa > Chordata > Actinopteri > Aulopiformes > Paralepididae > Notolepis > Notolepis coatsorum. The sequence goes on from NC_140174.1 coordinate 131,161,182, forward strand.
GTGTTTGAGGATGATATCCTTCAAACAGGCAATAGTGATGATATAATTTGGGCAGTGCTGAGCTGGGTTCCTTTCCTCCAGTGTATTTGTCCCCCGGCCCCACCCAATGGCCCCATGCACACACACACACACCGAAGTAAAAATAAATAAAAAAAAAAACTGAAAAGAAAATTTGAAAAAAAAAATATTATTATTATTATTATTATTTTTTTTTAAACTTCGATTTTTTTTTTAATGTTCGAAGCTTGTGCCATCGAACGAAGCTTCGAAGCTTCGAAGTATTTAAGACAGCCCTAATAGCTTTACAGGTTAAATAACCCTCTTAGTTGTGAGTTCACCCACGGTACAACCAGGGAGCGAAATTTACTTTTTGACTCACCGGCCAGTGGCGGGTAGATGGGAAGAATCTACCCGCCAAGCATATTTCTTACCTGCCAAATTTTGTTTGATTAAAAAAAAAGATATATATATTTTATATAAAAAAAATTATATAATCATACTTGTAGTTGTATTATCTGCGAGACATCGCCACCACGCAATAAGTCAAAATGCTCGCTATCTGCAAACAGCTCCACTGTCTGTGTGTATACTTGAGTAGCCTCCAGCTCCAGCAAGGATTCTCCGGCCCTGCAGCTAGACCCTATATTCAGCTAGACCCTACATTCAGCATGCAAGGATTCTCCGGCGATGCAGCTGGACCCTATTGGTATAACGTTACGGTTCTTTTGTCAAATCACATTCAACATGCCCTCAGCTAGAATACGCATTCAATCAATGTTATAAGACATTGATATCAGGAGCTATCTGTAGCTACTGCTAGCCCGGTAGATAACGTTAAGACAATTTAGTTTACTGGGACAGATAGATCTAACGGGAGCTAGCTAACGTGAGCTAGATAACGAGGGAACGGAGGTATTATGCACTCGAGTCGACTATTGCTGGAGCATTTGTTGATATCAGCAGCTATCAGTAGCTAGCCAGCTAGATACCGTTAGACAATGCCTCGTCATGTATTAAACTAAAAGTGAATAGTTGACTGGGTCATTGTTTAAACAGTAACGGTAGCTCATGGAGGTCCGATCTAGACTAGAGCAGACTGCCCGCATATCGCAATGGTGGCGTTTCAGGAAGTAAACAAGCCAAATGAGAGCTTCCGATTGGTCATTTGCTTTCTTTCTCATGAAACCAGTCACGTCACTCTACTGTGATTGGACCGTTGACTTGAGTGCAATGTGGGACTTGTAGTTTTTTAACGATCTCGCGGCGGAGAAAAAAAAAGACGAGAGAGGCTATAATCTGTACTCGCACAATCAAAATAAGAGTATCGTTATGAACTACACGTCTACACGCCACACGGCGGGCAGCCCTCTAAGTGTCAAGCGCCAAAGGTAAAAACTGAGCGCCCCTGGCGGGCGGCGGGCTTTAGTTTCGGTCCCTGGGTACAACGTTACATGAACACACATGTTCTCATCACAACCAAACCAGTTCATTTTTACACACGTAAAAAACAACACCGATTTACTACAGAGAGAAAAGCTATACCAGTGACAAGACAATTCACACACAACACGCGTCGTATCCGCAATGTATTGCAGCAACACATGTTTTGGAAACATCGTTATTACAAAACATTTAGAAGGGAAGAAAACAAGAACTGTTTAAAGTCCGGAGGACTCCTACCTTCACCCTGAACGCAGGCAGAGAGAACAGCAACACTGGTTAACGGGACACCGAGTTGAACCCAGCATCTCCTGCGCCGGTGACAAGGGTATGTCCGCAACGCCACCCAGCCGCCGTTCTCCATGTTGACGAAGTCCTCGCTGGCACTGGCACCCGGGTGTAGGGTCGACTAACATCCTCTGTCAAAGATGACGTCGTAGTCAGTGTGTTTAAGGCATGTTATTAACGTTTCAACAGCCGTCCGACTGATAGCAACAAGCTAACGTTTACTAGTCTAGTGAACGCAACGAGCTAGCGCCGCAGCTAACAGCTGACTGACTAACAACAGTAGGCCACAACTAGCACGCCAGCTAACAGCTATCACCTGAACTGTACACAACGACATAACAAGCCACACTTCAGACAGGCCGCTGTCCAAGTCCCTCCCCATCCTAAGAGGGAAGAAAAAAAGAATGTCAAAGACAGTTTTAAACTGTGATTTCCCAGACATACAGCGGAGCCGGCACAAATTCCCATCCGGGCTGCAGCCGACTTTGAGCATGGAAATCCCGATAATGAAGATCCTATGCCCACATTTCCTCGTTAGGGTGTACTTCCACATTTATGTGAAAGATGGGGCCTGCACAGGACAGAGAAGCATCCGCTTGTCCAGAGAATCCTGGGTTCACCAGGTCCCGGTCGCGGCCCACTAGATTGACCATCATGGGCGTCAGACCAAGATCCTCCGTCCGCCGCTTAAGAAGCCGAGCAGAGGACCCCAGTCCGGAGTCGCCGTTCGTAAAATTGTCAGCTAACCCCCATAGCATAAACAGACAACCAGTGCTCGCAAGCAAAACAGTACTCACCCCACCCGGAAGCAAACTGGCTTCTCACAACAGCCGGTGCCTCCCACAGTCCAGCTGTATGACCGGAGGGCAATACCCATCCAGCCGCAGCAAGGAGGACTGCAGTCGGGGAGTATATCAGCGGCGCGAGCCCCTAATACGAAAAAGCCGGTGGAGGTCAGAATGATCATCATCTTCCAGACACTCCAGTGACGAAGACAATATCGCCGTATTTTCTCGAAAATAAAGATATGATGTCAACGTATCTTCCCGTTCTTTTGTTTTCCAACTTTCTTCAGCTAACAACCTCGTCAAGTGTGGGATCTACCGAAGGCACTTCCTTGTGGTGAAAGTGAAGAAGGAGGCGAGTAGGTGACCACACACCTGCTTATGAAAGTAAGCGGATAGGGGTGTGGCCAGACGAATGTTGGGATGTAAAGGTACATTGTGGAATTTTTTATTCAGTGCACGTGCACGAAGTGAAGTCAGTGCAGACTGACGCTGAGCGGAGCCAGAATGAAATAGAACCTTCTGTAGTGTGGTAGTGAAAGGTTAACCTTATGTAGTGTGGTAGTGAAAGGTTTACCTTCTGTAGTGTATTAGTGAAAGGTTAACCTTCTGTAGTGTGGTAGTGAAAGGTTAACCGTCTGTAGTGTGGTAGTGAAAGGTTAACCGTCTGTAGTGTGGTAGTGATAGGTTTACCTTCTGTAGTGTGATAGTGAAAGGTTAACCTTCTGTAGTGTGGTAGTGAAAGGTTAACCGTCTGTAGTGTGGTAGTGAAAGGTTAACCTTCTGTAGTGTGGTAGTGAAAGGTTTACCTTCTGTAGTGTGGTAGTGAAAGGTTAATGAGTACTGGCTAAGCGTCCCGCTCTTAAGCCATACCGAGATATACCTCATCTCATGTACCTATTGTACTCCATCAACGAATAAAAAAACCAAATACACCCACCACCTGCCAGGCCCCGCCCCTTTAGTGGCGTACTATAAAGTACTAGGCGTGGTCACCACTCACTCTTCCTCGGAAAAAATCGTTTCCAGGAAAAGATTCCCCAAGGGAACTCCGGGCACGCTAAGAGCGGGACGCTTAGCCAGTACTCATATAACTAGGTTATATACATAACCTGTCGTTATATATCGTACTTGCATCGCGTCCCGCTCTTAAGCCATACCGAGATATGGGGTAGAGCACCCCCTGAGGACCCGTAAGCCCACATCAAGGGGGAAGGGGAGTCCCGTCACCCCATCCTTCCTAATGAAGAGGGGGCGCAGTCAACTCCACCCGAGTGCGAACAAGAGGGAACTAGAACCCCTTGAACACACAGCACAGGCGGAACCACGTGTGACACAACACACTGTGGCCCATACCCACACACCCCTGCTACCCCACCAAAGGACGGGAAGCAGGAGAGGCCACAGACCTCAGAACCGCCTGGGAGACAGAACCCCCGGTCATGTCCATGAGGTAAAACCTTACGAAGGGACCCGGGGAGGACCATGAAGCTGCAGCACAGATGTCCTCCACCGAGGCCCCACCCAGCAGAGCGGCAGAGGCTGCCACCCCACAAGTGGAGTGCGCCCTGACGCCCCCAGGGGGAGCCAGTCCGGCCAACGTGTAGCAAAGGGCAATGCCCTCGCACAACCAATGGGACAGGCGCTGTTTCGATAGTGCCTTACCAGCACGAGAACCACCGTAACAGACAAACTGATCGGTAGCCCAGAGGCCCTGAGTACGGCTGAGGTAAATCCCCAAAGCCCGGACCGGACATGACAGGTGAAGGCCCGCCTCCAACTCACTAGCGTGAGGAGGCGGATGAAACGCCTGAACCACAATATCCCTGGAGCGGAAGGAACTCGGGATATTTTTAGGCACGAAGGCAAGATTAGGCCGCAGAGTGGCACCGCAATCGGAACGAAAAGGTCATACCGAGAGAGCACAAAGCTCACCCACGCGTTTAGCGGAGGTGACGGCCAGCAAGAACGCGGTCTTGAACGACAGCGCTTGCTCAAGAGGCTCAAACGGGGCCAAGGACAACCGACCGAGGACCAATTGAAGATCCCAACTCGGAGCCAAAGAGCCTTTTACCGGCTTAACGTGTCGAGCGCCAAGCAGGAAACGCTTCACAAGAGGGTGGCTGAACAAAACATCACCCTCAAATCCCTCATGATAAGAGGATATAGCTGCTGCATATACCCTCACCATCGAAGCCGATAGTCTATCAAGGAGAGACTGGAGGTAGACAAGGACAGCATCCAGGGGGCAGGACACCGGGTACCTGCCCCCCGCCTTACACCACTCTTGGAACATACGCCATCTGCCCACGTAAAGCGCGACAGTGGAGGGAGCATGCGCATTCCGGATGGTATCAACCACAGAAGGGTCCATCCGCTCTAGATTTACCCTCTCACCAGCCACACCATCAGACGTTGGCCAAACACCGGGTACTGAAACAGCGACCCGTGTGCTTGAGAGAGGGCCGTCGCCGACCAAGGAATAAGCCATGGCGGAGCTACCAGTAGCTGGATCAGGACCGGGAACCACACTGCCCTGCCCCGGTATGGCGCGACCAGGATCACCGCCCTGCGCTCCCTCCGTATCCGCTCCAACAGCTGACTCAACAGCTGTAGAGGAGGAAAGGTGTACAGAAGGCTGGGCGGCCATGGAAACATCGAGAAGGCATCCACCCCCAAGGGGGGATGATCTGCCCGACTGACCGAGAACCACAAGGGGCACTTGTGAGAGCGTCGGCTCGCAAACAGATCCACTGAGGCCTCCCCGAAGCGATCCCAGATCTGTCTGACTATATCGTGGCGCAGTTCCCGAGGACCGCCCCGAGACATCATATCTGCGCCCACATTCTCCACACCAGGGATGTGGAGCGCCCTCAGACTGCGCAGCCTGCGAGATGCCCATAGCCAGAGTTCGACCGCCGCCCGGCGCAGGCGGATGGATCGAGTCCCACCCTGCCTGTTGATATACGCCGCTGCCGTCATACTGTCCGTTCTGACCAGAACGTGCTCGCCTACCACCAGGTGAACGAACCGTTTGAGGACCAGGAGGACCGCCCTCAATTCCAACACATTGATGTGCAGGGTAGACGGGGCAGCATGGACCGTCCAGCTGCCCCCCACTGCGTTGGTCCGACACGTCCCTCCCCAACCCGTGAGAGAAGCGTTGGTGAAGACTGTGACGTGTGAGCGCCTGCTGCCCATGGGGACCCCAATGGTGAGGATACCAGGCCTCCTCCAATGGGCGAGATCTCCCCATATCGACAAAGGAACCGTCAACCGTTTCCATTTGTCCCTCACCGAGTTTATTCCCATACTGAAGAACCACCTCTGTATCCTCCTCATGAAGAGGAGGCCAAGAGGAACCACTGTGTGAGCAGATGCCATCATACCGAGCAGGCGGAAACCCCAGAGCGCGTGTAGGATAGACACCCTCCGTTGCTCCGAGAGGGTTACAATCATGGGCCTCGACCTCAACGTCAAGCCCAAGTACTCCACCTGTTGACTGGGAAGAGGCGTACTCTTCTTCCAGTTCACAGCAAAACCCAGCCTGGTGAGGAATTCCACCACCAGCTTGGTATGAGACCTGGCAACCTCCTCCGACCGGCTGAGGAGTCGAATGTTGTCGAGATAGAATAGAACCCGTATTCCCCGACGACGTAGAGGCTCCAGCGCAGTCGCTACGCACCTGGTGAATGTGCGGGGAGCCAGAGAATAGCCGAACGGCAACCTCTGGTACTCGTATGCTACGCCCTGAAACAGGAACCGTAGGAACTTCCTGTGAGGAGGGAAAATCGGGATGTGAAAATACGCATCCTTCAGGTCTATGGAGGTGAACCAGTCTCCCCTTCTGACAGCAAGCAGCAGGAGGAGTTTGACGGTCAACATTCTGAATGGTCTCGCCACAATCAGACGATTGAACGCGGACAGATCCAGTATAGGTCTGACCCCTCCCGTTTTTTTGGGCACCAGAAAATAACGGGAGTAGACGCCTGACATCGCGTCCTCTCTCGGGACCACGACTATAGCCTGCTTCGCCAACAGAGATCGAATCTCGTCGGCCAGGGCTGTCACTGCTTCTGACCCTGACAATAGGGTCTGCACCAAACCTGAAAACGGAGGGTGGGGTTGTGCGAACTGCAAAACAAGCCCCTCCCTCAACGTTCTCTCTATCCACCCCTCCAAACGGCATTCTTGTCGCCATATGTGATAATAATCCCACAGTGCACCCGCCGTCAACTGACGCTGGGCCGCAAGGAACAGTAGATAGGTGGCCCGGTCCCTCCCGCTGTGCGACGCACCCAAGGGGGGACCCCGACAGAAAGGGTCGGTTTGATACGGGAGAAACTGCCATCAAACACACTCCCCCCCTGAACACCCCTCTAGCGCATGCTGAGGAGTTGTTCTACAGCTAGACATGCAAGGCGTGAGGACCCCATGGGCTCCTACACGCCGTAGCCCTGCAGTGATATTGCTATCACCCAAATCACGCTCGCCTCTTCTTTGCAGACCACTGCCGCTCTCACGGGAGTGGGAGGCATCAGCGTGATACCCCGCCTGGCAAAGGCGAGGCTGGGGTAACCCTTGCTGAGCATTCAACCGAAGAGGCCTCGAGTCCCCCTGCTGACCACTGTAAATAGTGGCAGCCGTAACACCAGGCTCACCCATCACACAACATGTGGTGCAGGAGCCACGCGACAGCACAACATTCTCACGGAGAGACCCAGGCTCAGCCATCAACTGGGTGTCAGCCCGTCCCCATGAGAAGCGAAAAGTGGGGCCGCATGCGCTTCAAAGAAAGTTTGCGGCCCGCAGCCAAAGGAAAACGATCAAAGCCCCGCTTCCGTGGGTAACATTAGCATTACTAACACTAGCATCAATGCCTGATGACACAGGGCCTACCTGTGTGCAAGCCGGCTCGATAGCCAAACCTTGCACGCTGCTCCTCGATCTGCTGCCACAATATGAGGAAACATCAGAATAGGCCCAACGTAGAGGCGGTTAGGTGGCGTAGCGGAGATTGCGTTCGTCACCAACCCTGGAGCTGTGAGCTGGATTCGCCTGTTCGAATCCAGCTCACAGCTCCGGGGTTGTCACCAGCTTGGCTGGCCGTTCACACTAATACAATTGGCTGTATTAGAGGGTGGGAGAAGCTGGCGGGGTGGGTCCGGGTCGTTGTAAACAGCGACTCCTACAGTTCGGTCGGGGCGCCTGCTAAGCGCGGATAGGACCTGAGTGGGATAGTGTGATCCTTACGCCCTCTCAGGGAGGATCCGCGCTGCCAGGTGAAAAGAAGCGGTTGATTGGCTGGACGTGTGTCGGAGGAAGCACGTGATAGCCTCCACTCTCCCAGATGATCTGACTGTGGGGGGTAAGTGCGCAGCGACCAGGAAGGGGATTGGGAATTGGCATACGACTAACATTGGGATGGGAGAAAATCTGAGGAAAATGGAGGGGGAAAAAGATAATAATAAAAAAAAAAAAAAAAAAACATGACCCGAAGATTCCAGGGGTAAGCAAACCTCCGGTAAGCATTCAATATTACGCAATTTCTCTAATCTTTTCATATCACTAGTTGCATAGGGCGTCTTGCATCCGCTATGATGGAAACGAAAATAGAGGAAGAGTGAGTGGTGACCACGCCTAGTACTTTATAGTACGCCACTAAAGGGGCGGGGCCTGGCAGGTGGTGGGTGTATTTGGTTTTTTTATTCGTTGATGGAGTACAATAGGTACATGAGATGAGGTATATCTCGGTATGGCTTAAGAGCGGGACGCGATGCAAGTACGATATATAACCATCTGTAGTGTGGTAGTGAAAGGTTAGCCGTCTGTAGTGTGGTAGTGAAAGGTTTACCTTCTGTAGTGTGGTAGTGAAACGTTAATCTTCTGTAGTGTGGTAGTGAAAGGGTTAACCTTCTGTAGCGTGGTAGTGAAAGGGTTACCTTCTGTAGCGTGGTAGTGAAAGGTTTACCTTCTGTAGTGTGGCAGTGAAAGGTTAACCTTCTGTAGTGTGGTAGTGAAAGGTTTACCTTCTGTAGTGTGGCAGTGAAAGGTTAACCTTCTGTAGTGTGGTAGTGAAAGGTTAACCTTCTGTAGTGTGGTAGTGAAAGGTTAACCGTCTGTAGTGTGGTAGTGAAAGGTTTACCTTCTGTAGTGTGGTAGTGAAACGTTAATCTTCTGTAGTGTGGTAGTGAAAGCGTTAACCTTCTGTAGCGTGTTAGTGAAAGGGTTACCTTCTGTAGCGTGGTAGTGAAAGGTTTACCTTCTGTAGTGTGGCAGTGAAAGGTTAACTTTCTGTAGTGTGGCAGTGAAAGGTTAACCTTCTGTAGTGTGGTAGTGAAAGGGTTAACCTTCTGCAGTGTGGTAGTGTAAGGGTTAAACTTCTGTAGTGTGATCGTGAAAGGGTTAAATGTGCACCTTCCGTATGAGAGCCGTGGCTCAAGATGATATTGAGGTGTCCACATGAGGCATAATCGAGTGCACGCTTTGAAGATGCAGACCACGTCCCTTATATTACAGGCTGTATTGACGGAACTCACGTCCCTGCCTTCAGGTGGTTATAGGGGGTTTATTAACCGAGGGGATGGCCTTTAATGTGCTATGAGCGGTAGACTAGGGGGGGTGATAAATGTTTGATTAGATTAGAGGTTAGATTACAACATAACCTAGTTAACATCAACAAACATTTTTGACTAAAATAAGAAACAATCTCTGTCCTTGAAACAAGTACAACAACCTGCCAGTTGCAGTAAGCTAATTTGGCTTGGCAAGATTTCTTGAAATAAGTAACAATATCTAGGGTTCTCTCTCCTGATTGGATAAAGTGGGAAGGGATGCCAAAACATGTATTTTGTGTTTACTGCAGAGCGGAGGGACTGGGAATGGGACCAAAAAACACTCTATATCAGTGATGGCTGTTGGAGTGTAGAGCTATTTAACACTTACAGCGCCTTTCACCAATATGAGCCAGAGAAGTGAGCGAGGCGAAAGGGTGGAACAGGCCGACAGGCCACTTCTGTTCCCCCAGAAATACCAGCAGTGATAATGCTAACAGGGGAGAAACAGGCACATGGCTGCAGCACTCAGTCAGCAACGCAATGGCCAAGAACAAGAGAGGATCAGGTGCACTGGCGCCATTATAGTCAGGAGGAGAGGAAATTGTTTATGAATCTCAATCTCTCACTCCATCATTCCAGTCCGCTCTCTCGACCGATCTGTCTCACTCACATTTTAATACTTTATTTGGTTCCACAAATTATATTACATAAACAGGGAATCAAATGTATCGGGGCCAAGCAGCACTGAACACTTAAGGGTACACATAGCACCTCCTTCTCCACGTGGCTAAGCTGCCAATAATAGCTGAGACAGAGCAATATTTGGCAATTTGTTTGGCTTTTCTTTTAGACATTGCAGCAATTCTCAGACCAGTCATGGTGGATTTGTGTACATGGCCAAGACTTCCGAACACAAGTACACACACACACACACACACACACACACACACACACACACACACACACACACACACACACACACACACACACACACACACACACACACACACACACACACACACACACACACACACACACACACACACACACACACACACACACACACACACACACACACACACACACACACACACACACACACACACACACACACACACACACACACACACACACACACACACACACACACACACACACACACACACACACACACACACACACACACACACACACACACACACACACACACACACACACACACGCTTTGCACTCAAGTCAAATCGTCGTAAAGGGGTCTCCAGTCCTCCGGATAGAGCCGGCACTGCGAGCAGTATAAGGGTTAAAGGTGTAACTGCGGTGTCCTGTTTAACAGGCCTGACCCTCCCGTCACCCTGGGGCCCGTCTTTCCGCTCTCCCGGTGTGTTTGGGGCCGCTCTGGCCATGTTTGTCAAATCAAATCAACTAGAGACCGCATTCCACCCCCAGAGATAACACAGGCCGTGTTTACATTTGAGTCTAAAATGAGGGGATTTACACATTCCGTTCCTTCGATCATGCACGCTTGGCTGATGCCCTGTTGCAGGGGGGCCAGCAACGGACACCGAAACACTGACAACTGGAAATTCAACAGGAACCCTCTTTGATTCTGGGATTCAAGCTAACGGTTTGTCAACAGAGGCTTGTTCACACCATGTGAAGGGGAATGCATTTAATTGGTTCTGGACTGAATACAGTTTGGTGCCTGTACGTTCTGTTGTTTTATAGACTGGATTTGAGATTGATCCAATTGATTTGATAGAGCGAAGATTGTGATATAATATGAAACTAGAGATCGCAAGGAATCCAGAATGTCCTGTCAGCTCACCAGAATTTTTTTTATAATAATAATAATAATAATAATAATAATAATAATAATAATAATAATAATAATAATAATAATAATAATAATAATAATAATGTATGTATGTATCTATGTATGTATGTATGGTCAGTAATACATAGAAAATACAGTAAATAAATGAATGTACTGTATGAATGCAGGGGGAACACCTTAACAATGAACTTGAATAATGTTCATACTATACCAACTATTCATAATATGTTGTAATTATCCTATTATCATTGACAGAGCTTTCCTCGACACCGATGGCAACTCTTAGCAGTGCATGACCCGTTCAAAACTGTTGCCCTCGTGGGGTCCTTTCAATAATAAGGGGATCAGTGCACCAGTGCAGCTCTCTTTGCTTTGTGTCTGGCAAAGGAAACGACACAGTGTGCGCTGGAGACTTTCTTCATCTTCATGCCAACTGTTTTAATTAGGCCCGTGTCTGATCCCGATGCCCGCGTCAGCAATTGGCGTTGTGCCCGATACAATTAATTACTGGTGGCCACTCAGAGGCCCCGGAAACCCATCTGCAGAGAACCACGAGAGAATCCCTGGATAGTCCCTGGTCGTCTGAAGCTCTGGGAGCAGCTTTGGAAATAGCTGGCAAACACATTAGCTATAAAAGGTTCCTTATCATGCTCCCTCCACACAGCAGCAGAGTGCCAGTGAATCAGCTGCTATAGGCAGCATTAGGAGCTTAATCTGAAGCACAACTGCTAAGGGGACTATAACTAGGACACTGTAATTAAGTATCTGCAGGAATTAAATGTTGTCCTGAGAAGACTCTTAACACGGGCTGTATTTTGTGCCGACGCACGGCTGGCAGAGTCCCAGGCGCAGGCAGATTGGCAATTTTGTCGGGTTCAAGGCAAATTCTTTCCGCATGCACCTGTTCGATGAAGTCATGGCTTGAAGGGAACCAGCTTGCGCCAAGACGGGTAGGAAGGCACAGCTGGGGTCAGGCATTACAGATTCACTGGCACAGTGCAATTTTGGTATCCGTTTTTGCCAAAAATCATACCAATATTTCAAAAAATAGAATATGAAATTATGATTTTTTGGGGGGGGGGGTCTCTGTGATAAGCCTGGATGCTTTGAAAATGATAGGATCCAGAGAATCAATTTGGAATGTTGGGAAGCCACACTTTCTGAGGGCGGTTCCACTGATGATAAACAGGGCCCCGTTCCCCGTACCTGGATAACTGAGTTAGCCGGATAACTTTCGGTCAAGTCTGACTTAAGCCGGACTTTCCCATTCCCCGAAGCTGGATTGTCTAAATCACCATGACAACAGATCAAAAAGTTTGAGCCTGGTCGAGAGCAGGGTTTAAGTTCAAGTTAGCCGGATGAACCATAGCCACGCCCCCGCAAAGAAGTGACAGCCCGTTTCCTGAAATTATTCCCACAGTCTACGATCTGCATTATACCATTCTGAATTACGTGTTTGTGCTCCATTCTTCCAGAGGGGGCTTTTGAAATGTAAAATAGACCCAAAATGCTGATACTAAATTCACTTTGTCCTAAATAATGCACGTTATATTATACCGTGGCGCTCGCTCGGTGCGATGTACACATTATGTGGTTATTTTAACAACGCGCAGCATTGCAAATGTGAATCCCGCAGGGATATCCTTAATGATTGAAACCTATCGCTCGTTTGGCTCTGATTCCTTTCATATTCTCCGCTGTGGATGAGGAGCGAGGAAGGAGAGGAGCGCCTGGATTTTGTTTCATTCAAGCATAAAATTGAAGTGTCTATGCGTGGATTGTGGATTTTGTGTGATATTGTAACTGGGATTAAAATGTCTGATGAGATGCGCTGTTTGACGGATTTGAGAAATTGAATGAGCCGTTGACGTCACATTAATGAATGAGAATAAAGAGATAAAACTTCATTCAAAATAAAGAATATTCTAAACACGGGTCTCTCGTTCATTAATGTATAAACAATGAATTTATCCCATCTGGCACAGTGGCGCAGCGGTAGTGCACAATCCTGGCAACCGGGCGACCGGTGTTCGAAACCCTGTGTTTCCAATATAATTTTTTGGAATATAATATTAATGATTATACGCAGAAGTAGCCTAGTTTTAAGTTAAAATATTATAAATCTACATGCATTGAGGATGTCATTCTTTATATAGCTCTCAACGTGCACCAAATTGAATTATTCCTACATTGCAAAAAGAAGGAAAAGACTAGGAGAAGTGGGATTCAAACCCGGGCCGCCTGTGTGAAAGTCAAAAGCAGACACCGTTACACCACAGTGTAGATAAGTAAAAGATCCACCATACATCAATCAATGGGTAAGAGAGCCGTGTCCTTATTCCGTATAACAGTTTAACTAATTATTTTCGCTAGCAAGATCTCATTTGATTTTCCATTCCATAAACCAAGTTTAAAGAAATATAATCTGATTGATTGGGGTAATGAGGGACTTAAAATTAGCCTATAGATAACGCATTTAACTTGTCGGCGAGGCGATTGAGCCGTAATGCAATCTGTTAATAAAGTTTTAAATCAATTAATCAATCAATGCCGTTAAAAAATCAGGATCTCTGCTATCGATACGTGATGGCTTTTCAACTGAAGCGGCCGCGTGCACTTATCCTGGGTCTCAAGTCTGGTTCTAGTTAACGAGACTGAATCCACCTTCGAGGAACATGAAAATCCCGGCTTCAAACATCGGGTTAACTGAAGCTGGATAATGGGACTCTTGATCGACTTAGTTGAACCAGGTACGGGGAATAGGGCCCTGGTCTCTTGTGAACTTTAATCCAATCTCTTTTTTTCCATCTACAAGACAAACGTTGCACCGTGTAGTTTTGAGAGAGACGATGGTTTACATTTGCAGAGCCTGCTACTATAATGTCATTGTAATGTATAATAAATACAAATTATTTTTAAGCACTGTAAATCAAACAGAAGCCCAGCAGATGCTTCTTTGAATAGTATATTTGTAAACATAATTTCGGGCCTCGCAATTGTAAACAACAACAACAACAGTAAAATGGTAACATTTCAATGTCACAGGGACCCAGTTTTTCCCACAGCATCGTTTATTGTAATGTATATTTTTCATATACCATAGCATTTTCCCACAACTCTTAGTTTAAAACGTATCTCCCAAAACTGGGACCATATCGGTATTGGCCGATGAGCAAAACTGGGCAGATATAACTTATATCTGCAAACATATATCGGCTGGTGATAGTAATTTCTTTCTTTCTTTATGGAAAAACTGGGCCAATGTGAACAACTGATGATTATTTCTCTGTCTAGCTGTTTGTTTTATTGATCATATTGACATTGGTAATATCGGTTATTGGCCATAACAGAAATGTTAATATTGTTTTTCATATTGGCGCATCCCTAGTAAATTACAAAAAGTCTTTAGTTGTTGTTTTTTTGCCAGTCTGATAATTACTGTTGACGCTTCTAAACCCAGAAAATGGTAATGGGGACAGCGCTATACAAACTCTACTGCATTTGGCTGAAATGGACCAATAGTAGAAGGATGGGGTTTTAGGCACATCCTAAAGCTTAAGCCCAGTGTGTGGGGGGGGGGGGGGAGGGGGTCATTGTAATCCTTATGACATATTAAATGGTCGACCATTACATACACTAACAATATAAGCACCACCCCTGGAACAAAGGGCTCATTAGGCTACTCTTAAAATGTCTAATGTTAAAAATACATTAACACTATGATCGCCGATGACGAGTTAAGACGTCATTCCTAGCCATGCTCATTCTGCCGAAGACGCCGTAACTCGTCTTTGATGTCAATATTTCAAAAATCTGTGATCGAAATCATATTTCCCCTCCGGAGCCCTGAGACACACTGCAAAGCTCCACTCAACTCTCTAGCGGTTCAAGAGCGCCATCTGGTGGCCGATCGGCAGATCGCCAACCGGAAATGACCCTTTGAACCGGTAGTGCTCATCCATATGTGGTCCGGGCACTCGCTATCGTTAGAGAGACTCCGTCTTGACACAGTGAACATCGATCGGTGCAAATAACTCGAAAAAACAACATGATTTGGACGTATATACTATTATACAACCTGGAAATGGATCGGGCATTTCTCCATCCCATAATAGAACAAATTCTGTTCCACGCTCATCTGCCAGCGGCGCGAGGAAGCCACGGTAAGATTCAGCGTTATATTCTAACGTGTTCCATATAAACTGCTATGATGAACATATGACCCACTCTGGATGAATCATCTAACGCTGCCCACGGAATTATAAACGATCCCCCGCCCATCCGGTCATCATCAGATGATATGTAGTAACTCCTAGAAGCACATCCAGTTGAAATTTTTTATCTCGCACAGATTCCTACCAAACTGTATTTGATCATCAATATAATGCATTTAGGGCTATAAATCACGTTCTGAAGAAAGCTGCAGAAAACGATAAAAACACTTATACTTTAGACCATATTTTAGTATGAATATGTGAATGAAAAAGTTTAACGTTGCTACACCCTGAACAATACATATAGGACATTGAATGGGCCATAATAATGGCAATTTAGCAATAGAATTTAAAAAGTTATAGCCCTGCAAAGAAGGGGAACTTCTCCATAGACAAATAGAGAGGCGAGGGATGGTAAATTATGAATTTAACCCATGGCGATCAAAGTGTTAAAGTGAATTCTGCATATTTCCTAATGGTACCTATAAAGCCAATGGTGCATCTATGTGGAACCATTACAGAACAAATAACCCTTAATGGTTCAAAAGTGGAACCATACAAGTGCCACGAAGAACCTTTTTCGCTTCTACGGTATATTATAAAACCACTTGTGAACCACAGAAGAAAGCTTTGGTTTCTTTCCACAGCAGGTGATATGATATGACCTGGTTCTACAAACATGAGTGCAGAGTGTCTCTTCAAACACTGATGGTTACACAGTGACACACACACACACACACACACACACACACACACACACACACACACACACACACACACACACACACACACACACACACACACACACACACACACACACACACACACACACACACACACACACACACACACACACACACACACACACACACACACACACACACACACACACACACACACACACACACACACACACACACACACACACACACACACACACATAGTTAAATAAATAGAAAGAACCATACAGTGGGTAATATCAGATTCCACCAGGACAGGGATTTAACTTAACATTGTATGTGAATTGAACAGTGTTAACCAAAAACACTTCCCTTTTTGGCAAACCCAGCTCCATCTCCTGTTAGCATCCACACTCTAGACTAATCATTTGTAATTAAACACACAACTCTGAGTGGCCAGCTTCTTCAGCTGAATAAATTATAGCACTTGACCCAAGCCATAGTTGCTGTTTCCTTTCCTCGTTGCAATATTCAGAAATAATCCCAAACCCCAGAAGGAACCAAGCTATTAAAGGCCCAATCAATTATTCAAAAGTAAACAAATGGCTAGCCCCACCACCAGAATGAAGAACTAGTATAAGAGACATATTGATTAACTGAGCTCTTGATCAGAGGAAGAGGTTTTAGACCCTAAAGTTGAACTATTACGCCCAGGATTGTAGAGAAAAGGATCATAGTCATCCTCATGACACTTAATGGTCCATTAAGTTCCCTGGTGCCTTTTACTGAAAGAATAGAGGTAAGGTCTTAAGACAATGTAATCCTTTCCTCCTAGCAGTGCAGTGTCTACCCAGGGTGTTTTAATGGAGTGGCTACCATCTACACTGGTGATCAGGGATATCTCCTGAGAGTGAAGAACTATAGAAACCACAGGAGGACAGGGGATAATAGCTTCCCTTGATTATGGAAGGTATCCAAGAGCAGTGACGTGCAATTAGGCAAATCTAAATAGAAGGCTGCATAGACTATTTCCTTTAGAAGCTGAATCAGCACCCGTTCCACAGGACAATAGCCTTGCAAGAAATAACTCATCTGTTCAAGAAGCTGCATGCTTTAGGGGGCGAGGTAGGAGAGAGAGAAATAGTCTACAGCAATGTTTCTCCCCCCTTCAGGGTGTTCCAGGCGGACCCCAGCAAAATGAGGAATTTCACTATTATTCTATTCACTAGAAGGATAACCCAATGAGAGAATGGATTCAAATGATTATTCTGACGTTTGGCTTCACTCTCTCCTCTGTTTCCTCTCCACCTACATTATAGACAGATATGGAATTCTGAACTAAATCACCTCTAACTACAATATCTCACATGAGGGTTTCAGATACAAAATTCTTATCAAATGGGGGTCCTTGACCTATTACGTATAGAGTTTGGGGTCCTTGACAATAAAACGTTTGAGAACCAATGGGCTACAGCACCTTCACAGGTTCAGAGAGAGAGCGACTAAAAAAGCTCATTGATGACAACATGAGAGAGAGAGCTCTCTATTATAATGATGTGTCACTATGGAACAAGGAGACATAGCTCGGATACCTCGGCTGTGTAAGCTAGACCTCCAGGGATCCGGATGGCCATGTAGATGAACATTTGAGAAACAATCACATGAATCGCCCCTCTCTAATGCCTCTCTAAGAGAAGTAATTATTCAGCTGAGGTGCTGAATGGAGAGGCGCTGTCAATGGGAGATCAAATGATGTCCTCCACTCTCCAGCCTGAACAGAGCCCTTCATTCACGACCCACACACAGAATATCTGTATACATATTTTTTCTCTTCTCCTCCTCCATTTCCACCGACCTAGAGGATCCCTGCTTTGATTACAAGATACTTCTCCAAGTTCAGCTATTCGGTCAATTGCAGTCCTCTCTGCTTGAACACAGTTCTAGATGGTTTCAGCAAACAGTGAGTCAATGAAAGGGAGGAGGTAGGAAGAGAAATATGAAATACTTATACTTCATAACTGACAACAAAAGGTAATTTTCACCAGCATGTAGTTAAGATGAACTATGGAGCCACTATACAGACAAGCACACTCCGACACTAACTCATGTTAGCAACCGGTAGCTAAGAAATTAAGTTATCGATTAACTGAGGAGGGCACTTTGTTTTTCCATATGGGTGAAACAGGAAATTCCCTACAGCCATCCTCTAGGTCTAGGATACTTACTTACTTACTTACTTACTTACTTACTTATCCTCTTCGTCCCGGTTGGGGCATAAGACCTCTAGAATATAAATGTATTTAATAATACTATATACTAGTGGTTCTTAAATTGGCCCAGTTTGGTGTGTTTTATGGGAACTGATTTTGCTGCTATCTAGCTTTGACCCGCAGAACCAGTTTTGGTGCTATGTAACTTTGGCCCTCAGGAAACAATTTCAGTTTAAATGGGAAGACCACTCAATTTAAGAACTGACGTATACAATTATTTTTGCTTTTAACAGCCAAATAAATGTTTGTAAGCATGGAGAACTCTGTCACGAGGCTAGACATCAGAGAACAAAGACAGCTATGAAGTACAGCCTAGAAGTCTGTTGACAACTAATTACAATTGTATTCTGCTTTCAATTCTAAACCGGAAAATAGACCCTTGTCCTTGGAAAATAGTTACCTTTCCATCTTGTCCTTGTCACAGATTAGGGGGCAGGCCAGAATCTCCTCTCTTGTTTGTGTTTTGTCTTGTTTATTTTAAACACCTTTCTATCCTAGAGGATGGCTTTAGTGAATTTCCTGTTTCACCCATATGGAAAAACAAAGTGCCCTCCTCAGTTAATAGATAACTTAATTTCTTAGCTACCGGTTGCTAACATGAGTTAGTGTCGGAGTGTGCTTGTGTGTATAGTGGCTCCATAGTTCACCTTGACTACATGCTGGTGAAAATTACCTTTTGTTCCAGGCAGTCAGTTATGAAGTATAAGTATTTAATATTTCCCTTCCTACTTCTTCCCTTTCATTGACTCACTGTTTGCTGAAACCATCTAGAACTCTAAACTGTGTTCAAGCAGAGAGGACTGCAATTGACCGAATAGCTGAACTTGGAGAAGTATCTTGTAATCAAAGCAGGGATCCTCTAGGTCGGTGGAAATGGAGGAGGAGAAGAGAAAAAATATGTATACAGATATTCTGTGTGTGGGTCGTGAATGAAGGGCTCTGTTCAGGCTGGAGAGTGGAGGACATCATTTGATCTCCCATTGACAGCGCCTCTCCATTCAGCACCTCAGCTGAATAATGACTTCTCTTAGAGAGGCATTAGAGAGGGGCGATTCATGTGATTGTTTCTCAAATGTTCATCTACATGGCCATCCGGATCCCTGGAGGTCTAGCTTACACAGCCGAGGAATCCGAGCTATGTCTCCTTGTTCCATAGTGACACATCATTATAATAGAGAGCTCTCTCTCTCATGTTGTCATCAATGAGCTTTTTTAGTCGCTCTCTCTCTGAACCTGTGAAGGTGCTGTAGCTTATTGGTTCTCAAACGTTTTATTGTCAAGGACCCCAAACTCTATACGTAATAGGTCAAGGACCCCCTTTTGATACGATTTTAAAGAAATTCCTCATTTTGCCGGGGACCGCCTGGAACGCCCTGAAGGATCCCTGGGGGTCCCCAGGTCCCACTTTGAGAATCACTGCTGTAGACTATTTCTCTCTCTCCTCCCTCGCCCCCTAAAGCATGCAGCTTCTGGAACAGATGAGTTATTTCTTGCAAGGCTATTGTCCTGTGGAACGGGTGCCGATTCAGCTTCTAAAGGAAATAGTCTATGCAGCCTTCTATTTAGATTTGCCTAATTGCACGTCACTGCTCTTGGATACCTTCCATAATCAAGGGAAGCTATTATCCCCTGTCCTCCTGTGGTTTCTATAGTTCTTCACTCTCAGGAGATATCCCTGATCACCAGTGTAGATGGTAGCCACTCCATTAAAACACCCTGGGTGTGCACTGCTAGGAGGAAAGGATTACATTGTCTTAAGACATTACCTCTATTCTTTCAGTAAAAGGCACCAGGGAACGTAATGGACCATTAAGTGTCATGAGGATGACTATGATCCTTTTCTCTACAATCCTGGGCTTAATAGTTAAGCTTTAGGGTCTAACCTCTTCCTCTGATCAAGAGCTCAGTTAATCAATATGTCTCTTATACTAGTTCTTCATTCTGGTGGTGGGGCTAGCCATTTGTTTACCTTTGTTTGAATAATTGATTGGGCCTTTAATAGCTTGGTTCCTTCTGGGGTTTGGGATTATTTCTGAATATTGCAACGAGGAAAGGAAACCGCAACTATGGCTTGGGTCAAGTGCTATAATTTATTCAGCTGAAGAAGCTGGCCACTCAGAGTTGTGTGTTTAATTACAAATGATTAGTCTAGAGTGTGGATGCTAACAGGAGATGGAGATGGGTTTGCCAAAAAGGGAAGTGTTTTTGGTTAACACTGTTCAATTCACATACAATGTTAAGTTAAATCCCTGTCCTGGTGGAATCTGATATTACCCACTTTATGGTTCTTTCTATTTATTTAACTATGTGTGTGTGTGTGTGTGTGTGTGTGTGTGTGTGTGTGTGTGTGTGTGTGTGTGTGTGTGTGTGTGTGTGTGTGTGTGTGTGTGTGTGTGTGTGTGTGTGTGTGTGTGTGTGTGTGTGTAACCATCAGTGTTTGAAGAGACACTCTGCACTCATGTTTGTAGAACCAGGTCATATCATATCACCTGCTGTGGAAAGAAACCAAAGCTTTCTTCTGTGGTTCACAAGTGGTTTTATAATATACCGTAGAAGCGAAAAAGGTTCTTCGTGGCACTTGTATGGTTCCACTTTTGAACCATTAACGGTTATTTGTTCTGTAATGTTTGCACATAAATTCATTATTGGCTTTATAGGTACCATTAGGGAATATGCAGAATTTCTTTTTAATGTATTTATAACATTTTAAATTGAGGTGAAATTTGAAGAGTAGCCTAATGAGCCATTTGTTTTATGAGGTGGTGATTATAGTGTATATTGTATCATTAGAAGATCTATTCATTCAAACCTTTATTTAAATCTTGATGGATCATTGCGGTTGACAATATCTACAATGACGTTGAGTTACACAAAGTTAACAATACTATATAGTGGTTCTTAAATTGGTAGCTTTGGCCCTCGGAACCAGTTGTGCATTCGCTAGTTGATTAACTGAGCTCTTGACTAACTAAATGCAAGTGCATTCGCTGTATTTTGTGCCTGTAAAAGGTTTGTTTACGTTGGTAATGCTTGTAAACGCTGTAGTAACAGTTCTATATTCCGACTTACAACAGGTTTAGAAATCTAAAATAGCCTATTTTCCATCTATAGATCAAGCTCTTCAATAATGTACGAGATAATATATTATACCCCACATTGATATGGGGGGAAAAAAGAAAATCACATATTGGTGCAGCTTTAAGGCTTTCACAAGAATATATACCATTACTTAGGGGTTAGGTAAAGTCTGGAGCACACAGAGATGGGCTAAGAGGATTAGTGAGTGGTGTCTGTCTGGAGCAGAGGGTGATCCTTCCTGTAGCACCATATGTTGGGATCATAAACAATACAGTCAGGGACACAGTGGAGGGGGAAAGCCCACATAGACTCCCTTTGCCTTTTCATGATGATGTCAATCTTTACCATTGAAATTCATAGTATAGATTATACTAAGTAAGTAGTATCCGATTGGTGCAAGTTACATGAAAATATAGAATTTTGGAGGCAATAAAACAAATTAATGCTATTCTGAAACAGAATATCACATTTTCTAGATAGTGGTGATTATTAGGGGTGTAACAACAATTGTAATTTTCTATATGAATATAGATTATTTTTATTTTTATAAAAATGTTTTTGGCTATTTCACGTGATTACTGATTGGGGGTAGACTTCAAATATTAATTATTTCACAGGACGAAAGTATACCAAAGATCATAAACATGCTAATGTGTTTGTGCTGTACATCTTTTCCTTACCCCCCGAAATCAATATCACGTCCCCTTTAGGGGTCGCGACCCCCATGCTGACACCACTGGTTTAGATGACAGTATTTTGACTGTATTTTGTTTGGAGATCTTCATTTCCATCTGAAATCCTTAATAATACTGCTGCAATGTGCAAGATTTACATTACATTTTGAAAGAATTATGTAGAAATATTATGCAGAAATGCATACCTTTGCATGGCTCGATGACACCCTCCCAGTCCTCATAGCCAACATACAATCCTCATACATAATAAAGTGTCCTTGTAATGCCTTTGTCTGCATGAGGCAAGCTTAACACTGGGGATAAAGAAGAGTCAACTATTGTATAAGACATTTTACCAGAGAGAAGTCAATCATTCCTACCGTGGGTGAATGAACTGAACTCAGTTTAATTGAACCCTCACACTGAAGGGACATTTCCTTTGGACAGCCCATGTATTTGCAGTCAATCCAAATTACTTGGAGTGTGAATGTTTAATATATCACAAAGAAAGTACTCAACCTCTACTGTCTTTAACTATGAATGGCCACAACACTCTAGCTATGCAAAATAAAACAATGGAATGGAATGGAATGATCTTTATTGTCATTGTTACAATGTTACAACGCAATTTAAAATGCAGCCCTAGGTGCTAGCCGTCACACAGTCCTAGATCATAAAAACAGTCCTAAACACAGTATTAAAATAATAAAACAAGAGTAATATTAACCAGCAGGCCTATCTTAAAACTCCAGGAGGTATCTGCTTCTATTCATTTGTACTAAGCTGGGCTAGGTTGCAGCCGGATAGCTTTCTACTGAAACGCACAGAGAGGAAACAGGGTATCTATCTTCTTGCATAGTGTTGGCGTGTTCCTTTAAAGTCTCTGGTTGATTAACTGCTGTGATATGCATTTTAAATGTGTGCATTTGAGTGTACAGTATGGCGTGCATTTGTGTGTGTGTGTGTGTGTGTGTGTGTGTAGGTGTGTGTGCGTGCGTGCGTGCATGTGTGAGTGTGTGCGTGCCTGTGATGTAGTCGGTGCAATGAGCTGGATGCACCCGTGTGAGGGATGTGGGGTGGGGACGTAGGGTGCTGTGGGGCGAGGACGTAGGGTGCTCTGCAAGCATTTCTTAAAGATTGAATGACCAGTGAACCATAGGCCTGATAATCACACACATCCAGATGAAAAGGGCAAGCAGCACCATTGGCCAGGCATCACCACATCTAGTCCAATTAGACATGTCATCATTACAGTCCCTGTTGCTCACTGGTTCTATTTGTAGAATGTTGTTGCACCGTTAGATGTCATCTTCTTCCCCATTGTTGTTGTTGTCGTTGTTGCTGCTGCTGCTATTTTCAACTCTACTCCACACACAGATGGAGAAGGTTTGTACATAAAATTAAAAACTAAATTGAAGTCACTCTGAATCTGAGTGCTGACAGGGATGACATCATTGGCGGTGTGTGCAGGCATGAAATGTAGCCTATATAGCAGGGCTATTCAACTAAATTGTTCAGGGGGCCACATTGTCAGAAACCCAAGGGGCCAGGGGCCGGACTGCCACGGCGCCTCCCCGTGCTATGAATATATGTACACTTGACACAACACGCAACCACATTTTCACAACTTTTATTTAACTACATTGCAAAAGTAGTATACTTTTCATTTATGTGCCACATCTGCAACATCTCCTGCAGAAAGTGCTTCATTTATGACTGTGCAACAACTGCAACATCTCCTCTTCAACATTTCAATATAAAAATAAAATAAACAAGTGCATGATGTGCATCTGAACATTCTAACATCAACACTTGAACAAAAAAACACATTTATAGTGCAGCTGAGCTTATGAAAAAGTGCTTCATGTCTGTGCAACAACAGCAAATCACAGCATCTTATTAGCACTTATTGTCCACTCTTAACTCTCAAACATCAGGGGGGTGGGGGGCAGACAGGCCTAGCCTACATACACACATCTAATGAGAGCGATTGCACTTCTTTGACTGGGCAATGGCAGAGAAAGAGGGTTCATAGGAAGTGAGGGCTACCCGCAAACAGTGATGCAAATGCTCATTTGTCAAGGAGGCACGTTGCTTGTTTTAATGGCATTCATGTGAGAGAAACTGGATTCACAGGTGTATGTTGAGCCAAACATATGTTGAGCGGGCCGCCAGTTGAATAGCCCTGCTATATAGATTATAGAAAGTAGTCTATTGATGCAAGACAATTGAAAGGAAATAAACAATAAGCCTACTACTATTCCGAGAAAGGAAAACATAGGCCTACATGCATTTTTTTCTTAGCCTGGAAATGATTGCTGTTACTGTGTTCATCTTTTATTTATATATCACTGTGTAGCTCAATGTAAAAGCATGTTGGAAAGCAATTCTCCCACTAGTAATATTTTTGAACAAATGTTTTCATTTTACATTTTAAGATGTATTATTTGTAAGGGAGATTCAAGCCAGCAAGCCATAACAGCTAATACATGTTCTAGCTTTAAACATAGTGCTACTATTTACTTTAGCTAGCTGTCTGAAAACAAATTATTTTACATAACATGATTTTACATCAAATCCATGTAGAGGTTACTGCAGATTGAGATATACTGTACATGTGAGCTTTTAAGATACTCAAAATTACATATCTCTGTTAGAAATTGTGCAGTGAGTGGTTGCTATGGTTTTTATTTTTTTCTAATTTGCTCTCGTTGCTATGTTTTGAACATGATATCTATCTGTGTCTATAGTGGTTGCCTTATGTCTCTGATCTTGTTTTGAGTTTCCTTTCTTGACCATGTTTACATGTATTGCGTTCATATATGATTATGGACATTGATGGGATGGGACGGGAGTGGAACTTTGTACAAGCCCTTTGGGCTTCGTTCCCTCCTAGCACTGTTTTTAAATAATGTGCTAAATAAAATAAACAAAACTATGAACTCAATAGATGCCTTTCCTTTCACAGAATATTTAAAATGCCCTCCAGTGGTCCTCCATGTTGGAAGAAACAACGGTTTCTATGTGTAAAACAACAAACATTTAATAACTTGATGCCTTATTACTGGGTCTTGTAAACAAGTCGCAGTGAAACAGTTATATCATACTTATATATATATATAACGGATGGTATTGTGAAACGCAGTCAAGAAGGGCTGGGGTGAGTAGCGGTGCTAGGGGGTTAAACTCTCTCACATCCTCAAAAGACGCATAAACCCATTACTTAGAAGTGAATTCACCTCTTGGAATAGCGGTCTGTGTTGCTGGCCGCGGTGTGGGAGACCGGGGTTCGACTCCCACTCAGGGCATTGACGTTTGAGATGATGTTGTCACAACCGTTACATATATATAGAATTATATATATATTTGACCTACTCTACCACCACTGCACAGAAATTGGGCATTTCCTTTTGAAAGTGGTCACCAAATGGTTACAGGCAGCCACATTGGAAGAAAGAGAACTATACACAAGCATTCTGTGCAAGGCCTGTATTGCACAGGACCACAGTTTCTCACGGGTCCAGTGGAAAAACATAGGGTGCTGAATACTGTACCATACGGTACCAACCCACACTACTTACCCAGCGCAGGTAGCCCACAGCATAGCAGTGGAGAAACCATAGTGAAGAGAGAAGCACGTCTAACCCGCCCACAGCGCTCTCTTTAGAATACAGCAGCAAATAACAGCTACACGCTGCATACTGACTGCAGCAGCGGAAAAACAAGGTTTTGGCCAAACAAAGTGTAGCTGTTGTCACTTGGGATTGAGAAGAAGAAAGGGAAATTGAGAAAGAGTCACTTCTGCAATACAAGTAGAGGTCAGGTACAGTATGTACACTGGGGAGTGCTGGGATATGCATTTAAATGTGTGCATTTGCATGTACAGTATGTTGCATGTGCATGTGCGTGTGCGTGTCTTGTAGAGGGGGAAAGCATCTGGGGATGCAGAGAGTATGACAGCTGCTGTGTCCTGCTTTGAGCTCGGAGGAATGAGCCTCATTGTAGCAACCTCCTCTAGATGAATAAAATATGACGTGCACATAGAGAGTCACCCCTGCATAAATACACTGTACAACACCTCTGAGAGAGAGATAGAGATTATAAATGTACAAGTGTGTGTGTGTATGTATGTAGAGAGAGAGAGAGATGGAGAGAGAGAGAGAAAGAGATTATACATTTACAAGTGTGTGTGTGTGTATGTATGAGAGAGAGAGAGAGAGAGAGAGAGAGAGAGAGAGAGAGAGAGAGAGAGAGAGAGAGAAAGAGAAAGAGAAAGAGAAAGAGAAAGAGAAAGAGAAAGAGTGAGGGAGGGAGGGAGGGAGGGAGGGAGGGAGTGATTATGTATTTACGTGTGTGTATGTATACACACACACACGGCACATCAGTTCATCAGTGGCAGTCTGAGAGTGAAGAGTGACAAGACACCAGTCGATCACTAATGTATAGGGATGCCCCGATCATGTTTTTTGCCACCGATACTGATCACCGATCGTCGTGAGCCATATCGGCCGATACCGATCCGATACCGATCGTTTTTGATTAAAAGAAATTAAAATTTATATAAAAAAAAAAAAAATCTTTTAATTAAATATATATATTATATAATTAGACTTGTACTTGTATTATCTGCGAGACATCGCCACCACGCAACAAGCTCCACTGTCTGTGTGTACTCTAGTAGCCTCCAGCTACGGCCAGGATTCTCCGGAGCTGCAGCTGGACCTATACTCGAGTAGCCTCGAGCAGAGCTACAGCCAGGATTCTCCGGAGCTGCACCTGGACCCTATTGGTATAACGTTACTTAACTGTGCTCAACAAGCCCTCAGCTCGAATACGCATCGAATCAGTGTTATAAGACATTGATATCAGGTGCTATCTGTAGCTACTGCTAGCCGGATATATAACGTAACGTTAATACAACGCCTCAGTGAATTATTTAATGGGACATTTAGTTTTGAACAGTGAACTAACGTGAGCTAACAGCTAACAGCTAACAGGTATCATACACATCTCTACTATACTTGCTGGAGCGTTTGTTGATATCAGGAGCTATCGGTAGCTGGCCGGCTAGATACCGTTCGGTTAGACAATGCCTCATCATGTATTAAACTAAAAGTGAATAGTTGACTGGGTCATTTTGTAACGGTAGCTAAGCTAACGTTAGCTCAGGGAGACGCCGACGCCGTCCTCCCGTGTCCCGTCTCACTAGACTAGACCCGTGTTTACATGCGTGCGGGAGGGAGGAGCAGACCCCGCACCACCCGGTGTCTGAGACAGAACTCAGCGAATGAGATCGGCTTTGACGATCGGCGAAAATAAAGCATTATCACCGATCACCGATCGCATATTTATACTGATTATCGGCCGATAACGATCGGTGGCCGATCGATCGGGGCATCCCTACTAATGTACTTCTCATACCTTATTGATCTTTGCTGGAGTGCTTTGATCCTCTTGAAGTTTGTGTAAAGTGCATCTGCATGACCACACATGTTGCAAGCTTCGAGCAAGTTATGAGTTTGAGCTCATCGTGTGGTAGTGATCTTTGACTAATAGGGGTGTAACGGTACACAGAAGCCACGGTTCGGTACGTACCTCAGTTTTGGGGTCACGGTTCGGTACGATGACAGGAGAAACATATTTAGGTAGTCAGTGATACCGGTGTCATTCTGTGTTCAGGCATCCACTGAGTAAATTAATTGCCTACCGCCCCCACCGCTGTGTGATTTTTAAGTTTCAGTTTCACTTCTAGAGTAGATTTAACTTGACGTGAAGCAGAGAAAGAAGACTCTAGAGAAGAGATGACATGTTACACAACAATGGCAGAGGATTGATCAATATTTTTTATTTAAACACCGCAGCAGCTCGACTGGAGAGAAGCTCAGCAAAAGTATGCTGTGCGTTTTTTGGATAAGCTGCGAGTAAAAGTTACGCGGAAGAAAGTTGGTGTGGGTGTTATTTGGCGAACAAGAAAAGGATGAACATTTTTAGTAATGACCCTGCTGTGTTACAAACATATATTTTGGCAAGGGGTGAATATGGAGTTTTGAATGAAATTCTGCACGCAAAAGAAAGTTCTGCAAGTGCGTTCCATTAGTGGTTAATGTACCGTTGCATTATTTCAGTACACAGCGTGTACTGAACTGAAGGTCCAGTACTGAAACGGTTCGGTATGGATACGTGTACCGTTACACCCCTATTGACTAATAAAGAATAGAGGCTCAAATTACTTTTGCCTTGTCTCCATTAGCTACAGTATGTTCAGCCTGAATCGAACTAGCCATGGCCAGGTTTGGTATGGTACGTTGGGTTTGCGTCTCCATTGTGTTTCTTGTAAACTCTCCGGTTGCTAGGCCACCTTTAAAAATTCACACAAACAACTGTGGAACAGAAGCTAAACCCATGATGATACAAAAGTCCCAGCCGGCTGTGGCCAGATCTAGTCAGGTTGTGAAAGGTGGCTGTCCCAGGTTTGGCCAGGTTCTAAAGACAATGGAGATGCTCGCTGCGGCTAAACCCTGGCTAGTGGAGACAAGGCATTTGTGTCAGTATCCAGGCTTGTAATTCTCACTGGACCCACAGTGGTGAGCCAGTTTCCTATTAGCAGTTCCACTGGTAGCGAAGCCTTCCAAGCCCAGAGAGACAGGGAGAGAGAGGGGGAGGAAAGGACAGGGGACAGAGAGTCTAGTCCAAGTCTAGTCAGGTAAACATGAGTTTTTTCACTATATTTAGCAGTCGTCTGGTAATCAGATTTGTTAGATTCCGGCTCCTCCCGGCAGCGTGTCGAAGTGTCCTTGGGCAAGACACTTAACCCCTAACTGCTCCCGATGAGCAGGTTGGTACCTTGCACGGTTGCTTCCGCCGTCGGTGTGTGAATGTGTGAGTGAAAGGGTCAATGTGAGGCACAAGTTGTAAAGCGCTTTGGATAAAAATGCTATATAAATGCAGTCCATTTACCATTTATAAAATAGACCTATATTCTGATTCATGATGGTTGAAGAAAGCTCCAAAGTGCTTCTGCTTCTTCTACCAATCAAACACCTCAAGAATGTCTGGGAATACTGGGGCTTTAAGAGATTGACTTGTATTCCAGAAATAAACTATTTTCTTTGGAGACACAATCTCAATTTCTGTAAGCTCACTGGACTTTTCAAACAAGATTGAAAGTCAGCCTCTACTAACTTTCGTAACTCATCATAACTCAAAATACCGATACAATTCTATCCAGTGTGTTTACAAACATTGAGTTTCAAGTAAAACTCAACTTTGGTGCAGTCTATTGTCGTATGAAGGCCTCGCTCCATCCGTTTGAGAATGTAAAAAAAAAACTCTTTAATCCCATGGTTTGGCAATTTTTGTTCCTTGCATTCAACCATTCACAGATGGTGGAGGCAACCATACAAGGTGCCAACCTGGACATCGGGAGAAATTAGGGGTTAAGTGTCTTGCTCAAGGACACTTCGACACGCTGCCCGGGAATCGAACCGGGAACCTTCCGACTACCAGACAACTACTCTACCTCCTGAGCCACTGTCGCCCCTGCTTAAATATATATATATATATA
Source organism: Notolepis coatsorum (assembly GCF_963971535.1). Taxonomy (NCBI): domain Eukaryota; kingdom Metazoa; phylum Chordata; class Actinopteri; order Aulopiformes; family Paralepididae; genus Notolepis; species Notolepis coatsorum. The sequence continues at coordinate 131,190,566 of NC_140174.1, forward strand.
TTTTTTTTTCTTGTTTTTGCACCAGTCCACTATAATCCCTCCAGCCAACTCAAGGTTGCAGTCCCCATGACTAATTATGTGCATATACACAGTATTATACACGGCTTACACAGCAATAACACTGCCAGTGCTCTGGCTTCCCTCTAACCTTGGGCCGAGCCTTCACTTCTATTGCTGCGGTTGACAAGAGGAGAGGCATCAACCAGGAGTCAGTGGGGCATTGAGAATCATCCCCCAGGCGCCCTGGCGCAGACACACGCACTGTCACCACAGAGACAAGAGCTGCAGAGGGTTTGGCACGGCATGGAAACACACCGGTTGGCTGACCGGGCGTGCTTCAGTCGGCCCATGTGATGATAGTCCCACGCACATCCCAGCCTGACAGATGGAGAATATTAGCTTTGGCGAGGTGGACCTGTGCTTGTGCTTGTGTGCGTGTGCGTATGTGTGTGTGTGTGTGTGTGTGTGTGTGTGTGTTACTACTGCAGTCAGGACCAGACTGATAAGTAGAGACTTATCAGTCTTATCCTATGTGTAGGGTTGCCACCCGTCCCTTAAAATACGGAATCGTCCCGTAATTGGAAAGTGAAAGACGCGTTCCGTATTGAACTGATACGGGACGCCCTTTGTCCCGTATTTTAAGGTTGCCAGTTTAGTGAGAGAAATGAGCCAGCCGAGCTACAAAAACAAGCAAGATTGTGTCAAAGTTGCGGGAAATAAACAGACATGGCAACTCTGGTATGGTGGGCGTGCGCTCAGCAGCTCACCGACCAATGAGAATTAGCGCTTTCACGTTGCTAAGAAGAGTTCTGTGCCGTTGTGCCAATCATCTGTCTGTGCGCTGCGTGATTTCTTTTCGAAGACGCTTTGAAAATGTCTACAGCAGACACTGTGACTCCACCGCGTCCTAAAAAGACAAAACGCCTCCAGAAATACAGACCTGAGTGGGAAGAGGAAAACCACTGGCTTGATAGTGTCAGAGTAGGTATGTATGTGTTTTCTGTGGCGCATGGTGGACTGACTGACTGACATCAGACAGCATGCCTCAGGAGAACAACATTCCCGAAATATAAGAACGCAAAGAAAGGACCCAAGCACAGGTGTCACAGTTCTTCATGAGTGAAACATCTCCTGAGATTGATTCGGTATGGGATATTACATCTTATTTATCTGGTTGTGTTTTTAACTAGATGTCAGTTAAAACAGTTATTTACCTGCCCTGGCAGCCAGGAGCCTACTCTTCTTTGCACTTTATTTTTTATTCATCTTTTAATTTGGGTCACACAAGTGTTTCATTGTATTATTGTCCTCTTTCAGTAAAAGTGTTCCCAGGCTTTGTTTTTACAGCACTTTATATGCATACAGTATTATGCTCAAGTTGAGGCTATAGTTCAGCAAATTTATTTAAACAATGTTAAATGCAAATAAAGCACTTTAAACTTTAAGTATGACTAAATGCTTTCTTGACTATATAGTAACTGTTCCAAAATGCATAGATTTCTATGTATTTTAGGGGTTTGGGGGGCTAGCTCTTTTTAATATAAATGTCATAGATTGTTTTATTTAGATTTCATAGATTTCTATGCATTTCAGGAGTTTGGGGGGCTGGCTCCCCAAAATAATTAAATAACATAACCCTAAGCCTAACCCTAAAACCAAAATAAAGTAAAAAAAAAAATTGTTACAAAATCCGGCCATTTTCGCCCCAAAAACGCCCCAAAACCGCCCAAAAATGTGTCTTGCACGCGCTACGCGCACGCTCGATGATAGGTGTCCCTTATTTCTATTGGTCAAAGGTGGCAACCCTACCTATGTGATGCTTCTAGCACAGTAGCTCAACTAGAACAACATCTACTGTAGGTGGAATTGTAGACAATGGAACCCCCCCCCCTGTGGAATAATATAATGCCCTCATGTAAAGACATTCCCCTCCCCTTTCTCCCCAATGCTGTGTCCCCCCCCCCTCTCCCCAATCCTGTATCCCCCCCCCATTTGACCTATCAAATGGGACCAACCCCCCCCCCCCCCTTTTAACTATATAATGCTCCTCCCAACAACATTCCGGGGCTCTTTACCTGGGTCATTTCAGCTGATCACCTGGGGCGAGAGCCTCAGCCATTCTCTCTATGTACTATGTATATTTCTATCTGTTTGGTTAATAAACCTTTGTTATTATCCAAACCTCGGTTGACTGAGAACATTCTTCTTCAGGATATCCACGAATATCCCACAATTGGCGTCTACGAACTTGTGACGGACTCTTTGCGTCCTCCCGGCGTGCTGTATTGTTTCATCTATACAGAGAAAAGAGAGTATAATAGACTGGTCGACCAAAATGTATGGCAAGGAATTAAAACCTTCCCGCTTTTCTCTGTGCCAGATGAATGTTACGGAATGTTGTCTAATATTGAGATCATGGCTGAGTAAGAATAGCGTGTATTAATATATCTGATCTGTATTGAGAATCATTACCGGGGAAACGCGTGTACCCGGGTCCTTATCAGGCGGTTCTGAGAGGATTTGCGGGGTTGTAGTGCTATTCCCGGATCGAGCTGGTGCCGACCAAAAGCTAAGGCACACCATATAGGTTGTTGGATTGCTAACCCAAGTCTAGCTGATGCAGACTAAAATATAGGCAACACGGCAAGAAACGTGGGCTTATTAGACGTGATATCCTTGGAAAACGCTACTCTCTTAGAAACTGTTCTGTGATTCTTTTGCAAAAGGCGGGAAGTAGGACCGAGAGCTGACAAAATCATAATTAGATTTAACAGAGTAACGTCATAATATTCATAGTTTCAACCTCAAACTAAGCCCACGACCTCTTCCATTCCTGAAAACGATGTATTCGGATTAGGTGAACCTAGGGCTGGGCGATATGACCAAAAACGTTATAAAAAAAAATGATTAAATTATTTTCATATAATTCGATATCGATAATTATCGTCGATATAATGTATGTCAAGTTTAATTAACTTATTATGCTGCTGCGAATGTCTCGAGTCGAGTTGATGTCGTCATCAGTCCGTGCACGTTAGAAGTTAGCCGACAAGCGGAATATCTCATGGCAATGTAATAAATATGACACTAAAATACTCTCTTCCGCCACAATATATTGAAACGACATCCACTGTATACCACACACTACTATGAACGTGGCCTCAGAATTCACGCCGCACACATACTCTGCACGTAAATATATAAAACATCGCCGTGCAAGCTAGTTAGCCTAGCCAGCCTGTTGTTCCTAAGCGGTGTATTCCATGACAATGTGCTCAATATGATACTAAAATACTCTCTTCCGCCACAATATATTGAAACGACGTCCACTGTATACCACACACTACTATGAACGTGGCCTCAGAATTCACGCCACACACATACTCGGCACGTAAATATATAAAACATCGCCGTGCAAGCTAGTTAGCCTAGCAAGCCTTGTTGTTGAGTGAGTGCTACCTCTGGGTCTCCTTCCTGGTCTCCTTCGCTCTCGGCCATCTCCTTCACCGATTGGTTGTTAGTGCGTGCTCATATCCAAGCTTGGAAAATCGATATATCGAAACTTTGCGACCACGTTTCATGTTTATTTCGAGGAAATAATTTATCGCGATAGTTATCGTTATCGTTTTATCGCCCAGCCCTAGGTGAACCAATTGATCACTACAGATAGCGGGAAGCTGACTATGCGACGTCCCGGTAGTACGTGAATGTACATTAAACGGGACATTAGTCGCGGGTTGAAGGGGCCGTGAGTGTGATTAAACGGTATATTCAAATCTAATATAGCGCTGTTAAATTTCGAAGTTCAGGTTCGGTCGTTATGCGTTAATAACGGTGTATAGTGTATATCGAGGGTATAAAAGCCTTATCGCAGCATGGTGCTGGTCGATTAAACGAACAGCGATCCGATACAGATCAAGTATACAAACACATTAGCTTGTATATATTATTGTTTGTTTGTCTGTTTAAGTCTCGTTTGTATGTGCACAGTATTAGAACCCGCAGCGGTGCTTTAGTGAGTTAAGAACCGGCTGATATCGCGCCGAGCATTGGGAAACGAGTTAACGTTATACCGGGAATAACATTGGGGTGCAACTCTCGCGACATGCTAGGAAAGTGACTTCCGGTTGGGAATTGTAGGTTTATCGTTTCTGTTTGTTTACGTTTCACATATGCACAGGCTCGTTCATTCGGTTACAAAACGCTGGTTTTAGGTGAATTCCAGGCTATTGAGAGCCCGCGGAAAAGTACTGCATGGATTGCAAAGCGTTATTTCCGAGGTGAATGAGAACGCGTGAACGTCGCTTGGAGCGATGACGTCATACAAATGTGCGCCATGAAGTTATGATTTTGATATGAAACTATCCATGGGCGAACGTAAAGTTTAATATGCCCGAGGCCGAGGGTATATGAAATCCACGTGTAGTATATGTTTTATTTGTATGTGTAAATATGCGCTGCAAGGGGGTAAGATAATATGGTTATACAAATAACTGAACTGAACTGTGAGGATCCGACGTGAACACAACAGCTTTTTCTGTAAGTATGAAGTCCTAATGTAGCTGCATGACATAACTATCTTCTCATTTGCAGTGAATTACAGCTATCCCATATCGCTTGAGTGATTGTTTTTCATTACTGTACAAGTTATAAGTCACATAAAGCTAACCTCAATGCCTGTTTCAAATTTGTAATGTATCTGTGGGCGCGCCGGTAGGCTCGCTCCTCATAAATAGGTTTCTATATCTTAGAATGTGCACAAGGCTAGTGATAAGGCAAACATGCTATGTTTATTCAACTAATCATTTCTATCACAATTTATGAGTAACACACTTACTCCCAGTATAGGCGATTGGACCTTATAAGCTTTTACAATTATGTTTAAAAATAAGAGGTTTAGATAGAGGAGTGGGAAATTAACATGTTTTTTTGTGTTTACAGGAGAGGCAGACTGATTTAACTCTAAATTGAATTACAGAGCAGTGTTTAAACACTCACTCGTATCACAAAAGACATACTACATTGAAACTCCAGTGATTTGCATGTCAACACAAGATTCAACCGAAGATGGTGTGGAGTTGAAAGACAATCGATTGACCATTTAAAACAAATCTGCATCCAAACACCCACATGTAAATTTTGTTTCACAGGAACAAAGACGATAACAGACGCTATTCAGAGTGGGCACTTGAAACCCACAGGGTAGGGCATGAATGAGACAAAGCAATGCAAATGCCTGCACAACACGAAAGGGCTTGGTGAATGCAATGTCTGGCGAACACCATGATTCACTGGTACCTGATGAATGCAGTAAGGAAATTACTCACAATTCTATTTTTCCACTAACTAATAACATGCATGACTCTTCTTTTAACAAACTAATACATTTCTATGACTGCAAATATCAAACCACCAGGGAGGTACACAATGATTATCTAAATGTACAAGGTGTACACTTACATTGATCATTTAGCTGACACTTTTATCCAAAGCGACTTACAGGTTCTGTGCGACAGGTCACCAGGAAGGGCAACTCTATCAGCTGAGTAACAATGTTCATCAAAGTGTTGAGTGCCACAGTGTAGGTTAGTTTTATTAGGACGAGTGCATGACAGTAAGGTTAGTTAGGGTTAGATGACAAAATGAATGATTGTTTTTCATGCAAAATTAACTGGCTGCCTAGATTTTTATGTTTTTTCCCCATGCTAATACGATGAGCCACACTGAGATGTGAAGAACGCCAGAGAAGTCATGGTGAGGTAAGTATCCTAAAGCACACCAACGTACGCGGCCTGAGGTAAGGTCAACTTCAATTTAACATCACAGACTATGAAGATAAAGAGCTACCGTAATTCCTCTAATAGTAACCCCGGCTTGTATTTGTTTCAACTGTAGCGGGTACCAGGCTTGTATTAGGAGGAGGCCTGTATAAGAGGGAGGCCTATATTTCAAATTTTCAAACGGATCATAATGAATAAATCAACATTTTGTGTCAGTTTGAACCCAGTAAAATGTACTGGGTTCATTTATTGAAACCAAGTACTGTATGAAATAGTAAACAGTGCAATTACAGGTGGTCACTGGTCATTTCAACGTTTTCAAAGTGAAATCAAGTAACTAGCTCAGTATGCAGTTCAGTATATTAGTAACCCGGCTTGTATTAGGAGGCCGGCTTATAATTGCTTAGCTCAAGAGCGCACCCGGCCATTAATAGAGACCCGGCTTGTATTTGAGACCCGGTTACTATTAGAGGAATTACGGTATTTTGTCTGATTCAAGACTTTGGCCATTCATTTACAATTTTATTTAAAGCCTAATGCTGTAAGATCTAGTTAGATACAAGATCTGATATATTGTAGTGAATGTGACCTTCTTGGCATAAGGACTCACTGCTAATGCAATTGGCTTGCATTTCCTATTTTCAATTAAGTGATTTTATTTACAATGAATTGAATTAACCCCAAAATGATTTTCCTCTTTAGCAGAAAGGCGTTGAATCATTTATGTGAGGAGTTTTCTAAGGCAATTTTATCATCCTCAGATCATATTGGTGAGAGGACACGACAAGTGAGAAGGAGTGACTCGTGATTGTCTTGACCTGAACCACGAACGACATGCGGCCCATGGCAGACCAAAGGAAGGGGAACAGACACAGAAAGGACGACATGCTGCGCCACCCCGGCGGCCTACGACAGACCAAGGCCATGTGTATCTCCACCATCCGTGTGAGAGAGAGCGTCCGGCAAACCTTCGCCTCCACTAAGTGGTACCGTGATAACAAGGAACGGAAGGCCGACCATGTCTCTGGGCCTGATAAAGGCCAAGCGTGAGCACAGCAGCAGATGAAGAGCAACACAGGCTCCGGGAGGGGAAGCTACAGCGTCCCCGTGGACGACCACCCCACCACTCCCAACAACCCTGTGACCTTTGACGAGATACACAAGGAGTGGAGGAGGACCTGAACACACGAGAAACGCCTAACACTTGCAGTAAAACAGGCCTAGCACATATTGTTCACATTGTTATTTTGATATCAGAGATGTGGGATGTGGGAATATCACCCTTTTCTTTTATTAATAATGTGGGTGAGATTAATGTATTGGGGGATGTCTTTACATGAGAGAGTTGGGGAATCATTATATTATTCCACACCCCCTTACCACATACAAGCCCTGCATCTTTCAGGTCAAACTCCAGTGGGGCATAATCATAGAACATAAAACTATTATGAGAACATTCTAAATGTGGCCTTGAAGGACATGTATTCCCAACGGGGAGCCAAGTGTGGTTTCTTCCTTTAGCCGGTGAGTAAGACTGCGTGATAATAATGAGGCAGTAACGGAGTGACACAAATGTGGGGGAGACCATGTGTTGGAACAGAGGGATGCACCCGCCCCCGCCCCCCCTTCCGTGATTTTCCCATGTGCTTAATTTCACATCAACCTGGCAACTTCCCCCGGCAGGTGTGACACCCCAATTAGAACCCGGAGAGCAGAGGGGAGATGTGAAGCAGCTCCAGCCCCTTCTGCACAGCCCGTTCCAAGGCGGGAAGGGTGCGCCATCATTCGGCCTCGCTGTTCCGTATAGAAGGTACGACCGCGGAATGAAAGGGAGGGGGGGGGGGGTAGCCCCCGGCGTCTGTGTAAACGGGACTGCTGGCACGCCGGGACAGGGAGGGGGGGTGATGTTCTGGTGATGCGGTTGATTCTGTGTTATAGGCCTTAGAGTTATAGGCCTTAACGTAGCTTGTAGGTAATATCATAACCACAGTTATTTTCATAAATGGGGAGCTTCCCCCTATTGCCACAATCCCTGCACCACTTACCCGTGGGAATACAATATTGATAATTGATAATAATAGTAGGCGACTTATTTTACATCTCGTTAAGAGAATGTGCAACGTGAGAAGAACTTTCACTTTAATGAGTTTTGGTTACTGTAAAAACTCATGGAACGTAATTAACTGGCTGCTCTGGACACACAGAGCAGTGACTGGCCAACTTGTACACCAGCCTCCAGACAAAAAAAGCATCACTGCATCATCGACTTATAATAATAATAATAATAATAATAATAATAATAATAATAACTTATTATTCAGGATAAAACCATTTTCGGGACATGGAAACCTAAGCTACGTGACATAACATTTAATTAAGATGGAGCCTACCCACAATTAGTAGCCTACAGATGTATCCAAGGGCAGGAGTAACATGTGTGGCCATCAGAACTGGATTCCAGATCTTCCACCTTTTCAATTGACTCCCTGCTTGTGATTTTCTAAACCAGAATTATTTTAATTTCACGTCTAATTGTGCAAATGTATTATAATTCCCTCAGCTATTGCACCTCCTGTGCCAGTAGCCTGCCTGTGCAGTCAATAGCCTGCCTGCACAGTCAGCTAAATTAAAAGTAGCCTATTCTGGATAGTTTGTTATCTTCACGTGAGCATTCTCTCATGTCATTCAACCGGCAGCTTATAATTTCATGATGACAATAGCTGTGCGTCCTTTCTAGAACAAACAAAAGCTTCTGATAATTTTCTAAATATTAGATTCGATTCAAATGTATTGTCATTATACAGCAGAAGTATAGTACAATGAAAATAAACCGGGTTTGGCATCCAACCAGACTGCAACAGTAAAGTGCAATAGTAATATACAATGTACAACAGTACAATGAAAAGAAGTTTGGCATCCAACCAGAGTGCAAATGTAACAGTAAAGTGCAATAGTAATATACAATGTACAGGTGATTAAACTGGGTATCAAATATATAAATTAGTACTACTCCCATTCACTCACACACCGACGGCGGAGGCAACTATGCAAGGAGTTAAGTGTCTTGCTCAAGGACACATCGACACGCTGCCCGGGAGGAGCGGGAATCGAACCGGGAACCTCCGGATTGCCAGACGACTGCTCTACCTCCCGAGCCACTGTCATGCCCATAGGGTCACGCCTCCCCTTCCGGAGCGCTTGGTGCAACAAATTTAAGGCCCTTATTGGTAAGCTACATCCTACTACATCATTATTGGTAAGCTACCTCATTATACTACATCATGATTGGTAAACTACCTCCTCCTTATACTACATCATTATTAGTAAGCTGCCTCCTCCTTATACTACATCATTATTTGAATGGAATTTTGTTACCTATGGAACCCGTTCTAGTGACTGGCTGGACCTTATAATCTGCATTTTGCTATGATGCCCCTCTAGCTCATGGAATGAACTCCAACAGTCCTTAAAGCTTGAGATTCTCCCCTTGAGTTTAAAACCTTATTCTCCAACCTTTGTCAATCAAGTTGTACATGTTTTAATTTACTGTTATCCTTACTTGTCTAATTGTTATGATTGTATAATGCTGTGTGATTTTATATGCCCTTTTTTTTTTTTGCTTAACTCTGCATGTTTTGCTTAACTCTGTACACTCGACGTGACTGTAAATGAGGGAAACCTCAGTTGCCTTTTCGAGTTTAAATAAAGGTTTGAAATGAAGTGTGTTAAAAGCACACACTTGGTTCAGTGTGAAGAAGCTAAGCCGGCAGAACCAAGGGTCTTCTTTGCGCCAATATTGCGAGGTCTCTGTTTAAAAGGGGCTACTGTCTGCACATAGTGTGGTAGGCCGACACGCACAGAGGCTTCTTTATCACACAGACTTCTAGTAGTTCTTTATGGGAGTATTACAAGGACGGGATGCTCTACTGTATATCCTGCTTCTTTTTACAGATGGGTTTGTTGATATATCATTCATAGCCTGATTTATAGTACAGTTATACCCAAAAACCTGGCGAATTTTTTTTTTATGACTAGACAGTATTTCCTGATTTATGAGAGGATAAAAAGACATAGCCACAATCCATTCTGTAAAAGTTAATTGCGTTATGTGTCAACATAATGAAACAACATTTTTTAATCTGGCATCATCCAATGTTGGTGATTCTGTTCCTGGTGATATATGCAAATTAGCGCATATTTAATTAGGCAACGCCTATTTTGCATATATAAACATAAAATCTCAGAAAACTTGTAATACATTTTTCTTAGTTGTTACGTACATAACAAACTGGGAAAGTTTCATATTAGTTATATCTATACAAATATTTATTTTGCCTATTCACCTAGGGAGGCTGTCTCGCCTTAAAGAAACCTCTTACTGTCCTCTTTGAAAGTGAAGCCTGTCTGATTCTACTCCCGTCTCAATACAGACGTCTATGGTGTTTCCCATTGTCCCGCTCTGAGCGTGTGAAAAGGATGTTCTCAAAGCTAGACACCGGGTATTAATGTGGATATCATTACATCAGACACAAAGACCTTTGTGCTTTAAAAATATATATATAAAAAATAAACTGTATGCCTGATGTGATGAAAAAGGAAATTATGATGATATTCCTGACCAAGATGCTTTTCGTCTATAGAAAACGACGGTCAGAACCGAATAAAGAAGGCTACACATTAAAAAAGTGTTTATCTTTCTTGCCACATGATCCAATTCTCATCATCACAAGAAGCTATTAATCACTTTAATGTGGGAGTTAATTTGCTAGAACGGAGTATTATTCCACGAATCTCGGCTGGCTTTGTAAATTGTGTACAAAAAATCAATTGGGCTTTGGTTTCAGGCTAGGCATTAGCTAAAGATAAATGGCTCTTAGGGTAGCACACTGGCGCCACTAACAAAATCTTCTACACTCCAATGTAATGAAAGCGGAGCCAGTGAGCTAAAAAGTCTCTATTTAAGGAGGCGGGTGTTGCCAAGTGGCACCCTTTCAGTAGACCAGGTACAGTAAACAGAGCCCAGCAGTTTGACCCTGACAAAGGCCCATTTGTATGTCTGAAATCCAGCTGAAAAACGAACAAGAGGGTCTGCTATTCCAGGTGAGCAATTAGAGTGGTGCTTTGCTAATCTTGGCCCAGGCTCGACAGTGGACCCCAGAGCATCCGGTAGATTATTTTGTCCGTCAGTCCTTTTTGTTGTCCGTCCGCACACACGACCCCAGAGCATCCGATAGATTCTTTTGTCCGTCCGTCCTTTTTGTTGTCCCCACACACACACACACACACACACACACACACACACACACACACACACACACACACACTCCCCCTGAGCAGTTAGTGATGGACATTCACAGGGCTGTGAGGGTCTAGACTCTGCAACACTGCAGAGGGGCAGGCAGGAGTACAGAAATGAGCCGGCAGAATGGCAGGGAGCCAGTGATGATGATGTCACACCACTGGGGGGGCCCCGGCTGACCTCACCGCAACCTCTAAAACACCTCGACGTATCGTCGTGGGACTCCCTAAAAAAAACGTGGTATCTCATGTATAAGCCCACCCCTACCTTAACCCTGACCTTAACTTCATTGGACCTCCCACCCCCATGTTAACCACCTATTGGATGGCCCATGTGCAGCGTCTTTTGTGAATCCCATATTGTCACAACAAGGGGTTGTGTTTCCAATCAACAATCGGGTCTAGCCTGCCAGCTCTAGAAGAGATCTATGGTGCCAGGCTGCTTTCCCGTGCCTCTGGCATTATCAACAACCCCTCTGGTCACCCAGCCGCAGGCCTCTTTGTCCCCCTCCCCTCGGGCAGACGTTACCGCTCTATCACATGCTCTACCTCTCGGTTTACTAAGAGCTTTTTCCCCAGTGCTGTGCGGAGCCTGAATGACTCCAATGACTGATTTTGTTTCTGTGTTTTTATTAGTGTTGTTAGTCAGGTTTGTGGAAGTGCTGTTTTTGTGTGTCTGTGCATCATGCACTTTGATTATATGCACTTTTACTGTCATTTGTGCCACTATGCACTTAACTATGATATGCACTTTTAGGGGATGTTGATATCAATTTGAGCATTTGTCCTTTTATACTGTCTGTGTTTTTACATATTTTTCCTGTACTGTTTCTACTCTGCTCCTGTATTGGATTAGTTGTAGACACACAGTGTTTGCTCTGTACCTGTATTCCAATGTGGATTCGTCCAGACACGGCAAATAAAATCTTTGACTTTGACTTTGGGGCTGTGATTGATTTCTGTAGTGCTCGAATTTGGAAATGTTTAACTAAAAACACACTGGAAACTCTATGACATATTACACAGAAAGCCAGTTCTATGTAATAGGTTATGTATTAGATGACTGGGAAAGTGAATGTGTGACCAAACCAATTTACGGTTTGATTGCCTTTGCGGCTTCAGACGGCAGCGTGCTATTGCCAAGCGCCTCTAAGCACAGTATTAATTAAATCCACACAACCAAATCACAGCCCGGCCACGCTATAGGGCCCGGCCGCGCTATAGGGCCCGGCCACGCTATAGGGCCACGCTACAGGGCCCGGCCACGCTATAGGGCCCGGCCGCGCTATAGGGCCCGGCCACGCTATAGGGCCACGCTACAGGGCCCGGCCACGCTATAGGGCCCGGCCGCGCTATAGGGCCCGGCCACGCTATAGGGCCACGCTACAGGGCCCGGCCACGCTATAGGGCCCGGCCACGCTATAGGGCCACGCTATAGGGCCCGGCCACGCTGTAGGGCCCGGCCACGCTATAGGGCCCGGCCGCGCTATAGGGCCCGGCCACGCTATAGGGCCACGCTACAGGGCCCGGCCACGCTATAGGGCCCGGCCACGCTATAGGGCCCGGCCACGCTATAGGGCCCGGCCGCGCTATAGGGCCCGGCCACGCTATAGGGCCCGGCCACGCTATAGGGCCCGGCCGCGCTATAGGGCCCGGCCACGCTATAGGGCCACGCTATAGGGCCCGGCCACGCTGTAGGGCCCGGCCACGCTACAGGGCCCGGCCACGCTATAGGGCCCGGCCACGCTATAGGGCCCGGCCACGCTATAGGGCCCGGCCACGCTATAGGGCCCGGCCACGCTATAGGGCCCGGCCGCGCTATAGGGCCCGGCCACGCTATAGGGCCCGGCCACGCTATAGGGCCCGGCCACGCTGTAGGGCCCGGCCACGCTACAGGGCCCGGCCACGCTATAGGGCCCGGCCACGCTATAGGGCCCGGCCGCGCTATAGGGCCCGGCCACGCTGTAGGGCCCGGCCACGCTGTAGGGCCCGGCCACGCTATAGGGCCCGGCCACGCTATAGGGCCCGGCCACGCTATAGGGCCCGGCCACATTGATCCGTCGTGTCTGTCCCTCTGTGTTTCATTATGTCTCAATGAAGACTGTGGACAGGGCTGATGATGTGTTGGTCTCCGCCAGATTTGTGTCTGTTTTGACGCACGTAAAAGTTCAGAGAGGATAAACTTTTGGAACCGACAGATATGACTATTTGCAAAGCTGTTGTTTTCTGCAAACACATGATTACATTAGGACTAGCACTTTCCGCGAGATTTGTATGCATTATATGCACAAAGCTCTATAACGGATTAGGATTCCGAGGGTCAAAACTTGTGCTAACTAATTATTGCATGTTCGCATTGTGTTTTTGAAGGGATCAACAGAAAGCTCATAGTGTCTCGACAAAGGCTGGTCGGGTGAAAACACAAAATACAGTATACAATTACCCCTTTCTCTCCAAAGTTTCCTTTCAAATCAGTAATGGCGCCTTCTTCTATGGTTTCCTGGGAAAGCTTGACGAATGCTCGGTCGACTGGAGGATTTGAGGAGAGACTTTGGAGAGAAAAGGGTAATTTTATACCGTTAGTTCTAGACAAGTTTTGACTTAACCCTCATAGTCTGCGGCAGTTAATTATAGAGCTTTGTGTATGTAATGCATACAAAGCCCATCAATAGAGCTAAGAGAGGATGAACTTTTGGTACCGACAGATACATCACCGTCCATTTGCAAAGCTGTCGTTCCTGCAAACACGTGGTTACGTTAGGACAAGCCAACCGACAGTGATGCATTTCATCTGTTTTCTCTCCATCAATGTAGCCAGACAGGCCCTTAGAGTAATGACCTCAGTGAGTTCTAAACTAATGGGTGTCATGATGCTATATCCACTTCTCTCTGTGTCCCTATCCTCTCCCCTGTCTCCCCTTAGTCACTGCTAGACACCTCTGGTACACCCGATTCCCCATCAGTGGGCGCACACTGACACTAATGGGCCTGATAGGGGCGGGAGAATTATGTAACTATCGTGAAATTCTGCATTGATGTGTGAAATTCAATAATCGATTTTCTCTGGTCCAGTTTTTGGAGGTTTGAATGCATTGTTTTTCCTGGCATTGTGTGCTAAATTCCCCTTCGACAGTTAGTAGCTGAAGAAGATTCTGTTGAGATTTTAACCATGAATTGTATCAACAGCACTTGGGAGATATTGTGCAGTGAAATGGCATAAAATATGAGTACATTCAGGGGGTTAAAGTGGGATTTGGCAGGTGGGGGAACCACCCAGAGGGGGGAAATGACCTCGAAATAACACCCAGATTGACTCTGTGAGCTCTGGTGGACCTGTCTTTATGGACAGGCTATGCTGTGCTGCTCTGGCTCTGGGCTGTGCTGCTGCTCTCTACAATATATTAACAGATGCTACATGGGCTGCTATCATGGCTGCTTTCCAACCCCTAGCCATAGTATAAAAGTAGAATTTGGCAAGTGATACTAAAGAGCATCATGAGCTTAGAATCACATTGATGACTGCTACCCTTGATCTAACAGAGAGTAGACCATGGATACCACAGCCTGCCCTGCACCAGGCCAAGTTAGTCCATTACCGTAGACTTTACCACAGTACTGCAAACTAAACAATTCCATAGCCTGCATTTAAACTGCCCAGTATTCTCACACAGCCTTTGAATAACACAAAAATTATCATAATAAATAGTTTGTCAAAGACATTTCCCAATGAATTAACGAGATTACTTCAACAACACATCATGTCCTCGACTCAATCAAACGGTTCACAAAAATCATGGTTCGGTTCATATCATGGTTTTGGGGTCACGGTTTTCAGTTCAGTACGGGATAAGAAATCCCATTGCTAATTCAAATAGTAGTTGGTAAAAAAAGTGTTGCCTTCAATGCATTAGCTGAAAGCATAAGGAACACATACTTGTCTATTATCAATGACCTGTTAATCATAGGTGGCTCTCATAAGGGGGTGTTTCTGAATAACTTTAGTTGTGGGCAGTCTGGTAACTTTGCTCTGGAGGGCCATCCCTCTGTGTAGACCTATATAGTGGACATGTTGGAAGTATGGAAATGCCTGTTGCTGAAGTGAGAGGAAATATTGGGCTGCATATAGTTAGCTATAAATAACAACATTATGGATTTGATTATGGATTTTGTCCTGTTGGAAGGAGTTGCTTTTACTCTCCCCTTGTGCTGGTAAAGGACCCGGGCAATGCGAATTGGCCCATAACCTTACATGTACTGACGCTCGTATCTCAAATCTCACACTCCGTCGCTGTTTAATCCATTTCTATCATAGACAAAACTCAATCTGTAAGGCACCCAAACAGCACACAATGCTGGAGAATATTATGGGATATTGTCCACTTACCAGTAGCCTAATGGTAATTTCCCAGACAAACTGTGCAAATTAAATAGTCAAAGGTCAGTTATAATAAAAAGAAATTGCCAATCAAAGGAATTTGGAACGCAGTTCCAAACTGTTCCTGATTATTTTAACCCTTGAATCTCAAACTCCGCCCCTTGAGCCTCCAAACACCACTTTCGCATCTGTGACAGTGGCATCCTAGCATGTTGGGGATGGACCTTGTCAACTTTTCAATCTAAAACCTCCACCTCACCCTGACTCGATTTGTTAATCTCAGGTGGACTAAACACGATCTGTGCTCTCAGCAGGGTGTCGTATTTCTGTCTGTGTCTGAGGTAAAATGCTTAGTGGAGCGAGGCAGATGTCTCTCCGACTAGACAGGTCTGGGTTCGCATATAACTCACTATGAATTCCAACCATATTCTAGTGTTTGTCACACAATATTTGCCCTGCCACCTGTCCTTGCAGCAATTATTTGAGTATTATTTACTATTAAAAGTCCAGTGTTGCAGATAATCCAGTTTTTTAAGTTGAAAATCTGATTGAGATATGCATGATGCAACCAGGCTGACCCAATGACCATACCCCTTGGGTCTTGACTCTTTACGATTGACCCATCTCAAGCCCTGCCCTGTTTTCTTGATCCTCCAATCTAGTGTTGTAAAAAATATCGAAGTATCGATACATATCGATACTGAATATTTAAAATGGTTTCGATACTCATTTCCCGAAATACCGATACTTTCTGCAGTATCGGTACCAGCTGGCGAGTGTTCTACCGCAAGTTGTTGACACGCTGTTCAGAGCACGCTTGCCCCTCCGCCTCCTCCGAGTCCAGCCCTCCCCCTCACAGAGCCGTCTTCAGTTTGTAAACAAACATTTTAGCTGAAGATGGCAAATGCAGAGCCTCCGCAACTTGTGCTTGTGGATAAAGAAAACAGCAGTTCTGTTTGGAGGTACTTCGGGTTTGAAGTAAACAACGAAGGACAAGATAAAGATGCCCCAATGCTATTTGCAAGCGGTGTTACAGAGCAGTGCCAACGTGGATCTCCATAAAGAAATGAAAGAGGTTCGTGACAGCTGCTCTTTCAACGTCACTGTGACTGAAGCATTAAACCATTAACTCTAGTTTAATACATGATACGTTGTCTACTGATGGCGCATAATATCAACAGCTGATTCGTTGTTAGTAACGTTACAGCTACCAGCTAACGTTAGCTACTGCTAGCCGTTAGCTCCGTTAGCTTAGCTTAGCTGGCCACATTTATAATTACTGCATGGAAACGGAGTAACGTTAACGTTTAAACGTTATGTCGAGGTCCTACAATACTACAGTCGACATAAGGTTAAGGTTACCCCGTTTCCATGAAGTGTTTAAATAGCAGCAATCTTGTTGAAAATGTAACGTTATTAAAATGCTCCGAGCATAGCCTCTCTCTCTCTCGTTATCTTTAAATAAAAATCGAAACCGTTACTAACTGTAATACAAACAGTTCAGTTTGTCAGGTACATGCAACACAGATTACAGTGTTTACATCTGTCTGCTTGAGAAAATACCATGTTCTGCATCTGCAATAAAAATGATTGAAGTGAGATGAACAGTTATTTTTAAATGTGATCTAAAGATAAACAAAGGGTTTTAAAAGTGTTATATTTATCTTCTCTTATAGTACCAGAGAGAAGCTGAGGAGAATCAACCAGCAACAAAAGCTAAATTTGTTTAAAAAAAAGAAAAAAAAGGTATATATATATATATATATTTTTTTTTTTTTTTTTTTTTTTTTATCGAAATGGTATCAAAGTATCGATACTTTTCAAGGTATCGTATCGAAGTCGAAATTCCAGTATCGTGACAACACTACTCCAATCACAACTGTTGCTTCCCTCGGACAGGGAAACATTTGTGGGTGAAAATGGCCTTTGCAAAAGGTTTCACATTATGCTTGTGACATGGCTGTATGTAGTGAAGTCCATATCCACAGAATAGAATAATGTAGTAGTTTACCACAAAGTCCATATTCTCTTTCGCCCCAGGTGGGTGGAGGGAGAGACAGAGAGAGGAGACACACACACACACACACACACACACACACACACACACACACACACACACACACACACACACACACCACACACCACACACACACACACACACACACACACACACACACACACACACACACACGTGGTAGAGCTAGAGAGAGACACATACTGAGGGAGAGAGGAATAGAGAGGCTACAGAGAGAGAGAGAGAGAGAGAGAGAGAGAGAGAGAGAGAGAGAGAGAGAGAGAGAGAGAGAGAGACACACACACACACACTCTGTTTTCCAGGTTGGAGAACACCAGTGACAGAGAGAGGTGGGAGAGAGAGGCACACACACAGGGGAGGGAGAGCAGGGGTGCGAAAGAAAGATAGAGAGATATTATGCTTACAGAGGGAGAGGGGGAGGGATATAGAGAGAGAGAATGAGAGAGAGAGAGAGATAGAGAGAGAGAGAGAGAGAGAGAGAGAGAGAGAACGTCAGGTTTACCGTATAAAATATTAGTCTGTAAACGGTTAGCATGATAAACATTGGACTCACCCCATTCAGTGGGACTCCTGCAACACAATACCTTTGTCATCAAAATGGGAAATTAGGTTTCCTACTTGATTACTATTGGAAAATGTCTTGGACAAAATCTTAAAAAAATATATATATATTTAAATGTAAATTGAAGACTAGCCTACATAAAGAGCCGCAACACCGTCATGGTCAGGAGGATGCGGACTGGTGCAGAATCAGAAGTGGGCCGATGACGCATCACTTTCAAACTCTGTTTTTGTATTATGAGCTGCTCTGTGGGCCCAAAGAGCGACCGGCCCACCGGGATTTCTCTTGGTGCTTCCGATGGCCAGTCCACTATTGGCCCAGATGCGTCTATGACATTGTGTGTCCTTGTTTATTTTATTTGTCTGTTTATTTTGTGTCCATCTATCCGGAGCTAATCTCGCCAACTACAAGGCGGTGGCGGATGACACTGGTGGGCACACAGGTTGACAGCAGGCCAGGGACGTGACTCCTCGAATATCTTTCAAATCGGTCAACGACAAGTATTTTATTTGAAGATTCAGTGTGAAGTTACACCTTTTGAACACAAGAGGGCGATGCTACACAGGTTCGCTGCTCAGAGCCTCAGGGAATCAGCTCTCTGGCCCCTGCTATACTTATGCATTAAAAACATTTATGCATGAATTAATTCTGATCATTGTCCATTGAAATAAGCCCCGCCCCCCTCATACTTCCCTATGCTTCTTAACATCCTTCCTATGCTTCCTAACAGCCTTCCTATGCTTCCTATCAAGGCAAGGCAAGGCAAATGTATTTATATAGCACATTTCATGCAGAGACAATTCAAGGTGCTTTACATAAAATCAATCAAAAACATTTAAAAAAGAAATACATATGTCACAATGCTTTGGAAAAGCCATTGTCTATGTTAAAGGCACATAATCAGTTAATTAAATCACAATGCTTTTGAAAAGCCATTGACTATTTTAAACTTTATCTTTACAGCATACAAATTAGAAATGTAAAAAAGACCGAGATCACAGTATAAAGGCAGAGAAATCACAGTGATTTTAACTGAAGTTAGAAAGCAGAGGTGAACATAAACGTTTTAAGCCTATTTCTTTTTAAAATAGCCAGGGGCAGATCTAAGATCCTCTGGGAGTTTATTCGAGCCATGTGTGGCGTAATAACAGAACTGCACTGTGTTTAGTGATCCTGGTGACAGTTAGCAGACCAGACCCTGATGACCGTAGGAGTCTAGAGGTAACAGTGTTTTGAAGTATATTCTATAACACTGAGAACCAGTGTAATATGATAATATCATCCTTCCTATGCTTGCTATCACACTTCCTATTAGAGATGTTCCGATACCATTTTTTCCTTCCCGATCCGATTCCGATACCTAAGCTTTGGGTATCGGCCGATTCCGATACCAGTGCATAAAATATATATTATATAAATTATAAAAAAAAAATGTATACAGCTACTGTTTTATATATACTGTTTTTTAGTAATAACTATAAAGTAATGGTATTTATTCAACAACAGGTGACAAGTATAGATTAGTATTAGTATCAGTAATTGAAAACTATCTCAATGAGTTCACCCACGGAAAGGTTGTTGGCATATTAGTTCCACACGGACATTATTCGTTGCTGCACTTGCTTCCACAAGGCTCCGTTTAAGTAGCAGAGGCTCTGTTGGGATTTTTGCACAATAAATATTCAACATTCTCTTTTGAGACTCCGCCTCAGACTCTTATCATTTGGCACTAAAAGCTAAACATTGTCACCGATATGGCTGTCCGCAACATGTCATTAATTGTGTACGCGAGGTGGTCGATCAGTGACGACGTTAACGTGAGCTAGGTTAGCTAGCATGAGCTACTGGTAGATGGAAAGACTGTAACGTTACTGGTGAAAATGTGATTTACGTTGGAATACTCCTTTGCCAACTTGCTGTACTTTGCTTGCAGGTCTGCAGCCATTATTGCTGGATTATGAATAGAGATGTTCCGATACCATTTTTCCCTTTCCGATCCGATTCCGATACCTAAGCTTTGGGTATCGGCCGATACCGATATTTATCCGATACCAGTGCATACAAAAAAAAATAAAAAATTATATAAATACTTTTTTTCTTTTTTTTCTTTTTTTTTACAGATACTGTTATACTGTTTTTAGTAATAACTGGAAAGTAATGGTATTTATTCAACAACAGGTGATTGTATAGATTTGTATTAGTATCATTAATCAATGAGTATGGGCTGCAGCACTGCAGATATACCCTACTCCAATGATCCACACGGACATTAAACGGTGTTGCACTCGCTACTCCGTGGCTCTGCAGATATACCCTATTCAGTCTGTAAGCTAGTGGCAGATAGAACGTTCATGTTGTGATTTTTTATGCAAAATAAATATTCAACATTCTCTTTTGAAACTCCGCCTCAGACTCTTATCCTTTGGCACTTGCTGTACTTTGCTTGCAGGTCTGCAGCCATTATTGCTGGATTATAAATAGCACCAACTTTAGACACGGTAACGTTATCAAGCTAAGCTAACTGACCTAGCTCGTCTTCCCGCATTGACATTTGATAACGTTAGTAATAGTCAGCTAACGCTAGTCAGTAGCTACTTAACTTAAATACAATTCACCGTGGGTGCATTATTGTTGATAGACGGTCACGGACAGTGTTAGGTCCTGGAGAAAGGACAGGCGATCATCTGATTTGATGTAACGTTAAAGCGGATGTTGTTCCAACTAGCTATCTTTCCAGCTAATGCTATCATAACACCAGCAAAACACATCCCGTCCGAGCTCCCCGTCACACCGCACTGTCGGGGACAATGGAATTTAAGAAAGTGTATCTGCTGTTAAAATGACACAGCATCACACTTTAAAACATGTTCATTTTATAATCCTCACTCTCCGCAGGACTCGGCAGGAGATAAATTACATCATGGGATCGGAGGCTAGAATTTACGTGTACTCGCCGATACCGATACCAGCATTTTAGGCAGTATCGGCGGCATTTCCGATACTGGTATCGGTATCGGAACAACTCTAATTATGAATAGCCCCAACTTTAGCCAAGGTAACGTTAAAGCTAAAACTTTAACATTAGTTAACGCTAGCTTTCGGTTAGCTGTTCAATGCTAATAACACCACCAAGCGAACCCATCAGAGCTCCCCGTCAACAGCACTCTGTCGGGACGATGTGGCATTTAAGAAAGTATTTGCTGTTAAAATGACAAATGGCATTGACACTTTAATTCACGTCGGTTAAAAACACGTTTGTTTTATAATGCTCACTCAGCAGACCGCAGTGTTGTTGATAAATTACGTCATATGGTATCGGAGCGCAGAATTAGAGGGTACTCGCCGATACCAATACCAGCATTTTAGGCAGTATCGGCGGCATTTCCGATACTGGTATCGGTATCGGAACAACTCTACTTCCTATGCTTCCTAACATCCTTCCTATGCTTCCTATCACCTCTTATGCTTCCTAAGTTCCTATCACCCTCTCTAAGCTTCCTATCACCATCCATATGCTTCCTATCACCCTCCATCCTTCCTATGTTTGTCTGTCTGTGTGTCCAGCATGCCGCCTGGTGGAGATTTGCACTCTACTGAGTGAACCTTTCTAGTTTTCAATCATTCACGACAGCAATGCTTCTTTTATAACGTGATGACAGTGAGTGAGCCAAACGCTGCACTATCATGAAGTGCAGTAGTCTTACAGTACAGTTTAGGAAGATCACAACAGAGCCTAGAGAAGGACAGAGAGTTAATTTGCAAAAACCGATAAACACCATCCTTGGGAAAATAGGAACTGACCCATTCTGAACCCTGAGTTACCATTAAGACATAAGCCCAAATCTGAACCAATAGTTAGTGTTAAGACATAAGCCCATTCTGAAGCAATAGTTACTGTTAAGACATAAGACAATATTTAAGACAATATTTAAGACCATAAGACAATAGTTACTGTTACTTAAGACATGAGCCCATTCTGAACCCTGAGTTACTGTGTTAAGACATAAGCCCATTCTGAACCCTGAGTTACTGTGTTAAGACATAAGCCCATTCTGAACCCTGAGTTACTGTGTTAAGACATAAGCCCATTCTGAACCCTGAATGAGTTGTCACAAAAACTGTTATTGCTCATTGAAAATGCAATGCAAGTTCAACGTTTGCAGTAGAAAGCGTCAAACACCAGTGCTGTTCTTTCACAGAGCCATATAAATCTGTTCACAGTGAATCAGTGTGCAGTGTTCAGGTCATGCAATATGGCTGCTACTCGGAACTGTATGAAAACAAATTGCAGTGTAACTTTGGCTCAAAGTCACCTTTAAAGGAAAACTCCAACATTTTGGGAAATTTGCTTATTTGCCATCTACCCTGGAGTTAGACAAGAAGATACATACCTTTTTCTTCTCTGTGCATGCAGTAGGAGTAGGAAGACGTTGGGAACTAGGCTAATGGAGGAACCTACTTCCAGTGACTGACGCTAAACTAGGCTAACGGTGCGTGTCTTCCTACTCCTACTGCATGCACAGAGAAGAAAAGGGTATGTATCTTAACACTCCAACATTTTGGGAACCCTGGAGTTAGACAAGAAGATGCATACCTTTTTCTTCTCTGTGCATGCAGTAGGAGTAGGAAGACGTTTGGAATTAGGCTAATGGAGGAACCTACTTCCAGTGACTGACGCTAAGCTAGGCTAACGGTGTGTGTCTTACTCCTACTGCATGCACAGAGAAGAAAAATGGTATGTATCTTCTTGTCTAACTCCAGGGTAGATGCCAAATAAGCTAATTTCCCAAAATGTTGGAGTTTTTTTTTTTATGTTTTTTTTTTAAATGTAAACACGTGATGTGAATTTATGTCCTTTACTATCCAAGAAATAGTCATTTAAGTTTGATTTTGTAAGTTACCTGTATTTTGTTATGTTATTTTTTATTGATTCAAACAACCCAACTGCAATTTGATTGATATTACCTTGAATGCAAGAAAAATGCTAAAGATTTTGCTTCAGATATAGTATACCAGCAGCAGACTTAAAACATTTCTCAAATAATGTATTCCTATTTTAATTGATGGGTTTGCATATAGTTCTATATGAGTTTATTACAATGCTCTGCGAAAATGTTCAGCTATAAAACCATATGGCCTTAAGCAAATGAAATGCAAGAGCTTTTCCAACACCTCATTGCCCGACAACATGGTTTTTAGCCTGGCTATTCCTGTACAGGTCCTAAAGAAGATCTTGGCACGTGTTCCTGATCTGTTCATGATCTCACAAGGGAGAGCAAGGCCAGCCCGATGCCATAAAGCCACCATGTTATTTCTGACTGGTTTCTGACGGTTCCTCCAGAGATGTTCAAAGCCTGTGACCATTGATCATGATCCGTGACACGTCGCTAAGAGGTCGCAGGGAGGATGAAGAGATAAGGAAGAACATAATCTCTGGAGGAATTCAAAGCCTCCTTGCTGTGCCGCTCTGCAGTCCAAGCGGCACAAAGGACCTCATATCTGAGGCACTTTTTTTACCCCAAGATTTTATTTTGCAAGCTTGACAGAACAAGCACACACAATTGAGTATCAGGAATAATTCCCATTAAGGATAATCATGCATGGCAATAACAAAATGGACATATAGGAACAAAATGGGGAAAATGCTTCAGGCTGTGACTTAATCACCATTATCATTACATCTATGAGAACGGTTCCTCCATGTTCTTGAGTGTGCCAACAGCAGCCGTTTGACTCAGCCTCTGTCATATACAGTATAATCTAGCAGGCATATTTGCCTTATGTTCCCCTTTGGCTCGAGATGGAGCCCGTGGTGGCATCAGTCCACAAGGCGGGACAGTAAACCCACAGAAGGAATTTTGTCAAAATGAGTGTCTATGAATTCATTCATCTCACATGAACGCAAGCTGTTGACTAATAATACAAGAGAAACACTGTCATTACAATGAATTTAAGTTATACTGTGTCTGTATATATAAGTCACATCAACAATATCTTTTTTTTAAAGGCAGATGGAAAAGTTATGTTATTCGCTTCTTAAACAGAGGGAGAAGGGGGAGATGTTGGCTGCTTCTCTCTGTTTCCTGCAGCTTGATTTGCAGGACGGGTAAAAAAATTAGCAGGTGAGCTCTAATGAAAAGCCAGCCACTTCACACTTTGGGGACAGAGAGGGCGACAGTGTGTTGACGTCTCAAGGCCAGCTGGCATCTGTATCCAGGCTCTCCAGAACAAAGAGACAAGTCCCATGAGAAGGACGATGACAATGTGTTGAGAAGCAGCAGACACCATAATGTTTCTATATACACACACACACAGACATATACACTGCGGTGAATTTTGATATTTTTTAAGCCGAATCAGAAGCACCTACAATAATGTCTAACGACGTGGCTCCATGAAGCCAAATAGAACCAAATTAAAAGTTTGGGCATGGGCATTCTATAGGCAATAGAAATGAGGATGGTGCAGGAGCCCTGCTATCTCTAACACCATGGCTGGAATTATGTCCAACAAAAGCATGCAGACAGTTTATAAACATTTAGCTAAATATATTTGGATCGATATTTACGAAAACAGATGTCCAGCACTCAAAGTTTCCTTTATGTCAGTAGTCAGCTATTTTATTGTGTTCTTCATAACCAAGTGCCGGGGCCCCAGAAAGAAGAAATGTGGTTGAAATAAGTGCACTATGCAATGGGATTATTTTTTTGTGTGTGCTGTGCCTGTGGGTTATAACTATAGTTGAAATTACGGCGAAAGGCATAGCAGTTACAATAACATACAGTGAAACCAGTATCCTGATTAATTGAAAATGGGGGACCCTGATGTAAACAAGACGAAAGACTTTCTCTGGTCTGCATCCCCTTAACAATTGTGTGTATTCGCTGTGTGTATTAGCTGTAGCTGTACTGTATTGTTTGTACCCATTCTGCAATCTGTTAATAAAGTTTTCAATCAATCAATCAATCCTGACTCAGTAAATCTGCCTATTTATGACTGAGTTGACCCAGAGAAGCGTCTCACCTATAGGCTGAGTTCATGTCTTTATCAATCCAGCCATAATATTTACAATGACGGAACCTTACCTCAAGTTGGGTACCCTGGGTCCATAGGAGAGCGCAAAGCTGCAATCCCTTTCAGCAGATGGGTTGGTCGTTCCAAATTCACAAGATGCTACTCAGTCTCAGATTATGGATGGTCATCTCTGGTCGTGCAACATTATTTTTTTTCATCTCCGCGACATGCCAATATTAATGTAAAAAAAACGTGTGCCTTTTGTGCGGCACATCTAACAGTTCAGTGCATTGTCAGTCCGAAAAAACGGCTCGTTTATCGTTTCCGTTAGAATGAATCTCGTACTGCGTCCCCGGTAGATACGGGCTGCAACTATAGCAGCTCCCAGACCTTCAAGAAGAAACGGGAGGAGGAATAGCCCACCACGAACGAACCTTACCAAATTATTTCAGTCACAATTAGGCCTGTATACGCGGACATGTTGGTCAATCCTCTCACAGGCTGTCCACTTATTCCGTCTATCTGATAATCTAGGTCAGAGTCAGAGAGAGAGTCCCACCGACTGTCCGACTTGATGCAGCCGCGCGGCGCCGCGGTGAGTCGACCTGTCTATTCTCTCGCTCTCCAAACAGCTTGTGCAATAAGCCTGAGTGCGGACAGACAGGCAGAGCAGAGGAGCCACATGATAGCGACACGGCTCTAGAGTCGACTCTTTAACCCTTTCACTGTCGCACTACTACCAAACGGTTAACCCTTGCACTGCTTGATTGATTGATTAATTGATTGATTGAAAATTATTATTAACAGATTGCAGAATGGGTACAAATTACAGTACAGCGCTCTACACACAATTGTTAAGGGGATGCAGTCTGCAGACCAGAGAAATACTTTCGTCTTGTTTACATCAGGGTCCCCCATTTTCAATTCATCATAAATGCGACAATACACAGACGGTTAACCTTTTCACTGCCACACAACATCGGGTTAACCCTTTCACTGCCACCTACACTACAGAAGGTTAACCCTTTACTATTACACTACCGTTGGTGACCGTCGGTAGTGTGATAGTAAAGGGTTAACCTAGTGTGGCAGTGAAAGGGTTAAAGTGAACGACGGGAGCCGATTCTTTTTTCTGTTAAAGCTATAAGCTACGCTTGTACTTTTATAATACATTTTTGTAGCACTCTGCTCCATGTTGAGTGTGTAAAATAAAGCCATATAAATCATACATATTTGATATAATGTATGTTTTTACTTAAGTAATACATTTTACACATCATTTTACATTAACTTTAGTGATAAATAAATGTAAGCAACAAAAAATCTGAGGAGCCGCTTATTGGGAGCCAAGCCAAAAGAACCGGCTCTCTAAAAAAGAGCCGGAATTCCCATCACACACATACACAGAGCACTGCCTGCTGTACTTAAAGAGACACCGCAGACGCTCGACTTAAACGCAGTGTCTGTACTCTGTACATTATATCGTGCGCTTTTACATTTGATTTCTAGGCCACACAGACAGTCGATGTTGATGCTTGATGGAGAGAAATATTTGCGAGGTCACTTTTATTTGATTTTATAATTTGTTTTATTTCACTTGGGAAACGTATCCTCGTCGTATTCACACAGTGAAGCAGCCATGCAACCCACCCAGGACCACAGACTGACTATAGGCAGTTATTTGAGACAAGCAGTTCAGTTCAGTTCAGTCAGTCAGTCAGTCAGTCAGTCAGTCAGTCAGTCAGTCAGTCAGTCAGTCAGTCAGTCAGTCAGTCAGTCAGTCAGTCAGTCAGTCAGTCAGTCAGTCAGCCTGTGTGTGTGTGTGTGTGTGTGTGTGTGTGTGTGTGTGTGTGTGTGTGTGTGTGTGTGTGTGTGTGTGTGTGTGTGTGTGTGTGTGTGTGTGTGTGTGTGTGTGTGTGTGTGTTTGTGCACAAGCACGTGGCAGCACTGGCAGGCTGGACGAAGGTGTTCCATAATGTAAATGTCATTGTAAATATGCGACAAGTGAGGCCACCTTATCTGACGGCTGTCGTCACTGCAAGAGCTGTGAGAAAACTGGCACTGCGGCTGTTGAGACTTAGGCCTATACTGTGTGCATTTTAGACCGACGATAAGCCAGTAATAACTGTGTGGCCTCTTCCAAATGTTAAGTATACATGTTACAATTCACTGACATAAACAACTAGGAGGGGTTGTGTGTGTGTGTGTGTGTGTGTGTGTGTGTGTGTGTGTGTGTGTGTGTGTGTGTGTGTGTGTGTGTGTGTGTGTGTGTGTTTTAATTTTAGGGAACCTTTTTACTTTTACTCCACTACATCTCAAAGGAAATATTGTACTTTTTACTGCGTTACATTTATCTGAACCCATCAGTTAGTAGTTACTTTGAAGAAAACATGGCAAAAATGTATGATGACGATTGAATGCTCCCAAGCACTGGAATACAGAAACGTCATGTAGAATGCATACTTTTATTATTTTCTTTATTTTTTTTACTTTTGATACATTCAATAGCAAATACTTCTCTACTTTTAAGTAGAATTTTAATGGAGGACTTTTACTTTTAACATTCATTCATTCATACTATCTTATCTGGGTATTTCTACTTTTACTTAAGTAAAGGAACTGTGTACTTCTTCCACCACTGCTTAAAAATACAATGCAATACTTGTGCTCTGGTTCTCTCTGCATTGGACATGTGAAGAACACACCACCCCAGAAACGACAACAAGATAAACGCTACAGGCCTACATGTACACAATGCACTCACAATGCAATGCATTCACATCATATGCACAATAATTATATACTTGACTTACTTGACTTAAGCCTTTGCACTCCCTGCGGAGCATAGGCCACTGACGATTTATTTCCATGTTGTGCGGTTTTTGGCCTCCCGAACGATGTTGTGCCATCCCAGTCCAGCCTCTTTCACACAATATACAGTAACCACAATAGCATTACATAATGTATATTAAACAGTAATCCAGAACTATTTGATTGCACTGTAAAAAACTGTGATTTTTTTATGTCTGCACTTTATGTGCTCATTTCATGTATTTTCTATTCTACTAAAACTGAATCAAACCATAAACAAAGTGGCCTGTTGGGATGTTATTTTTACTTTTATTTCTACGCCCCACTATCCGCTGGGTGCATACTATGAACTTTATCATGTTTTGTAACAGATTACAGAAATTCAAGAAGCCTAAGGCGGCTGGGTGGTGAAGCGGACTAAGCACTTTGAACTGCAATCCCCTGTATGAAAGGTGCTATACAAGTTATTATTATTATATATTTTATTTTAGATGGAAGGAGTGAGAACAGACCATGACTGTGGCTGGTGTCCTTTATGATGTCCTGGTGTGTGAGGAATTCTCCACACACACACTGTCATGGTTTTTGCTTTATTTCGTCTTTCTGTGAGGGACGCGTTATTTTTTTTCGTAGCCGCAGTTTGCGGAGACGCTCTCTGATTGGCCACTGACGTTTCTGGTCATGTGACATGTGCGCCCAATTGCGTGACGAGCTGTGTCTTTGCCCATTTCCGCCTCGAACAGCATGCAAACTACCTAACGCCTAGTTTATCACTGGTTAAGCTTAGGCGACTCTTTCGAAGTTGGTTAAGGTTAGAGTTTGGAATCAGGGCTGGTGTTCTATCGCCCTGCTCTAAGACAAACTCTAACCTTAACCAACTTCGAAAGAGTGCCTAAGCTTAACCGGTGAAAGAAACAGGCGTCACACGATTGGGCGCACATGTCACATGACCAGAAACATCAGTGGCCAATCAGAGAGCGTCGCCGCAAACTGCGGCTACGAAAAAAAATAACGCGTGAGGGACAGCTGTCTATTTCGTCTTCCTGTGAGGGACAGCTGTCAATCACTGGCCTCTATGGTTAATTGTCTCTTGGTAGGGCAGTTGTGTGGGCTTGATTGCCCCTGATTCAGTGCAGCTGTGCCTGTGGTAGCTGATGTTTGAGTCTTGCAGGCAGGGGCGTCGTTCTGGTATGGCAATGGTATGGCACTCGCCATACCTTGGCAAAAAAAATTATAATAATAATAAATAAAAATATTTTTTTTATTTTTATAATTACAAATTTTTTATGTTGATTTAGAATTCGAATGTCAACATTATGAACGAAGCTTCGAACTATTCGGTACATCCCTAGCATGTTTTGATATTGTCAATTATCTCACTTTTACTAGGTGACTTTTACTATAGGTGACTAACTCAAATATGCCACAAAAAAATTGGAAAATGGACATACAGAAGTTTTTTAATCAAAGGGCAGCAGAGACAAGTGATACAGGGACACAGGTAAGGTCTTACAATGGCTTAGTGATTATAACAGTGATTATACCCCCCCCCCCCGTCACCCCCCCACCCACCCTCCCTAATTGCCATACCTTGGCTTTTACTGAAACAACGCCACTGCTTGCAGGTTTAGCTGCTTTCTCATTTACATTTACATTTAGTCATTTAGCTGACGCTTTTATCCAAAGCGACTTACAAGTTCTGTACGACAAGACAGCAAGAAGGGTACAACTCTATCAGCTGAGTAACAATGTTCATCAAAGTGTTGCGTGTTACAGTGTAGGTTAGTTTATTAGGACAAGTGCATGACAGTAAGGTTAGTCAGGGTTAGATTTTTTTTTTTTTATTAATCATTTCAGATAATGGTTGAAGAAGTGAGTCTTTAGTCGACGGCGAAAGATTGGACGGGATTCGGCTGTCCTAACTGGGATGGGTAGTTCATTCCACCATTGTGGGGCAAGGACTGAGAATAGGCGGCTTCTCTTTGATGACCCTCCGGGAGCTTGGATAGGAGTAGGTCTGAGGCGGCCAGAAGATGCAGAGCGTAGGGGTCTTGAGGGTGTGTAGTTAGAGACCATTGACCGGAGGTAGGCGGGAGCGGTTCCCTTTGCCGCACGGTATGCTAGGTCGAGGGCCTTGAAGCGGATACGTGCAGCAATGGGGAGCCAGTGCAGGTCCCTAAGAAGTGGGGTGACATGGGCCGACTTCGGTAGGTTTGAGATCAGGCGGGCCGCTGCGTTTTGAATGAGTTGAAGAGGCTTGGTGGCAGTGGCCGGGAGGCCAGCTAGCAGTGCGTTGCAGTAGTCGAGGCGGGAGATGACTGTTGATTGGACGAGGAGTTGGGTGGCTTCTTTTGTCAGGAAGGGGCGTATCCTTCTGACGTTGCTCAGGAGGAATCTGCAGGTTCTGGTTGTCGCTGCGATGTGAGCAGAGAAGTTCAACTGGTCGTCGAGGACAACACCAAGGTTCTTGGCGGTCGGAGACGCGGTCACAGCTGCATTCTCGACTGTGATGGAGAGGTCGGTCAGGGGGGATGATTTGGCCGGCAGGTGGAGCAATTCTGTTTAGCTTAGGTTCAGTTTGAGGTGGTTGGTCGTCATCCAGGCGGAGATGTCGGACAGACAGGCCGAGATCCGCTCAGAGACGTGGATATCTGAGGGAGGGAAGGAGAGGAAGAGTTGAGTATCATCGGCATAACAATGATATGAGAAGCCATGAGACGTGATAATGTTACCCAGTGATTTAGTGTAGAGGGAGAAGAGAAGGGGTCCTAGGACCGAGCCCTGGGGGACACCCGTCCGGAGGGGGCGGGTGGCCGACAGAGTCCCTCTCCATGACACTTGGTAGGAGCGGTCGTTGAGGTATGATGTCAGCCATGTCAGCGCAGATCCAGCCACTCCCATTCCTGCGAGGGCCGCGAGGAGGATCTGATGGTTGACTGTGTCGAAGGCTGCAGATAGATCTAGGAGAATCAGGACAGAGGAGAGGCCTTTCGCTTTTGCTAAGTGAAGTGCCTCTGTGACCGCAATGAGGGCCGTTTCTGTGGAGTGGCCAGTCCGGAAGCCAGACTGATTGGGGTCTAGGAGGTCATTCTGTAAGAGATAAGCAGTAAATTGGTTGGATACAGCACGTTCAAGTGTTTTAGAAAGAAAGGAGAGAAGAGAGACAGGACGATAGTTGGCTATGACGGTGGGGTTCAGGGTTGTTTTTTTTATGAGGGGCGTGACTCTGGTTAATGATGCTGGAGTTACGGGAAAATATGAGATCCAAGGAGTTGCCTGCTTTGTGGGTGGGAGGCATGGCAGTGGGAGTCAGGTCAAATTGTTGTAGGAGGGAGACCACTGGGACCGACTGAGATGAGTCAGGCAGGTTGAAGTCGCCCAATAGAAGGAGCGGGGTACCATCTTCCAGTAAGGAGCTTAGAAGCATGTCCAGCTCATCTATGAAGTGATCGAGGGGACCTGGAGGGCGATAGAGTGTAACAATGGTGAGATTGAAAGGATTAGAGACAGATATTGCATGATATTCGAGGGAGGAGAGTGACAGTTCATTTCCTGTTGTGTTGGCTATCCTTCTGATCAGGCTTGTTATATTAAAGTGTAGTGCTCATCTCTGCCCTATTCAGCATTTAGCCTTTCTTTGTAGCCATTCTTGTTTTAGGCTACTGGGTTTATTTTACACTTTGTTTTATAGAAGCTGAGCCTTTTATGGTAGTGTTTCTTTTCATGGCAGTTTTCTTGTGTTTCTTTTGGAACTGTCTTTTGTCCACTACTGCACATAAACTCCCTTAGTGGAGATTTATTGTTATTTAAGTTTTTTATATACACTATGTTATTAGGAGGTGCCTTTGTGACTTATTTCGTTTTCTACACTACCTCTTTATTGAGTGTTGTCCAGTTTTTTGGACTTGATTTATTTTCTTAAATACTCATCTTGAGGCCTCCACCTGTAAAGGTTGTTTTTTGTTTTATTTTCCCCCTTCTCCTTTAATGTCTGCTTAAGCAGTTTAGTGGTTATTCGTTATACGAATAACTTAGAGTCCCTATTATTTGCTAGTGACCCAAACACCCGCAGCCCTCACACACATGTGTGTATCCCCCAAAACAAAAAATTGGATTGGATCAATACTGTGAGATTTAGAATGTCATCCTGATGTCTGGATGTTTCCATTTTGACTATTGGGAGATTTTCTATTTCTATCACTCTAGTTATATATCTCTAGTAGTCATATTATATTCCTATCATTTCTATTCCTATCGCTACATTTCTATCACTTCATTACCATCTAACAATCATATTAGCTCTTTCTGTTCCAATTGTGTGCTTCTCTATCTCTCCTTAAAGGCTCAATCCTTTACTTTTTGCCCATATCAGTGTGGGAACCTCTTTAACCCTTTGTAAGTCTGAACTGTTTTACCCCAGTGTTCAGAAGCATTACCGACTTAAACAAACCTTTCACAGCCACAGAAGAACACAGCGACTGCAATTCCAAACCCACATTTACATGTCGTCTAGTGTTAGTCCTCGCATCAAGATCCCAGTTAATCAACTACAGAATGCAAAAATGACTCCGTCGAGGCACTAACAGGCTACCGTACACATTTGTTTCCCTTTGAATCACTGATTGGGCCTTTAACTGGGCCAGTAGCTCGGCCCCTGCTGGGGTTTGGGATTATTTCTCAATGTTGCAACGAGGAAAAGGAAACAGCAACTAAGGCTTAGGTCAAGTGCTATACTATAATGTATGCGGCTGAAGAAGCTGGCCACTCAGAGTGTTGGATTTAATTATACAGGATTAGTCTCTAGAGTGTGAAGGCTAAAAGGAGATGGAGCTGGGTTTGCCAAAAAGACAAATGCCCTGGAATAAACGCTGAAATCTCCTGTAGTTATACTTGGGCCATGGCCCCATTGACTTTGTGTGTAGTTTTGTGTTCAACTAGATAGTTATGTGTATGCAGTATGACGAACAGGGCGGATCGTGCCAAGAAAGGACTCTACTGATTGACAACAGCGCTGGTAGGAAATGTAAAAAACAGGAAATCTATAGGTGCCCAAAATTCTGAACTTACCCTTTAAAACATCCTATTAACTCTTTCACTACCACACTACAGAATTTTAACCCTTTCACTACCACATTACAGCCGGTTAACCCTTTCACTACCAAACTACAGCCGGTTAACCCTTTCACTACCACTACAGAAGGTTAACCTTTTCACTACCACACTACAGAAGGTTAACCCTTTCACTACCACACTATAGACGGTTAACCGTGTTAGTGAAAGGTTAACTTTCGGTAGTGTGGTAGTGAAAGGGTTAACATGTTGTCTATAGTGTTAGTCCTCGTATGAAGAGCTCAGTCAATCGACTAGATAAGGAAAATCTATTTAGGTGGTGGGGCTATAGCCTATACCCATCTGTCCACATTTATCTCAGATCAGCCTCACAGTACTGACACTTAATAAAACTGAAGTGACCGAACGCGGTACCTCAAGTCACCCCTCTCAATCCCCGTCTCCAACTGTCGAGCTGCTGGATCCCTCATTCACTTCACACAGAATGGAAATCCTCGTGTGAGATCGGGATGATCATCTGCTCTGCTTACCACCAACAAATCTCCTTGTGTGCAAACCCCTCTTCCTCCAATCATGGTTTCAGCGCTCCATCCCTGCAAATGATGAAGACATCGCAATCAATGGCTTGCAGCAGCTGCATTGCACTGATCTTTAAAGGGCATGCACACAAAAAGACAGATATAGACTCACAGGCAAACCATATGCACAGATGTGCACACACATGCTCACGCATACATGCATGAACACACGCACGTGCACACAGGGACGTGCACAGGACTTTACAGGGGCAGGTGCTCAAAGGCTGAAAAGGGCACTGGGCCTGTGCGCGTGCAAAGCGATTGTGCGAACTATAATAATCAGTGCAGGAGCTCACTTATCCTTGAAAGACACTTTTATCACTTTTATCATTTAAAAAAAATTGCATAAAAAGGGCACTTTTTTATGAGGCACAAAAGGGCAGGTGCTCGAGTACCCTTTGGGCTCTATGTGTGCCCGTGCCTGCGTGCACACATGCATACCCGCACACAAATACATTAAAAAACAAACAACCAAACACACACCCACACAGACAAACTCAAACAGACAAACACACACCCACACAGGCACACTCAAATAGACAAACACACACAAACAAACAATCAAACAGACTAACACAGACACACACGGACAGGCAGACAGACATACACACACAGCACACAGGGGAACCCACACACATAGCTACAGTATAGTCTCCAGTTCCTAACACATCTTTTAGTGTAGAAACACAAATGGCACCACTCACTATGAATTGAAAATGGGGGACCCTAAACAAGACAAACGTCTTTCTCTGGTCTGCATCCCCTTACCAATTGTGTGTATTGAGCCGTACTGTATTGTACCCATTCTGCAATCTGTTAAATAAAGTTTTCATTCATTCACCACCAGCGATTTGCAATTGAAACAGCTGTCCTGTCATGAAGCACATGTAGCTGGTTAAGGACTGGTGTGAGTTCTGTCCTTGAAGCGTTTGCAATTGAAAAGTCACTACAGTAGTGACATCAAGGTGTGCATTAGGAACTGGTGGAGACTACATTATTTGAGAGCCATAACCAGAGACAGGGCATTCCATGCGAATGAATCCTCTGGCTGCAAACACATAGCTTGCTAGGCAGGCCTGTTGAATAATCACAGCTGAGTAATAGTATAAGTGTTTTAGGCTCCAGAAATAGCTCTGGAAATTCTCCAATGGCTGGATAATTCTGCATGCTCACTCACACGCAATAAATGTCACCGACAACATCTCCTCCTTTTTTAATTATATATTTTAACGGCATTTCTCTGATTTCTGCTCTTTTTTTTATCTACTTTTTCTGCTCCTATTTTTCTGTATTTTCTCCCATCCAAATTTTTTTGTCGTTATGCCAATTCCCCCCTCCCCTTCCTGACCGTTGCGCGCATTTGCCCCCCACTTGCCGGTCTAGGGAGCGCTGAAGTCTATCACATGCTTCCTCCGACACATGTGGAGACAGCCAGCAGCCTCTTTTCACCTGGCAGCGAGGACTCTCACTGGGGAAGTGTAACGCGTGGGAGGATCACACTACCTCCCCCAGTTCCCTCCCTCGCTGTGCAGGCGCCCTGACCGACCTGTAGGAGTCACTGTTTACAACTACCAGGACCCACCCCACCGGCTTTCCACCCGCCAATTGTGTCAGTATGGACGACCGACCAAGCCGGAGGTACCGCAGCAGCCGGATTCGATCCCACTGTCTCTGCGGTGGTAGACAGACGCTTAGTCCGCTGCGCTACCCGGCCGCCCTGATTTCTGCTTTATAGTGTCGAGTGACATGACATACGAGGGAGTGAGAGGGATGACACGCGAGAAAGGTCTCGGGCTGGATTCAAACCCAGGACATCGCAATAACAAGGTGCGCGTCAGCCCATGCACCGAGCCACGAAAACAGATCGCCTCTTCACCGTTTATGTCAACGACTGGTTATAATGTACAGTATGGCACGCCCATACTTTGAAGAGACTAAACAGCTATTACTGTTTATTACTAGTCTGTCACCGGTCTGTCCTGTCCTAAAGTGTTTTTCGAGTTCTGCTGAGGAGGTGATACGGCATCTTCCAGCCGTCTCGGTTGGTTGAGAGAGAGATGGGAGGGGGGTGGCGGGTGGGTGGGGGGTATTGGTGTGTTGGTTTCTCCCTGTGCCGCGGCCCGTATAGCGCTGTCACCCACAATCACCGTCCCCACCGCGGCAGCTGAAGGACCGGCGACAGGGACACACTTGACCTCACCGCTCAGCCGCCATCATATTACTCACGTTGAAGCGAGCTGGCAGGGTCGACCGCGTTGCAAAAAGGCACAGATTGATATTTAAAGAGGGCAAAGGTTTCTTCTACCTCCCTGCATTTCACTATGCGAGGGTATTTCACCCTGCCGCGCATGTTTCAGCTGTTACAGTACACATGTCCTGCTAGTTCCTCTCTCCACCCTCCCTCCCTCTCTCGCACACACACACACACGCACACGCACACGCACACACACTCGCACACACACACACACACACACACACACACACACACACAAGCACTTTATGCTTTATATAAATGCACCAATTAAATTATATCTACATAAGATTAGAAGAATCCAAATATTTCAACATGGATTTAAGGATACCCCCCCCCCCCCCCCCCCACACACACGCACACACTCAAGCACTTTATGCTTTATATAAATGTACCAATTAAATTATATCTACATAAGATTCAAAATATTTCAACATGGATTTAAGGATACCCCCCCCCCACACACACACACACACGCACACACAAGCACTTTAAATGCTTTATATGAATGCACCAATTAAATTATATCTATATAAGATTAGAAGATTCTAAATATTTCAACATGGATTTAAGGACATTTAAGGATACCCCCCCCCCCCCTCATACACACACACACACACACACTGGCTATCTCCTCTTTCTCTCTCACTCTTTTGTCTTTCTCTTTCAAAGACCAAAGACACACACACACACACACACACACACACCATTCGAAGCCGTAAACAACATGATGGAGGTTGAGGTCAGAGGTCACCAGAACACTAAATCATGTCGTGCCAGAGATAGGGCCCCAAGCCAGGTTGGCGCCGAGCCGACAGGTCAGAATATACGTCATAAAGCCAGCAGTTACACTGCCACTGTGCGTCTGTCTGTGTGTGAGCCCTGACCCCCTGGTTTATCTGCCCCTCCGATGCAAAGGCAGAAGTAAACAAACGATAGAGCAGGCCAATTGTGTAAAAGAGTTGTTCTTTCATGGGATTAATGTCGGCGGAGTCTGGTATGGAGGGGGATGAGAGAATGTTCCTCCTTAGCCTTTCTGTCAGTCCGCCTGTGATTGGTCAAAGCGAAACATCCCACGATTCAGACCATTGATTAATTTCGAGGTCTGAATACGAGGATTGTGTAGATCAGATGCCGTATTAAATCCATCTTCTAATCTGAATCCAGCTCTGTCGTTCTTTCTTCCTCCCTTGGCCTCAAATATTTATATTCTATTCATCTCATTTCACGCATTCCGGGGTACAAAGAAACAACTAATCTAAGTCAGGTTGTATTAGAAGATGATTTTATGCAAACATCAGAATACACATCATGTATTCAAAGAGAGGTCCCTATCCGGGGGGCGCCAGTCTTGCAGTAAACAGGGTCTCGTGAGAAATCTAAAGAGAACAGTCTCTGTGAAACTATGGTGCACACGGAATGCAAATATTATCTGTGCATGTTTCCTGTGTGATATTGAAAGGCTACAGTATACCTCACACGGCACAAAATACCTTTATAACGCTAAACAGGAATACCTGTGAACGATGTGAATATTCAATTCAATTCAAACTTTAATACAGACTCATGGTCCAGATAAAAAAAGAAAACACACACAACCTATATAAAATTACACACAACAGGCAAAAATAACATCACTTAAAATACTCATCAAGGTCCCACAAATAGACTGTGCCAATGTCTCCACATAGATGAGTGGTAACGTGTGGCACTGAAGTTTAACCTAATGTCCGTTAAAACCAGAATGATCTAAATTCCAGAGTCATTTAGCCGACAGATGAATTTATACAGTACATGAGATTTCTTAAAACAGCTTGGAAGGTATTGACATGTGCAGCTATGAACATTTCACTTGCACTACACCATCTAGGTCTTTTGAGTAATATTCTCATGGCATCATTATACAGTAAGCTACTTGAAGTCTTCGCAAACTTGCTTTTTTGTAGCTTGACCACAAGTGTGCAGTATAAAGTGGTGTACAATATGCTCTGAACAGAGACACTTTCACTCCATCTGTACACATACTAAGCTTGCGTGAGAGAGTGTTCGCTTGTGCATACATCCTGTGGCATTGCCTGTATATATCATCATAATCTGTCATTTGTTCTGTAATAAAATGAATAATGGGTGTGTGATGACAAATCACTCCCTCTCCCTTAGATGTTGACAGAGACCTGCTATCGATGTGAACAGCCAACATGTGCTTCCCTACTGTTACCTACATCTACTATCGCTTCAGGTTTCTTTTTGTTTTTGCTATATTTGTATTGAGAGGAGAAATAGGTGTACAAAAATATACAGGTACATCATGAATACTAAATTAATGTCCTTCCCCCCAACCCCTTCCATCCCTACCGTCACCCATTGCAGATGCAAATTCTTTTATACAATTGTATTCAAATTCAGTTTTAAAAAAAGTATTAAAAGAAATAGAAAAATAGATAAAGAAAACAATTTAATAAATAAAATAAACATTAGTGACAGTGATAACAATCACAAGATTAATAAAAAAAAATGTAATTCAATAAAAGAAAGAATGTACATTATTTACAAGTCACATTGTAATGTTGTACATTCTAGCGATCAAGGAGAAATATCTCTGATAATAAGTTAGTTTACACAGATACACAGATCCAAGTAAAATTGGAACATGTTGCAGAGATAATACAAAATACAAGTGGTATCTTAAGTTTGTCAAAATAAGATAAGAGGTAGAGTAAAATGTCTGGGTTGATCCGCGTTGATCCGCATTGATCCGCATATCCTCTATAGCCCAGTCCTCTATCTATAGCTTCAGTTTTCCTAATAGAGTTTCTCACAATAAAATTAAAATCAAAAACACGCAAAGGAAAGCTTTCAAAAACACATGAAGTCATCTTAAGTAAGTCCTGTCCTTACAGCATGTTTTC
This sequence comes from Notolepis coatsorum, assembly GCF_963971535.1. Classification (NCBI taxonomy): domain Eukaryota; kingdom Metazoa; phylum Chordata; class Actinopteri; order Aulopiformes; family Paralepididae; genus Notolepis; species Notolepis coatsorum. Next base: position 131,229,249 of record NC_140174.1, read on the forward strand.
ACGTTTAAGCCATGATTAGTGGTCACGTGAGATAAGTGTACTGTGGTGTTGGTATGGGAACTCTATAGCCTCCAGCAGCTAAACAACATCACAGCGGTGTCATTGACCTGATCCAGAATAATCATCTCACTACCCATACACATATCTGTGCAATAATCATCACTCTATATTCACATTGATATGCTATATTTATGATGTTATATTATTATATATTATATCTGTTGTATTGTGAGGAAATATGGGTACTGTGTGACTGATAATATCTGACTCATATATTATGTGTAGTATGGAGTGGTTGATGGTGGAGGGATGGATATGTATTGTAGTTGTCCTGTTTACCTTGTTTTTAACTGCACTGATCAGGAGCAGCGCTCTTAATTTCATTGTAGTATGTACAATAACAATAAAGCGTTCTATTCTATTCTAATTCCACATGCTTGTACCGAGAGGGAAGTTGACATGAGGTATACTTGAAAACTTCAAAGCAGCCTTCCTTTTTTTTTAGATGATAGCTCAGCTTCACAGGGACATGGAGTCACAAACAGAATAGAACTATATAGGCTATACACAGAATATCTTTTTCATATGCAGAATACATTTCTCTTGTTCAACACCATGTGAGCTGGTGCTAAAAACATCTCGCTGTCATAATCAACCCTTCAACCAGTACAATGATCACTATTCTATTACAAATATACTCATTATTTTCTGTACTCTCAAATACTGGAATATGTTTGTGGACGGGCAGTATGGAAGGGGAGGTATAAATTCATTAGGACAATGCAGCTTTGAAAATCCTTCAAGATCAAAGGGCATGAGCTCATGAACACACACACACACATGTACATGTGCGCAGATACACAAACAAGCTCTTGTGCGCCCACCCAGGCACAGGCGCATGCATGCACACACACACACGCACACACGCACGCACGCACGCAACACACACACACACACACACACACACACACACACACACACACACACACACACACACACACACACACACACACACACACACACACACACACACACACACACACTCACCGTTACCTGTGTTGTTGAGAAGACAGGGATTATTTACAGTGTGGATCTATGAGGTGCAATCTTCTAATGGATTCCTGATTCCAGGAGGCTGCAGATTTAGAGCTGCAACTGCACATCATCCACCACCACATGGAATCTATAGGCCTCCTGCATTACTGGACACAGGGAACACACATATAGTAACCTGAATCATACAATAAAGCTTTTTACGGTCCACACCTGGTAATAATCCAAACAAATTTAAATTTAAAGCCAAAATAAATAAATCTATCTGTGTGATTTACTGATTTTACAATGAGGCCGGAATACTAGTATGAACATACAGTACTGTAGGAGCCGGATTCTAACTGAACTGAAGGAATGAGCTTTCCTTTCCTCCGTTTCTGCTGGGATAGTCGCTGCTTAGTGCGCTGGCTGTCCACGTCAATCAGCTGATGATGATGCTGTGTCGTGTCTATTGAGCTGCTGTGTGATTTATTGTATGTCTGCTGGTCACGTGCCCCACGGAGGTCAATCAGAGAGCCTCAGCGGGTTCAATCACGAAGCAGCCGTGAGTCCAGTGCAGTCTACTCTTACATACTAGCTCCCTCTGAGGGAGGACATGTCTCTACTCTTACATACTAGCTCCCTCTGAGGGAGGACATGTCTCTACTCTTACATACTAGCTCCCTCTGAGGGAGGACATGTCTACTCTCACATACTAGCTCCCTCTGAGGGAGGACATGTCTCTACTCTTACATACTAGCTCCCTCTGAGGGAGGACATGTCTCTACTCTTACATACTAGCTCCCTCTGAGGGAGGACATGTCTCTACTCTCACATACTAGCTCCCTCTGAGGGAGGACATGTCTCTACTCTCACATACTAGCTCCCTCTGAGGGAGGACATGTCTCTACTCTTACATACTAGCTCCCTCTGAGGGAGGACATGTCTCTACTCTTACATACTAGCTCCCTCTGAGGGAGGACATGTCTCTACTCTTACATACTAGCTCCCTCTGAGGGAGGACATGTCTCTACTCTTACATACTAGCTCCCTCTGAGGGAGGACATGTCTCTACTCTTACATACTAGCTCCCTCTGAGGGAGGACATGTCTCTACTCTTACATACTAGTTCCCTCTGAGGGAGGACATGTCTCTACTCTTACATACTAGCTCCCTCTGAGGGAGGACATGTCTCTACTCTTACATACTAGCTCCCTCTGAGGGAGGACATGTCTCTATTCTTACATACTAGCTCCCTCTGAGGGAGGACATGTCTCTACTCTTACATACTAGCTCCCTCTGAGGGAGGACATGTCTCTACTCTTACATACTAGCTCCCTCTGAGGGAGGACATGTCTCTACTCTTACATACTAGCTCCCTCTGAGGGAGGACATGTCTCTACTCTTACATACTAGCTCCCTCTGAGGGAGGACATGTCTCTACTCTTACATACTAGCTCCCTCTGAGGGAGGACATGTCTCTACTCTTACATACTAGCTCCCTCTGAGGGAGGACATGTCTCTATTCTTACATACTAGCTCCCTCTGAGGGAGGACATGTCTCTACTCTTACATACTAGCTCCCTCTGAGGGAGGACATGTCTCTATTCTTACATACTAGCTCCCTCTGAGGGAGGACATGTCTCTACTCTTACATACTAGCTCCCTCTGAGGGAGGACATGTCTCTATTCTCACATACTAGCTCCCTCTGAGGGAGGACATGTCTCTACTCTCACATACTAGCTCCCTCTGAGGGAGGACATGTCTCTACTCTTACATACTAGCTCCCTCTGAGGGAGGACATGTCTCTACTCTTACATACTAGCTCCCTCTGAGGGAGGACATGTCTACTCTTACATACTAGCTCCCTCTGAGGGAGGACATGTCTCTACTCTTACATACTAGCTCCCTCTGAGGGAGGACATGTCTACTCTCACATACTAGCTCCCTCTGAGGGAGGACATGTCTCTACTCTTACATACTAGCTCCCTCTGAGGGAGGACATGTCTCTACTCTTACATACTAGCTCCCTCTGAGGGAGGACATGTCTCTACTCTTACATACTAGCTCCCTCTGAGGGAGGACATGTCTCTACTCTTACATACTAGCTCCCTCTGAGGGAGGACATGTCTCTACTCTTACATACTAGCTCCCTCTGAGGGAGGACATGTCTCTACTCTTACATACTAGCTCCCTCTGAGGGAGGACATGTCTCTACTCTTACATACTAGCTCCCTCTGAGGGAGGACATGTCTCTACTCTTACATACTAGCTCCCTCTGAGGGAGGACATGTCTCTACTCTTACATACTAGCTCCCTCTGAGGGAGGACATGTCTCTACTCTTACATACTAGCTCCCTCTGAGGGAGGACATGTCTCTACTCTCACATACTAGCTCCCTCTGAGGGAGGACATGTCTCTACTCTTACATACTAGCTCCCTCTGAGGGAGGACATGTCTCTACTCTTACATACTAGCTCCCTCTGAGGGAGGACATGTCTCTACTCTTACATACTAGCTCCCTCTGAGGGAGGACATGTCTCTACTCTTACATACTAGCTCCCTCTGAGGGAGGACATGTCTCTACTCTTACATACTAGCTCCCTCTGAGGGAGGACATGTCTCTACTCTTACATACTAGCTCCCTCTGAGGGAGGACATGTCTCTACTCTTACATACTAGCTCCCTCTGAGGGAGGACATGTCTCTACTCTCACATACTAGCTCCCTCTGAGGGAGGACATGTCTCTACTCTCACATACTAGCTCCCTCTGAGGGAGGACATGTCTCTACTCTTACATACTAGCTCCCTCTGAGGGAGGACATGTCTCTACTCTTACATACTAGCTCCCTCTGAGGGAGGACATGTCTCTACTCTTACATACTAGCTCCCTCTGAGGGAGGACATGTCTCTACTCTTACATACTAGCTCCCTCTGAGGGAGGACATGTCTCTACTCTTACATACTAGCTCCCTCTGAGGGAGGACATGTCTCTACTCTTACATACTAGCTCCCTCTGAGGGAGGACATGTCTCTATTCTTACATACTAGCTCCCTCTGAGGGAGGACATGTCTCTATTCTCACATACTAGCTCCCTCTGAGGGAGGACATGTCTCTACTCTTACATACTAGCTCCCTCTGAGGGAGGACATGTCTCTACTCTTACATACTAGCTCCCTCTGAGGGAGGACATGTCTCTACTCTTACATACTAGCTCCCTCTGAGGGAGGACATGTCTCTACTCTTACATACTAGCTCCCTCTGAGGGAGGACATGTCTCTACTCTTACATACTAGCTCCCTCTGAGGGAGGACATGTCTCTACTCTTACATACTAGCTCCCTCTGAGGGAGGACATGTCTCTACTCTTACATACTAGCTCCCTCTGAGGGAGGACATGTCTCTACTCTTACATACTAGCTCCCTCTGAGGGAGGACATGTCTCTACTCTTACATACTAGCTCCCTCTGAGGTAGGACATGTCTCTACTCTTACATACTAGCTCCCTCTGAGGGAGGACATGTCTACTCTCACATACTAGCTCCCTCTGAGGGAGGACATGTCTCTACTCTTACATACTAGCTCCCTCTGAGGTAGGACATGCAGAGCCTTTTATGTCGCTTCATTGAAATCGAAGGACAAGACTCACGTTGTCTTTGAATGGCATTTGATGATTTAAAACAGGAATAACATGATAAATCTGAAAGCCCCTTTATTCAAACAAAAAATATAATTTCTTGCACAATTTTGCACTCTTTTACTTTATTTTATTATATTGTATTATTTAAATGAGTTATGTTCTTCTCCTCTAACCATTGGCATTTTCCATCACATGGCGGTCATTTTGCTCTTAGGTCATGCTCAGGTTGGGATTCCTTTCCACCCTGTTGAGAAAAATGGCCAAGAATGCGATTCCCCAGGGATTGTAAAGTTATCCTATCGTATCCTATTCTATCCTCTCTTTTCCTATCCTATCCTATCCTATCCTCTCTTTTCCTATCCTGTCCTGTCCTGTCCTGTCCTGTCCTGTCCTGTCCTGTCCTGTCCTGTCCTGTCCTGTCCTGTCCTGTCCTGTCGATACGATCCTATCCTATCCTATCCTATCCTATCTTAAATCCCAGCCATAAACCTCGTTTGACTATTTCTCTCTCCATCTGAACTGGTCACACTCACAACTCATTCACTGGTCTAAGCATCTTGGCATCTAATAAGCAAAGCCACTTTTCTTCTGGTCCCTGCTGGCAGACAACGGAGAAGATATAGAGCAGCGGTCTTCTGTTTTTCACTGCTCTCACCTCTACAGGGCCCCTCCAGTGCTGGGAGAGTGAAGAGAGAGAGCACATCAATCTCAGAAAGTTTTCCACAGCGCCTCAGAATGTTTGAATCGAAACGGGTTATGAACATTTCTTCCCCAGGTCTCTTGAAGCTCAGCCTGCCAATAGGCCTTTGTTATTGTGACTTTCTTGCCTGTGAGGTTTTACTATATTTGGTCTGAAAGTTGCCAACTCTGCCAAAGTATTTCTCTTGTTTTGTAGTTTGATGAGGTGGGATTGGTAACAGACAGTGGTACTGGGTGTGCTGAGGGTGGGCGTAGAGAGAGAGAGAGAGAGAGAGAGAGAGAGAGAGAGAGAGAGAGAGAGAGAGAGAGATTGGGGGGGGGTTCCAGGACACTGGTTTGCACTGTCGCCCCATTGTGTGATGGGAGGTGCCCACTTGATGATGATGACACACCCACTTTCTGCACTGCACTGCTCTGCCCCCCCCCCCCCCCCCCCCCCCCCCTTTAAGGTCACTCGAGTTTACTCGGAACAGGGTAAATCTGCATTTTGCTATATTTTTTATTGACAATTCCATAAGCCTCCACGTACAGTGACAGGTATATTAGTGGCTGTGGAGGGGTAGGAGAGATTAGCCGGGTTGCTACCAAACTGTCGTGGGTGGGTTGAATCTGGTCTAGGGGAGCAGATTGTTGAGATAGGTACGAGGCACATTGTGGTACCAGAATAGCAGGGAGAAAGGTGAAGTAGGGGAGGAAGAGAGGTAGAGAAATAGCAGAGGAAATGTTTTCAGAGTAGAGTAATAGGTAGGCTAATGGTATAATTAGCACTAGATGGGGGGGTCGGTGCCCTCCTCGGAAAACTCCAGTAGGAAAACTCCTCTTCGTTTCTCGATGCTTACCCAGGACACCTTTAAATTTCTATCACTAATTACTGACGACTGGCACCTGCTCAGCTGGAGTGAAACTAGTTTTGATTTACAGAACACAGTTCCTAAAGCTACACACTTCACAATGATGCATAGACAGTATATTCAGTTAAAAGATCCTACTATTTAGTTACTATTTACAGATATGATTTGAGCAGTTTCTCTTTCAGTGACTTTTTGAAGGTGGAGATGGATTTTGACTGTTTCAGACTCTCATCGAGCTGGTTCCAGATCTGCGGGCCCCTGCATGTTATACTTAGGCTGGTACATTTGAGCTTTCTTCTCTTACCAAAGATAAGATGCTTATTTCTAGTGTTATGGATGTGCAGGGGACGGCAGACCGGGATACATGTTATACACAACTAGATACATTGATTGATTGATTGATTGATTGATTGATTGATTGATTGATTGATTGAAAACTTTATTAACAGATTGCAGAATGGGTACAATACAGTACGGCTCAATACAACCATTATCTGAATTAAAAAAAAAAAAAAAAATCTAACCCTATCTAACCTTACTGTCATGCACTTGTCCTAATATACTAACCTACACTGTAGCACTCAACACTTTGATGAACATTGTTACTCAGCTGATAGAGTTGTGCTCTTCCTTCCTGATGGCTTGTCGTACAGAACTTGTAAGTCGCTTTGGATAAAAGCGTCAGCTAAATGACTAAATGTAAATGTAAAATACAAAACAACTGCTAACTAAGGATGCAGACCAGAAAAATACTTTTGTCTTGTTTACATAATTTACATCATTGTTTACATTTTCAATTCATCAGGACATTTATGACATACAAGACATACAGATATACAGAACTGTGTAGTAAAAAGAGATCATAAAAAATGTATACATCCAAAGGGGAAGAAACTGTACAGGGGGGGGGGGGATTTTGGTGGACATTAAAATCAGCAAGCCTCAGAATAATAGAAGACGTGTGGGCGTATTAAACCCGGACCATGACACAACTCGTAATATTTTATTTTGCAAACATTCAAGTTTCTTGAGATATAGATGTGGATCAGCTAGCCTGCTGTAGCTGTTGTGCCAAAAACACCTATCGCGGATATTTAACCTAAGTTAGCTGATCCGTATCCGCTTCCACTCATTTGTGGGGCTAGGCTAGCATGTTAAAAGATTGGTTTCTTATGTTAAATACAGCCACCTTTCATTAGAGACTGTGCCTCAAATCATTTATGTTGACTATTAAATGTTTCTTTTTGTTTTGTTTTTACAATATGATGCACATGAGCTTTTGTTTGTACCACACTAGAGCAGAGAGGAGATTATCAGAGAGGTCCAGTCCAGGCCATTGTATCCTGTATCCATGGCTAGTCTTAATGGCTTTGAGAGGAATTGTTTTCTGTGATAATCTGCCAGGGTTTCTCAATTTATATCTCTCAGCCAGTCTGTTTATTCATGTAGAGCATTATAGATTATCTTTATGTATGTATGTATGGAGTCAGAACGCCAGAGGGGGGAATTGAAATCCCTCGAACATGCTGGTTGGAATGGAAAGGGTTAGGATGCTGCTGTTGCAGTGTCCTGTAGCTGTATTTGAACAGAAACTCTGAATCAAAACTGAAACCATGTGCCGCTCACAATGTTGTATGATGCATAACAGATGTGAGTTATGATGACCTCTGCTATAGTGTCCTACAACTTTTAGGACCACGCCAACATTTTTAACTGCTGCTGTGACCCACTGTGACCAACTGTCAGCTCCATGTATATTGTAAATACTGATTGGAATGTGCAATGTTACTCACTGTGCCTTGTATATATTATATTTATCTATTTTTTACCTTATTTTCTAGCACTCACTTGTATTTAAATATGTTTTAGTTAAGTATTGTGTGATTTTGTGTGAAGGGCGGACTAGCAAAGTAAGATTTTCATTGTATGGCAGACTGTCCGTTTAACTGTGCACATGACAATAAACAATCTTGAATCTTGAATCTTGAACATTATGGAAAATGTGCTTGAATTCCTCTCTGTGCGTTCAGTAGAAAGCTATCCGGCTGCAAGCTAGACTAGTTTAGCACAAATTAATGGAAGTGGATACGGATCAGCTAGCCTAGCTTAAAACTCCACGGGGCCCTCATTTATCAACCTGACGTACGCACAGATATGTGCGTAACCCGTGCGTACGATCATTTCTAAGCAAAGAGTGGGATTCATCAATTTGAACTTGTGCTTGACTTTGTGCGTATATTTAAGCACAGGTCGGACCATGCGTAGTTGACGCCGGTGGTAGAATATATTATTACAACAAGGAAATAAGCACTGACTGCGCTCCGCGTAACTCAACTCGTTCTTATTTTGCGCATATATTGCAGAAATACGGGAACGTTTTGATTATATTTAAAAGGCTTTGCCATTGTTAAACGTAATAAGTGGAACCCCGAAGCTGTAAGCAGAATACAAGTCATATGAACACCCACGATATAGTGTTCTTCACCAGAAAGAATAAAAAACGCATTGCAACGAGAATAGACTGAGGTTATTTGTTGAGTGTATATGTATAGACAAAACCCTTGCAATAAATGTGTCTTAAATTAATGAAAAGCATACATGCTCTGGACACAGAGTATATATCGTGTGGGTGATATCATGACTTGTATTCTGCTTACAGAACTTCACTTATTTAGTTTTACAATGTCAAAGCCTAAATCAAAACGTTCCCGTATTTCTGCAATCTATGCGCAAAATAATAACGAGTTGAATTCTAACAAAGAACGTATTACATGCTGGTAGGCTGATAGAACTATGATATGAATATGAATATGATATGATATAAAGGTATACTGGTCGGATATCGAGAACTCGGATAGCCATTTGAGAATATAGGCTAAAGCGACGGCCTATAGCCTATACATATTATTTAATGTTTTCATAAGCGTAAAGATACAACAGCTACTGTAGATTAATGATCAAGTTAGTTTACTGTATGCAGGCTTCGCAGGGCTGTGTGTTATTATATATGCGCAAATTACTGTTGCATAATGTAGGCTGGCTGCTATTATATGTAATTCATATAGGCTACCCAATACCAACAACAGAATAGATTGTATCATATGCCTCTACACACATTATATTATACACATCATATTATATCTTGGTTCGGCAGCGCCTCTGTGAACAATCTCTCAGTTTGCTCCATCAATAAACAAATCCAGTAATGTGAACGGGATTCCACTCGTCAATGTACAGATAATCCGCGATGCGCATTTTGGCTGATAATGTGCCGGTGGCCGGAGTCTCATTCAGGCCTAATTGTATTTAATTCAATTGTAATGTTATTACTGGGGTATCTAAAACATCACAATGCAGATCAGGGTTATCCACTGAAGCCATAATGACTCTGACCAGAAGTACCACGGGCTCATGACGAGCGCACATAATAGGCATTGTAGAGCGCAGAGTTGGCCTGCTGAAATTGATTTAATTTCAGTCATTACAGTGCTTAATGTCGGGTCATCTTGTCATTTATTTCTGTCAATGTGCTGGTTCTGTAGCAGGACTGGGTCAGTCAACATCCTTGGCTCCCGGCGCACCGAAGATTATACGTTCAATTTGTTGGTTGGACCTCGGTGATCAATCTCGCTCTCAGTGAAGTCTCTCAGAGTTCGCTCGGGTTAGTCCATTTTTCCACATTTCATGGGGGTGTTCCATTACCGTATATGGTTAATCGGGGCGGTTCTGGTATGCAAATACGTGAAAGTGTGCACGAGCCTCAGCGTATAGAGCAAGGTGATATTTATCATGACAGGTGTGCGTAGGACCTGTGTACGCACGTGTGATAAATCCCGTTCTTTTTGTGCGTGCACACATTCTAAATTCTGTGCTTAAGTATGGAAATAGAACATTTTCTAAGAGAAATTGATAAATGAGGGTCCAGGACAAGTGTTTTTGGCCAACAGCTGGGCTAGCTGATCCATATCGGCTTCCATTCATTTCTAATAAACTAGGCTAGCTTGCAGCCAGATAGCTTTCTACTGAATGCACAGAGTGGAAATTGGTATCTTCTTGTCCGACATAATGTTGGCGTGTTCCTTTAAGTTGTAGGACACGATAGCAGAGTTCATAATTCACATCTGTTATGCATCATACAACATTGTGAGCGGCACATGGCGTCAGTTTTGATTTAGAGGAGTTTCTGTTCAAATACAGCTACAGGACACAGCAACAGCAGCATCCTAACCATTTCCATTCCAACCAGCATGTTTGAGGGATTTCAATTTCAACCCGCTGGTGTTCTGACTTCATACATACATACATACATACATACATACATACATACATACATACATACATACATACATACATACATACATACATACATACATACATACATACATACATACATACATACATAAAGATAATCTTTAATGCTCCACATGAATAAACAGACTGCCTGAGAGATATGCATTGAGAAGCAGTAGCAGATTATCAGAAAACAATTCCTCTCAAAGCCATTAAGACTAGCCATGGATACAGGATACAATAGCCTGGACTGGACCTCTCTGATAATCTCCTCTCTGCTCTAATGTGGCACAAACAAAAGCCCATGTGTACGTTGTGAAAAAAGATGTTTACCCTTAGTCAACATAAACTATTCGAGGCAAACGCACAGTCTCTTGTGAAAGGTGGCTTTCTTTAACAGAAGCATACAGTTCACCGTACCGTGAAACCTGATTAACAATCTTTCCCACAGCACATGACTGCGACATAAATAATTTTGTAGTCAGATAACTAATGTTAATGCAATGCCCACAAATTAACTTAACGACAGATTCAGTACAGAAGGGTCTTGTGTCATAGAATACAGTCTCTGGTTCTGGAAGTCTGTCGGCCGGAGCGATATGAGCAGAGGGAGGAGGACTGAGGTTAACTGAAATAGCAATCTTCATTTATTAGACCTAGTGAAAGCTGCTGGCATTAATAATTAAAAAGTCTCTCTGAAAACTATGAAAAATAGACCCTGCATTATTAAAAAGACACACTGAATTAATGATCAGGAATATGAATTAATAATGAGATTGTCCTAAGCATTCAACGTAAATCCCGGGCCATAGCGCTCCAACAATCAACAGACAAATCAGTTTTTTCTATTGAAATTTATTGACCAGAGTTCAATCAAATAATTGCTTCCTCTTTTTCTTTTTTTTCCAAGTCGTAGATGGCTTGGGGTAGTGTTACTGGAAGACCTACATCTTTCAATCACCATGAACAAATTATGTTAATTGACTTGAGTTCCATTTGATACATCGGATCCTCCTGCTTTCGGTATCTCATTAAAAAAGTCTGGCCCGGCGTTCAATGTCATGGTCACTGGTCCTGTTTCCTTTGCTGTCAGCGTTGCCCACGGGGCTATTTCTACTCCCAGCGAGTTCACTCGCTTTGGCAAAGAAGAGAGGTAAAGGTGTCTGTCTGTCCTTCTTTCCATCCGCAGCTATACCTCGCAAATTACAAGGCTGATTGGTCTGCTATTTGTTGTGCACATTCATGACCTGCTGTAGGATGAACTCTGTTGAGTTTTGATCCCCTAGCGTCAAGTCAAATGTTCAATATTATATATTATAATATATTAGTGTATCTCTTAACAGCTTTTATCCTAATCTTTTCAAATGTGCAGTGGACATTCATGACCCCAAGAGGAAGAATCACATTGATGTTGGTGACCCCATGACCTTTTCTTTAGCATCACCATCAGGCCAAACGTTCAATGGTGAAATTTGGGAAATCTCCTGAACCAATTTCCACCAAACTTGACAAATATATTTGCCTTACCATGTAATAGTGTGTAATGTGTTATAGTGTAGTAGTGTGTAATAGTGTAATGGCGTGTACTAGTATAATAGTCTGCATTTGTTCAATATTGTTGGTGTGTTTGTTTGCTCTCTGAGCGAGAGAGAGAATAAATATGTGGTTGCGTGGAGATTTGCATTCTACTGAGCACACCTTTCAAGTTATCTAATGCAGTGCAGATGGGCTCAGCTGCTAGCGTTAGAGACCAGAGCTACGGTGTGCAGAGGGAGGTGAGCTGCTAGCGTTAGAGACCAGAGCTACGCTGTGCAGAGGGAGCTCAGCTGCTAGAGTTAGAGGCGGCTAGCGTTAGAGACCAGAGCTACACTGTGCAGAGGGAGCTCAGCTGCTAGAGTTAGAGGCGGCTAGCGTTAGAGACCAGAGCTACGCTGTGCAGAGGGAGCTCAGCTGCTAGAGTTAGAGGCGGCTAGCGTTAGAGACCAGAGCTACGCTGTGCAGAGGGAGCTCAGCTGCTAGAGTTAGAGGCGGCTAGAGTTAGAGACCAGAGCTACGCTGTGCAGAGGGAGCTCAGCTGCTAGAGTTAGAGGCTGCTAGCGTTATGATAGTTTTTTAGTTCATTGATTTAGTAATATTTGTTATCAATATCTTATGTATCTGTGCACCTATTGTCTCCCCATGATGCAAGCTGTAGCCTGGGCGTCTCTCAGTCTGTGTCTCTCTCTAGCTTGAGTGACCTGATGATCCTGTTGCTGCATCCATCCTGATTTGGGGCTGTAGCTGTCTCTCGCTACATCTGGAGTCATTACTAGCCCCCTCTCACACACACACACACATGCCTCTCACACACACACACACATCCTCCTCTTCCGACGCGCACACGCACACACACTCACGTACACACACACACACATCTCTCACCTACACTTACAAACACATACACACAGATACACACCAACTGTCATGAAAATCACGAAAGTACCCTTGACTAAGTGCTGGGTCAAACAGGTAAACTAGTTACATACAGAGAACTGTCATGAATATCACGAACCATTAGATGGATGTTAACCAGATGGCCCCCTTAGAAAACATCCATTAACTCTTGCACTTAGACACACACACCACACAGACTAGCACACACACACCACACACACACACATACATACACACACAGATAAATCAAATCAAATCAAATTTATTTATAAGGCCCAACAACACACGTTAATGTCCCCATGGGCCGTACAGGTCTTCTTTAAACAAGTCAAGAAGAAAACATAACAATAAGTCAAGAACAGAACAAGGACACCATAAGGTCCAACAAATTTAAAATAAATGCAAATAAATGAAAGAATGCAAGCACTCCCAGACATACCCCACGCGAAGGTAAGGAAAAACTCACTAAAACCTAACAATAGGTAAAAATGCTCCACAGGCAGTGTGGAGGAGAGAAACCTTAGAAGGGCCATTCAAGGGGGGATACATATATACATACATATACACACACACACCCCTCCCCTTCTCTCTCTGTGCAAGAGGGTATAAATGTCATGTAATGTGGGTATTCATTCTCCTTCTGGTGCGAGAGGATGAGCCCGTGCGGGGTGACTGTTCTTTTTCTCTGTGCAATAAAGACTCTGTGGGAAACAACTTGGTCGTTCTGTGAATCTTCGGTCCGCTGGTCCATAACTATATCAATTCTAGGACTTACGAGGGATAAGGTTATCCCTAACAGTTAGAGACCAGAGCTACGCTGTGCAGAGGGAGCTCAGCTGCTAGTGTTAGAGACCAGAGCTATGCTGTGCAGAGGGAGCTCAGCTTCTAGCATTAGAGACTAGAGCTACGCTGTGCAGAGGGAGCTCAGCTTCTAGCATTAGAGACAAGAGCTACGCTGTGCAGAGGGAGCTCAACTGCTAGCATTAGAGACCAGAGCTATGCTGTGCAGAGGGAGCTCAACTGCTAGCAAGGACAACGATGTAAATAAGTCATTGTGCCTTTTTCGTTCCTATCCTTGACAAAAGCATGTATGTGAATAATGATCTGTATATGTTTTGTTGTCTAAAATAAATACCATACCATACCATAGCATTAGAGACTAGAGCTATGCTGTGCAGAGGGAGCTCAGCTGCTAGTGTTAGAGACCAGAGCTATGCTGTGCAGAGGGAGCTCAGCTGCTAGTGTTAGAGACCAGAGCTACGCTGTGCAGAGGGAGCTCAGCTGCTAGTGTTAGAGACCAGAGCTACGCTGTGCAGAGGGAGCTCAGCTGCTAGTGTTAGAGACCAGAGCTATGCTGTGCAGAGGGAGCTCAGCTGCTAGTGTTAGAGACCAGAGCTACGCTGTGCAGAGGGAGCTCAGCTGCTAGTGTTAGAGACCAGAGCTACGCTGTGCAGAGGGAGCTCAGCTGCTAGTGTTAGAGACCAGAGCTACAGTTCAGTTCAAATCTCACATCGCTGTTACTGTGTCCCCGTTAAACAAAAGACAACAGCGGCCATCCCGTCTTAGGGAGGGCTTAATCCTACCAACCATCACAACAAGACGACGTGATATGGATTCAATGATGTTGATTTTATAGACAGAGAACATAAGAAATAGTGTCAGACATACAAAAAATGTGTCACCTGCACATAGTCCTTTACTATATATCTATATCTGTACATATTATATTCCTATTTGCTATTAGTACGCTGCTGGCCAGTAGTAGCTAGTCATACTGTCTTTATTTATTATACTACAACTCAGTAGTCCTCATTTGTATATTTTGTACCCAGTAATACCACTTGTATATTGTATTGTATGTTGTTGCACTTCACTGCTACATTTGCTCTCTGCATGGTTGGATGCCAAACCTTTCGTTGTGCTGTATAATGACAATACATTTTAATATAATCTAATCTATTCTAATTAATGTATCTTAATTCAGATGTTAAAGTTTTCATGGTGTCTATGTTCTGAGTGTGTATGTATTTCTATTATATTATATTATATAGCCCAAAGTGGAAATATGTGTATTTCTATTCTATTCTATTCTATTCTATTCTATTCTATTATATTCTATTCTATTCTATTCTATAGCCCAATGTGGAAATAAGTGTATTTCTATACTATTCTATTCTATTATATTCTATAGCCCAAAGTAGAAATAAGTGTATTTCTATTCTATTCTATAGCCCAATGTGGAAATAAGTGTATTTCTATTCTATTCTATTCTATTCTATTCTATTCTATTCTATTATTCTATAGCCAAATGTGGCTATTCTTTGGCCTGGAAAACTGACATTTGGAGACACACATGGGTTCAGTCTGACGGTGGTAATGGGTAAGGGGTAAAATGAGACAGCTGCTCCTAGGTCAACAGGTCCCCTCTTCTAGTCGCTCACATCTGCCAAGCTGTCTGCCAACTCTCTCCTGACTCCTCTGATTCTTGTCTCGTAAATAGCAACGACTGCAGTCTGGCGGATGTAAAAGGACAACGGGAAGTGTGCGATAGGATAATATATTCTTTACTGTCACGGTATTTCATACAATAGAATCAGTTGAATAAGCTAATGTGATAGATAGAGAATGAACAGAGATGTCCTGTGCCTTTTGGGAGCCCTTAGCGAGAATTGATTTATTCATTGCCATTCCCATTCTTTCAGGAATTCCTGTGAGCTTCATCTTATCATATCACTGGATGTGGTACAGCGTGAAAACTCCTCCCGGAATCGCCTTTTGGGAAAAGCAGCAGATGATAAACAGTCTCAAATGTCGAGTCAAACACAGGGCTTTTTGTGGAACCCTCAGCCTCCAAAGGCGTTGTGTCAATACTTTGAATAACATCCAAATTTGTGGTCAGCTTTCTTTTCATTTCAGTCTCTACTATATATTTGTTTTCCTTCCCACAGATGGATTTGAGTGTTTATGGCTCAGTTATTCACAAAACAGAGATGTACCAAAGGTGTCAAAACGGGGGGGGGGGGGGGGGGGGGGGACTCATTTGCCAGCCTTGGCGTATTCTACCTTTTCAAGTTTCAAGGTTCAAGTTTTGTTATATTGTCACACTCACAATAATGAAATGCTTGGTTCTGTATGACCCTCCTGAGATTTTGCTTCATACAATAAAGAGTAAAGGAGTAAAAGACCAAACACGATACAAAATATACAATATACAAAACTAAAATGTACAAAAAAGCAAAAAGCTAAATGCCAAAAGAAAGCTAAGCATTCAGAAATCAAAACATTCAGAAGCACGTGACTGTTCATCCACCTTCCTTGTGTGTCCTTTTGTCTTTTTTAAATGTCTACATCCAGATCTATTTCTTTGCAATGACTAAAAAGTGGAGACAACGAACCAAGTGTCTCTAAACACTACTGCAGCGACGTCATTACTGTGAGAAAGGCCTATAGCTTCATCTCTCAGGTAGTTTGACACCCACACTCACAAGGGTCCAAACAGCTCAATGCCACAACTGCAGTCCATCATGTAAATGCAGTCCATCAACTGTTTTGGGACATTTTGCTTTTGGAACCATTGACATTACTGCCTCCTTGCCCCAAGTATAAATATTTTAGATAATCCATTTTCACATACATATATTAAATTAATATGGCCACTTTCCTACATGTTTTATATAACTTCAACTGTCCTTAAAGCTTGAGATTGTCCCCTCTCGCAGAGTTTACGTAAAACCTTGATTTCCAACCTTTGTCAATCAAGGTGTACGTGTTTTAATTGATTTGTTATCCTTGTTTTTTTACCTCGCCTTGTTGTCTTACTGTTATGATTTTATATGATGTGTGATTTTATATGCTATTATTATTGATTTATTTAGCTTATTCCTGTATGTACACCCGGTGTGACTGTAAATGGGGGAAACCTCAGTTGCCTTTCGAGTTTAAATAAAGGTTTTAATTCATTAAATACTCCTCTTATATGTTTCCCATGCCTTAAACTACACATTGAAATACATAACAAAAAGCACCTCACCATCTAAACCCAAGCTTGTGATGCAGGATTTATAATTACCATGAAAATCCCAATGTGTTTCTTACTAAAGTTGTTACTGTGTGACAAAAGGATTTTCTTTGAGTTTTGATTATATTCTCGTACACTGTGTGTAACTCTTTTTTTTTTTTTTTGATCCACTTTTTCTCCCATTTTTCCATATTTTTCTCCCATCCCAATTTCGTACCATCCAATTCAACCCTCCCCTGTCACGAACGCTGTTTCTTGCCTCCCACAAGCCGGCTGCAATGTGGACTAAGTCATACATAGCACAAGTCCCCTCCGGTACTTGAGGTAACAGCAGTCGCATCTTTTCACCTGCGCAGCTCGATCTCTCAGTGGCGAGGAGTAACGCGTGGGAGGCTCACGCTGCCCCCGACACTTCCTGATTCTACTGCGCAGGCGCACCAACCGACTTGTAGGAGTCGCTTGTTCACAACGTTCGATCCCCACCCTTCAGTTTTCCCTCCCCGTAATACGGCCAATGTGTATTACTGCGGACGACCAGCCAAACTGAAAAACAATGTGGAGAGCTGGATTCGAACACGCGAATCCTAGCGTCTCCACACTGGTGGCAAGTGACTTGTCCACTACACCACCTAGCCGCCCTACACTGTGTGTAACTCTTGTTGTTTGTTTTGGTTCTTTAAAAAAATATACTCATTCTGATAATTGAAGTTTGTGTCTTTCCAGGAAATTGCAGGGTGTCTGTTTGTTTATCTAGGATCAGAATACCAGCACATTACTGATGAAACACACACAGACACATGCATGCACGCACGCACGCATATCACGCACACACACACACGCACACACACACACACACACACACACACACGCACACGCACACGCACACGTTCACACACATTTACACCGGTTTTGCCCCACAGCCAAATCTAGACTGTACACCTGTACAGATATCTGACGAAACAATTCCCCTCTGTGCAAGTCTACCATTTCAGCCTGGAGCACTCATCACCGTCGTCGTCGACAACCTGACATGGCAGTCTGGTGGTGTGATCATCCATCCTGATCATTACCCATTATCCCTGGAGGCCGGAGCTGACTCACTTCATGGTCCAATAAGTCTCAGTGACATGCTGCCTGGCTGAGTCACCTCCGGCCTCCGAGCGCCTGCCTCCCCCCGTCTCTGGCATCGCGGGGCGAGGAGCTCGGAGCAGGGGCGATGTTGTGGGCTTTGGGTTTTCGTCTCCGTTTTCAGGTTGGGGAATTCTGTTACGTAAAGGGGCACTTCACCAAAAATCCACTCATAAATGATGAATGGTAAATGGACTGCATTTATATAACAACTTTTATCCAAAGCGTTTTACAACTCAAGCCTCACATTCACCCATTCACTCACACATTCACACGGTGGAGGCAACCTGCTCATTGGGAGCAATTAGGGGTTAAGTGTCTTGCTCAGTGTCTTGTTTTTCGGTGAAATGCCCCTTTAACTTCCCTTCCATTAGACAGTGTGACTTGACTTGTTTTTGTGTTTTGATTTAACTAGAAAGCTGGCCTATAGGTTGAGTGTAACTAGTTTATATGGCTCCTATTTGTAGAAGAATCTGTCACAACAAAACACTCACATTGAGTTGAATCAACTCAAAAAAGCAAAGTCTGTCATGTTGACAACTTGTGATCTTTTATTTATTGGATTTTTTCCCAGTGTATTTTCAAAGGGAACGTACTTAGGGAGTAGGCTAACCCTTGGCACTGAGAACACAAATACCAATGTTTAAAATAGAACTAAAGAAAGCACACTCAAATTCTACCAAGAAGTGAGAGCAGCTTGTTGAAAATGTCTTATTTCCCCTTTCTAGTCTCCTTTACAGGTCCCCTACTCGCCAATGACAATTGACCTTACACAGATCCCTATTGGCCAAAGAGGATGTACCTTATGTCTGGTCATTTTATCACAACGCCATGACAAGGTTGAAAGAAATCTCAACCTGAGTACGACATAAATAACATAAGGGCTAAATGGCCGCCGTGTGAATATGGTCAATTATCTTTAGAATAAAGCCCCATTTCTGTTCCATTTTGTTTTCACTACATCATTCTTCAACTGTAAGAACGAGTGTCCTCTGGCCTCAGCTCATTTTATTCAACTAAAACTGTGTAAAATGCAATTCATAAATTGTTCAAATTCATTGAATTCAGCTCAATTCGATTTCAAACGGCACATAGTATTTTTTTGTATTATGTATAGGTTACTAATCATTATTTAATAAATATTAATTAACCCCAATCCCAGTTTTTACAGCATGCGCGCATCAGTGAGGGATATCTTTCAGGAAATCCTACAGTACAATCAATATTTGTTGAATTGTTGGGCCGGTTTTGTTAATGCTCTTTGATTTGAGCAATACGTGAGGAGTGTAACATGCCTGACCAGGTTTAGTCCTACCTGTAGTATACTGAGACTTGTGCTGCCCAGTGATATTTTCAGGTGTTCACTGATTCTTTCCTGTGCAACTTCACTCTGTCATTCCAGTTACCTCAAAATGACAGTAAAATCTCATGCTGCATTTCTTGATTCAACTAGACTGAAAGTGCACAATCTCTGGCTCTTATCTCGGTGCTGCCACCAAATATTGAGTGACTACATGCAGAGCGTGGCATTTACTTTAACGCTTATTCACCCGAGGTATATTATCTGGGCATGTATGCTCTTTTTCACGGGCACTTCAACAGTGGGGCCACTGAGCATTACTGAGGGAGGGGGTGAGTGTTATTCATCCACGCATTATTTTCAAGCTGAGTGACTCATGACTGGTAATGGTAATGTAAACATGCGGAATATCATACATTGGACCACAAAAGAAGCTTTTCCCTATATTATCCACAGTTCCACATCTATTTAAACCTCAACCACAATGTCAGGCTGTCTTCCTACACGTACCTGAGTCTGTGTCTTCCCACCTGAGAAGGTCTGTATAATAGACACCTCTGGTGACCAATGAAGGTTGAAACGCTGCGTGAAAATGGTGTAAATGTGTGTGAACGTGTGCCTGTGTGTGTGAAGTGTGTGTGTGTGTGTGTGTGTTTCATCAGTAATGTGCTGGTGTTCTGATCCTAGAAATGCACTAAGGTCTTGGAGCAGCATGCTGTTGTGCAGATCTACTTTAGTGTTTCCTCAGTTGATTCGGATCCTGCACCAGCATTAAAGGAACACGCTGACGTTATGGGAAATGTGTATGTTCTCCAGGGGAAATCATCTTCTCCAGAGTCAGACAAGAAGATGGATGCAAATGTCCTCTCTGTGCGTTCAGTAGAGCGCTATCCAGCTGCAAGCTAGCCTACCGTAGCACAAATTAATGGAAGCGGATATGGACCAGCTAGCCTAGTTGTTGGTCAAAAACACCTCTCCCGGAGTTTTAAGCTAGTTTAGTGGTCTGTATCCGCTTCCATTTATTTGAGATGCAATGGTGGAATAAGAGGACAGTGATGCAGAGGTGGAATAAAAGGACAGTGATGCAGAGGTGGAATAAGAGGACAGTGATGCAGAGGTGGAATAAGAGGACAGTAATGCAGAGGTGGAATAAGAGGACAGTGATGCAGAGGTGGAATAAGAGGACAGTGATGCAGAGGTGGAATAAGAGGACAGTGATGCAGAGGTGGAATAAAAGGACAGTGATGCAGAGGTGGAATAAGAGGACAGTGATGCAGAGGTGGAATAAAAGGACAGTGATACAAAGACTAACAATTTGAAGATAAACCCCCTCCCATTGAGTTGCAAGCAGGCCAAAGTGGTTAGTAGAGTTTATTCACACATTTTCGTTTTGTTTTTGTAATTCTATTGACAATGCAGGGCCGCCTGGGAGAAATGCGAGGCCCTGTGTGAGATTTAAACGCGAGCCCCCCCCCCCCCCCCCTAAAAGGTAAAAAAGAAATAAAAAAGAAATAAATAATATTATATAATTTTATTTTTTATTTTTTCATACAGTCAACATATTCTTAAATAATAGCGCTGCCCGAGGCTGGGCATGATACAGTCAACATATAGCAAGAGAGAGAGCGAGAGAGAGCTCCTGTTCTACAGTCAATATACAGTGTTATCGCTGCACAGACCCGGCAATGCCCCTGACCCTCCACCAGAGCAAGGCCAGAGAGAGAGAGAGAGAGAGAGAGAGAGAGAGACACATTGGAAAGAAACAACCCAAAACCAGAGCAAATTGAAATGCTATTTGGCCCTAAACAGAGAGTACACAGTGGCAGAATACCTGGGCCCCGTTCCCCGTACCTGGCTAACTGAGTTAGCCGGATAATTTCCAGCATAGCCTGACTTAAGCTGGACCTTTCTGTTCCCCGACGCTCGATTGTCTAAATCACCATGACAACAGATCAAAAAGTTTGAGCCTGGTCGAGAGCAGGGTTAAGTTCAGTTAGCTGGATGAACCATGGCCACGCCCCCGCAAAGAAATGCCAGCTCGCTTCCTGAAATGATTCTCACAGTCTAGATCTGCATTATACCATTCTGAATTATGTTTCTGTGCTTCGTTTTCCTAGAGGGGGCTTTTGAAATGTATAATAATAGAACTAAATGCTGATAATAAATCATATTCAGCCTATAGATTTACTTTGTCCTAAATAAAATAATGCACGTCATATACGGCGCTCGGAGTGCGATACACGCTGCATGTGTTTATTTTAATAAAGGCGCATTGCAAATGTGAATCCCGCAGGGATATTTTTAATGAATGAAACCTATCGGCCGTTTGGCTCTGATTAGTTTCATATATTCTCCGCTGTAGATTTGCTTAACGGAGCGCCCGGATTGTGTTTCATTCAAGCATAAAATTGAAGTGTCTATGCGTGGATTGTGGTTTTTGTGGATTATGAATTACGAGGACTCTGAGGATTGTTGAATTGTATCATCACTCACACGTTATTGTGATATTGTAACTGGGATTAAAATGTCTGATGAGATGCGCTGTTTGACGGATTTGAGAAATTGAATGAGCCGTTGACGTCACATTAATGCTGTCATGTACGAAGGTCTAACGACCATACAGGATAGTTAACTGGGCAGGTGGTACATGAGCAGAAACAACCCCCTCAGTAGAAAAATGCTTGTCAAAACAGTCCCGGGTAGGCAGATAGTAAACAAAGACGTTTTCAAATGGTAAATAATGTTTATTGTAATGTGGGGCTTCCAACCCACGGCCTTTTCCCAAAGGGAAAAGGGATGTTGTCAGTGGGGATTTCAACCCACAACACACACAAAGGGAAAAGGTATGGGAGGACAAACAAGACATACATATAAGACAACTCAAACAAACACTTAGTAGTCACGATACTACCTTGGGCCCATCCCAGGCCACCACAGCTGTGGAGTCTAACCCACACTCCATATGATAAGATGGCACCGTGCCACACAGTGTTTGTTCTTAGGCCATAGATAGGCGAGACAGCAGCCTCCCCACTCTACCATAAGGCAAGTGACTCCAGCAACGAGACCCCCGTGTGTGTGTCCTGTCAGCTACTTGTGCACCCGCCCCTCTTGATGTGATTGCCATCAGCTGTCCTTCATTAGGCAATCAGCACCCTTCAGTATAGGGAAGGGCAGCACCTGACAGGAAGAGAAGAAGAGATATCATTAGCTCTCATGTTCACACACACACACACACATACAAACGATACTAATCTAATGTTCACATGGTCTTCCAAATACAGTAATAATGATAATGACCAACCCACGTACGTCACACCTCCCCCCATAAGAGCGAACCCGCAGGGTTAGCAAAACATTATCACTTATTATCAACCAACATCCGATTAGTACCAACAGAACAAAAATAAATAGAAATCACACTCCATATAGACCACATGCCCCTATTTTGGGCCCACACGGTCAACCACCACCTCACCCAATACCAGACGCATCAGCCGCCGGACGTGGCTGGCACCTTCCTCATACCGAGGCCATGACGGTATACTGTAGTCAACCATACGCAAATTGCTCAATGGTGTTCGCACTCCCAACATCAACCCTGTGCGTCCTGTAAGGCACATTAGAACACAACACAGCATGTGAAACAACAGTCCTGTCACATCTCAACTCCGACGAGACGCGGGCAGGACTTTCCATTAGCCTATTCACATGACACCAGCGTGTCCTCCTCCGCCGCCCGAGCGTATGCAACATATACTTAGTGGCAGAGACCTTTCCTCTTACCACATAAGGTCCTGAGAACCGGGCAGTGAGCACCGTACTAGGCGTGGGCAGCACAACAAACACCTCATCCCCCGCCTCAAAATGCCTAGGGACAGCACAAATAGAAGGGACATTGGGGTGATTATTAATCAATGCATCACACAACAAGTTAGTAAACGGAGCGTCTCCAACCTCCAACACAGGGACGACCTTACCCCCAGCGATATCATTCCCCATGACGAAATCCACGCCCTTTACGGGAAAACATGGGCGAACCGCGACCGGAAAACAACCTGTGATCAGTGCAGACTGTACATGCACCTTCTGCAACGGCACGCGCACACACCCCATGCCAATACCTCTCACCAATCCGCTCGACCGACAGGAGTCCACATCCAATGGTAACACATCAGCCAGGATGAACGATTGAGAGGCTCCTGTATCACTGAGTATTCTCACCCGTTGGTAGTCCCCAACTTTACCCGACAGGGACACCCAACCATCAAACAAAAAGGGCTCAAAAGAGCTATGCTGGTCAGGACATGACACCGTACCAATCAACCCCACCCCTTTCGGTTCCTGGGCTGACTCCCTGGTCTCCTGTCGATCCCTTAGCGCATGACAGTCCTTCACAAAATGCCCTTCTTTTTTACAATAATGACACACCCTTTCAGACGGCGGAGAGCGTGATCGGAATGCTCGCTCGTCACCCAAGGCATTTCGAGACGGCGGTGAGCGAGGTCGGAATGGTCGCTCGTCACCTCCGCGATACGGCGGCCCCGACGGAGAAAACGCGCCCCCTCCTACATACACACCATTTCGTACAGAAACATTTTTGTGGATCATTGCTAACTCGTTACACAAAACTGCAGCTTCCTGGAGGGTAGAAACCTTTCGCTCCTCTAACTGTATTATCATGTGTTCGGGCACACATTTTTAAAATTGTTCAATGAGGATTAACTCGCTCAAAGCCTCGACCCCATCCACCTTACACGCTTCACACCAACGAGTGAACATCATCCGTTGTTCATGGGAAAATGCCACATGTGTTTGCGAGGGAGCTTTACTTAGTCCCCTAAACCGCTGCCTATACGCCTCCGGCACCAGTTCATACACGCGCAAGACAGCACCCTTCACTTTCTCATATACCATGCTGTCCTCCTTCGATAATAACTGGCATGCGTCCTGAGCCCTACCCGTGAGCTTATATTGCACTAATAGTGCCCACTGATCCTCCGGCCAATGCGCAGCCCCCGCTACCCGCTCAAAATTAACAAAAAATGCTTCCACCTCAGACTCGCGAAAAACAGGAACCATAACAATATGCTGCCCAACATTAAAACTGCCCTGGCAACCTTCAGATGAGGGCGAAGAAGAGCCAACACTCTCCAGTTCCATCCTCTTCAGTGTAATCTGGAGCTCTCTATCTCTATCTATTAGTGTAATCTGGAGCTCTCTATCTCTCTCCTTCTCCCTTCCTCGCTCTTCCCTGTCTCTCTCCCTCTCCCTCTCCCTCTCTTTGTCCTCTCTGTCTCGTACCGCTGCTTTGTCCTCTCTGTCCTCTCTGCGCAAAAGCGCTCTCTCCTCCATCTGGAGACGGGCAAAACGCAGACTAGAGCGCGCATGGCCAGAAGACGTGGATTCTTTATCCGAATCGCCCGCGCCCTCACTTTCAGCTCTGGGCGTACTACCATTCTTCCTAATAGCACCACCCTCCGGGTTAAGATCACGCAAGGAAGAGTCAACCCATTCGCCAGTGTGTTCAACCTCCTGATCACTATGACTCACTACTCCCCGAGCCGTGCTAAACACCTGTTGCTCCACCAACCCCGCTATTACAGCTGCCTTCATATCCGCCTTGGATTGGGAACTTTGCACAGTAATATTATAATGCCTAGCAATAAGGCATAATTCCGCCTTAGTGCAACCTTTCACCTGATCCTCTGTCGGATCCGCCACGAAGACTTCAAAAACAAACGCTGACGCAGCCATATTATGTCTTTATGCGTGCGTAAAAAAAAATATATATATATATATATATCACGTCCTCACTTAATTAACCATGACGTGCACAATAATAATAGACACATTCTGCTTTTATACCTCTTAACCAAAACAATCCAACTGACCACATCTACTAAATGAAAACAATAACAAATGGTCCTAACCACTCAACTAGGAGTCACCTGTGTCACTCTAGCCTATCCCAGATAAACTACTCCACTACCTGGATGAAAGGAATCACGACTCGTGCCCCCCACCCTCTAGCCAAGCAGGTGACCCCCCCCTGTTACCTATGTGGCAGAAAAATAGAATGGTTAAGAGCATCACAACAATAATGGTTTACATCAATCAACTGTGCACGGACAATGGAACCCACTAACTTACCAATTTAGAAAACGCTATCTTATTACACCTGATATGCTTCAATCGACAAGTCACCCCGTTATTTTACCAACAAGGAACCATACAATTGCGCAAACTTAACGAGCCCCCATGTCATGTACGAAGGTCTAACGACCATACAGGATAGTTAACTGGGCAGGTGGTACATGAGCAGAAACACCCCCCTCAGTAGAAAAATGCTTGTCAAAACAGTCCCGAGTAGGCAGATAGTAAACAAAGACGTTTTCAAATGGTAAATAATGTTTATTGTGATGTGGGGCTTCCAACCCACGGCCTTTTCCCAAAGGGAAAAGGGATGTTGTCAGTGGGGATTTCAACCCACAACACACACAAAGGGAAAAGGTATGGGAGGACAAACAAGACATACATATAAGACAACTCAAACAAACACTTAGTAGTCACGATACTACCTTGGGCCCATCCCAGGCCACCACAGCTGTGGAGTCTAACCCACACTCCATATGATAAGATGGCACCGTGCCACACAGTGTTTGTTCTTAGGCCATAGATAGGCGAGACAGCAGCCTCCCCACTCTACCATAAGGCAAGTGACTCCAGCAACGAGACCCCCGTGTGTGTGTCCTGTCAGCTACTTGTGCACCCGCCCCTCTTGATGTGATTGCCATCAGCTGTCCTTCATTAGGCAATCAGCACCCTTCAGTATAGGGACGGGCAGCACCTGACAGGAAGAGAAGAAGAGATATCATTAGCTCTCATGTTCACACACACACACACACATACAAACGATACTAATCTAATGTTCACATGGTCTTCCAAATACAGTAATAATGATAATGACCAACCCACGTACGTCACAAATGCATTTGAGAATAAAGAGAAAACTTCATTCAAAAGAAAAATATTCGAAACACGGGTCTCTTGTGCATTGATGGATACACAATGGATATATCCCGTCTGGCACAGTGGTGCAACGGCCAGTGTGCGCTCCTGTCAAGCGGGCGACCCGAGTTCGAGACCCCGCGTTTCCAATATTATTTTTTTGGAATATAATATTAATGATTATACGCAAAAGTAGCCTAGTTTTAAGTTAAAATATTAGAAATCTACATGCATTGAGGATGTCATTCTTTATATAGCTCTCAACGTGCACCAAATTGAATTATTCCTACATTGCAAAAAGAAGAAAAAGACTAGAAGAAGTGGGATTCGAACGCGGGTCGTCTGCGTGAAAGTCAAAATGACAAACCGTCACACCACAGTGCAGATAAGTAAAACATCCACCATACATCAATCAATGTGTAAGAGAGCCGTATCCTTATTCTGTATAACAGTTGAACTAATTATTTTCGCTAGCAAGATCTCATTTGATTATCCATTCCATAAACCTACTGCCAGCAGGCAAGTTTAAAGAAATATAATCTGATTGATTGGGGTAATGAGGGACTTAAAATTAGCCTATAGATTATGCATTTAACTTGTCGGCGAGGCTATTGAGCCGTACTGCAATCTGTTAATAAAGTTTTAAATCAATTAATCAATCAATGCCGTTAGAAAATCAGGATTTCTGCTATCGATACTTGCTGGCTTTTCAACTGAAGTGGCCGCGCGCACTTATCCTGGGTCTCAAGTCTGGTTCGAGTTAACGAGACTGAATCCACCTTCGAGGAACAGGAAAATCCCGGCTTCAAACATCGGGTTAATTGAATCTGGATAATGGGACTCTTGATCGACTTAGTTGAACCAGGTACGGGGAATAGGGCCCTGAGCACTGTGACTGACCCAATACTAAGAAGATCCTTGACTAGGTACAGACTCAGCGAGCACAGCCTAGCCATCGAGAAAGGCCGCCATAGGCAGACCTGGCTCCCAAGCGAAGACAGACCCACTGCACACAAGATGAGGTGGAAACCGAGCTCCACTTCTTAACAACCTGCCCACTATACCAAGACATATACTTCCCACAAATTGCAAACACCCAAAGAGACTTTGAAAACATGGACAATAACTCAAAACTCCCATACCTACTGGGAGAAATACAAGAATGTGAAATAAAGCCCATTTGAATTGAAGAGAGAGAGATAGATAGAGCATGTATGTGTGTGTTAGAAAGAGAGAGATAGAGAGAGAGCATGTCTGTTTGTGTGTGTGTTAGAGAGAGAGCATGTATATGTGTGTTAGAAAGAGAGAGAAATATATAGAGAGAGAGCATGTCATTTTGTGTGTTAGAGAGAGATATAGAGCATGTCTGTGTGTGTTAGAAAGAGAGAGAGAGAGAGAGAGAGCATGTGTGTTTGTGTGTTAGAGAGAGAGAGCATGTCTGTGTGTGTGTGTGTGTGTTAGAGAGAGAGCATGTATGAGAGAGATAAGCAAGACAGCTAAGATGAGCCCCTAAAGGATATTCAACTTTTAATGGAAGAACAAAACAGAAGGAAAAGATAACTTCACAAAGGCAACATGAATATACATAGATCCAAAAGGACAAAGATCAACACTTAAATCCAAAGAGAAGAGGGTCTATCCCAGATAAAACAAAGTAACAAGGAGCCAACGGCCGACATCAGCTAAATAGGCTAACTGCAAATAGAGTAGCCAGGTACTGACACCAGGTACACACCGTTAGCTACCACAGCTAGCCGGCCCGTTTGGCTCAATATAACGTTAGCTACGTTAGCTAGCCGGCCCGCTTTGGCTCAATATAACATTAGCTACGACAGCTAGCCGGCCCGTTTGGCTCAATATAACGTTAGCTACGTTAGCTAGCCGGCCTGCTTGGCTCAACATAACGTCTACGACAGCTAGCCGGCCCGCTAGCTCAACATAACGTTGGCTACGATAGTTAGCCGGCCCGCTAGCTCAACATAACATTAGCTACGATAGCTAGCCGGCCCGCTAGCTCAACATAAGGTTAGCTACGATAGCTAGCCGGCCCGCTGGTCCAACAGAACGTCAGCTACGATAGCTAGCCGGCCCGCTGGCTCCACATAACGTTAGCCAACATAACGTTAGCCATGATAGCTAGCCGGCCCGAGAGAGAGAGACAGAGAGAGAGAGAGAGAGAGAGAGAGAGAGATATCTCCACGGCGGGAATAGTATAGAGTGCATTAAAAACTCACCAAACGTCCAAGAGGATGGAGACAACCGAGTGAAGTTGACGAAGTTCATCTGCCGAACGACCGTCCTCTTCATCTTGGCATAACAATGTTGCACATGCTCTCTCTAGGTTAGCTAACGCTAGTTAGCCTTTAGCTAAGCTACTAGCCGACATGGCTATCCCGACTGAACCACACGTTAGCACTCGATATTATAACGTAGCTAAAGCTAACTAGCTGTCTCTGCCTTTAGCTAAGCCGACATGGCTAGCCTGACTGAACTGTCTAACATGCAACAACTTTCATCTTCAGTCCATCTGCCGAACGACCGTCCTCTTCCTCTTGGCTGGCATAACCTCCAATGCTGCATGCGCGAAATAGTCAGACGCAGCTGACGCACGCCGGCCGACTGTACACATGTAACCCCTCCCTTCGTTGAAACCAATAGTATGTCTGCTGCAGAACCCCAGAGCTCCAATAGTGTATCTGCAGAGCCGCAGAGCCAGGAACAAGTCAGACACATTCTACAAACGTGTCTAATGTGAAATATATAAGCATATAAGCAAAACTAGATTTTAGGTCTGTGATGAAAAAGGGCCTCGCGGGAAGGGGGGCCTCGGAAAAAAAAATAAAAAATAAATAAAAGATTTTATTTTTTATTTTTTTAAATTTTTTTTGTGTGAGGCCCCCCTTCCCGCGAGGCCCTGTGCGACCGCACTGCTCGCACACCCCCTGAGACGGCCCTGACTGAATGTATGAATATTAGGGATGCTCGATATTGGCTTTTTTACCGATACCGATATTCCGATATTGTCCAACTCTTAATTTCCGATACCGATATCAACCGATATCAACCGATACCGATATTATGCAGGGTTTCCCACCCCAAAAAACGGAATAATTTCAGGTAACTAATAATTTCACTGGATATATATATAACAAATATTGTTATTGTTTTTTATTTTTTTTAAACCGATACCGATATTTTCCGATATCACATTTTACTGCCGATATCGGCCGATAATATCGGTCGGCCGATAATATCGGACATCCCTAATGAATATTGATTGTCGTTATTTGATTGTCGCATTGTAGTTCTACGGTGGTGATGAACGTGGTGCTACAGTCACATGATGCTAGCTAGCTCCGCTAGCCTCTTTGAAGAACTTGCATCAATAAACCCAGCCATCTGTAATTAAAGAACTCGGAGTCCTCGTCATGCATCTATGGGCAGCACAGTAGAACACTTCACCGTGAAGTTGAAGACTCCAAGTGAGGAATGAATCGCGTTGGCTATGAGGACGTCGGGTAGAGGATTGTCTGCAGTCAAATATGTATCGTCCTGTCTGGTGAACTTTTGTGCTGGGAAGGATTTGCAGCAGTGTGCACACGGCTAAACAAGCGAGCTCGTTGAAGAAGACTGCTCGAGATTGGCGCAGGTACAGGACTGCCACTGAACTTTTCCACGTATCAGTAAGATTTCACGGCATCCATCTTAAAGAAGCAGCTGACTTTTCCCTACATTGGACTGTGTTACATTCAAGCCTAAAATATGGCTCGTCAAGGCCTTGAATGCGACGTGGTGGACACAGGACACTGGACAAAAGTTTATCAAAAATAACTATTTATTTACAACTAACTAAATGGACAGAAATAGTGGGAGCTGGGTGTTCCAGACTCCAAAGTTAAACAACAAAACTATAGGCAAAAGGAAGAACAAGCCGAATGTACAACAAAACAATGAGAGCAGGTGAGACGCTGGAGAGCTGCGACATCTCCTGTGAAGTGGGGGAGACTTGACTGCTGCCTGCACTCTGCATTTGTAGGGCGTGGTGCCTCATCACCACACCTGTGATGAATTAGAAGGGCGGCCATTTTAATAACAAAAACAGGAAGAAACAGTGTGTCAATTAAACCACCAATTAGTGACAGCACACTTAACCACAATGTGAATATGCACCACAGACAGTAAGTATCCCTCCACCATGTGAAAGTAATACGTAACACCCCCACACCGAAGATTTATGTTCTTCTCCCAACTATAGCCCAAAGAAACCACCACCAAGAGAACGAACATAAATAAATAAGGGGATACTTACCAACCTTACCAAAAAAAATGCAACCACACACTCCAACATGTGTAGTGCCTGTACTGTGTTGAGTGTGAGCCCGGTCAAGAGTCACACTCAACTGTACACCAAAAAAACTGTGACCCACAAAGCGAGCCACTACCACAGAGTGACAATGGGTCGGCCCCTGTCGAACACAACCCTTAACTCCGTCGAATGCTCCCTACTGAGGAACATTCGACACCGTCGTTTAGCAACCCCGTCCTGATACCCGCCCAAGCGAGACCCCACCAAAATGTATCCAGCCGGGCCTGGATGGAGCGGAGCTAGTGGAAACATCTGGGCAACTAAACCCCACTCAGCCCCTACTGAGGCGCAAGGCCTAGAAGCCAATCCACCCACCAACACATCACCACCAAACAAAAAACTCACGACAACAGGTCCCTCCGCCGATACAGACCTGAGAAACAGAGACAACAAACAGGAGTCAGCATGAGACAGCAGCTCACTGCGCTCAGGACAGAAAACAGGAAAACAAAATACAGGCTCCACATCAACAGGCCGCTCCACCGACACCGACCTGTCAAAAGGAGACAGCAAACTGGAATCACACACTTGAGAAAAAACAAACTCATCGCGCTCCGGACAACCAACAGGAAAATTATCAGCACACTCCCCTGGTACCAACACAGTGCCCATCTCCTGCCCATCTCCTCCCCACCTGGCACTGTCAGTACATGAGACTGTACTGAGGGCTGTACCCCCGATAGCTGTACAGGAGACTGTGAGTCACGAACATCCAGAACAGGATGTACCGCCTCAGGCACGTCCTCACCATCCCTGGAACAGAGCAACATCACTTCAGGCACAAAAATATCTGGAGTACCACCCAAAACGGCGTCACAAAAAACAGCATGGTCAGGAACCAAAATGGTGGCACACTCATCAACACTGTGACTCAAAATGGCGCCACAGAAATTAGCACTGTCAATAGCAACAATGACAGAAGAAACTGCACCGTCATGAGCCAAAACAGTGTCACAAAAAATAGGACTGTCATGAGCAACAGTGGTGTCACAGACAGCAACAGTGTCATAAGACAAAAAGGTGCCCGATTTGTTTTTACTGTCACAAGCCAAAATGGTGGCACACACAGTAACATCGTCGTGACACAAAACGGAGACACATGCATCAGCACCAACACGACCAAAATTGGTGCCACATCGTAGGCTAGGCCGTGAGGGCTGCTCTCGCTGTACAGGACACAGGTAACTAGGTTGACTAGCATACCCAGTGCCTGGCAGATCGTCAGTGCGGTCATGTGAACAAATATCAGAACCACTAACCGACATACCGGGATCATCACTGCTGAAAAGTGACACATCACGAATGTTAAAGCCACTGTAGGAAGGCTGGCAGCCCAATTCGGGCCCCGTAGGCTCCTCAACCAGAATGGTGCCACATGAAATATCAGAAATGGTGCCACATGAAGTAGCAACATCCCTCACAGCCAGTGTTGCAGTGCTGGTATAACTCGGTATAACGGCGTTATACCTCGCTCACTGAGGCTGAAGTATGCGCAATCGCGCACGGAAATGTTCCCGCGTGTACGCGCAGTCACGCACACAAAAATCCGCTGTTCCCATTCGTTGTAACTAAGTACCGGCTCGGCGCGGCCACCGTTTTTACATAACAAAAGCACAGGTAGAGTAGGCTGACCAAACGTCCTCTTTTGCCCGGACATGTCCTCTTTTCACGCCCTGTCCGGGGCGTCCGGGGGGGGTTTATTAATTCATCGAAATGTCCGGGGTTTCACTGTTTTTCAGTTTCAGTTTCACGGCCCTTTGCGAGCATCTGAAGGCTCGGGGCTGCATTTTTCGCCGAACATATAAATTACCGAATAAAGCGCTATTCGTTGCCGTTCGAATGCCATCTGGATCGCCAAAATCCGTGCCTCGGTTCTCGAGTTACATGCCGATATGTCAGGCATGCGACTTTTTACATGGCATTATCCAACCGGACTCCCGGAGAAGCATGCAGCTGCAGAGCCGCAGAGCCAGCGGCGCTCTCTGGGCCGCGCGCTGACGGCCGCGCTGTGAGGCAATAGTATCCAGCTGCAGGACGAGAGCACCAACACTCTCAGGACCGCAACACTTTAAGGCATAGATATATATAGAACACTAGATAGCTTGCCCGCGCTGCCGGCCAATGGAGAGCGACGTCACTGAACCGCCGCCATCTTGCTCCAGTTAGCCTTGAGTGAGAGTGAGTGAGCTGCACAGACAAAAATACTCATAACTCGCTGAAATATTGACGGATTTACAAACGGTTTGGTTTATTACAAGCATTATTAACGTGGCTATGATTCAAGCGGTTTGTAAAAAAAAAAACATCTTTAAAAAAAAAATTATAAGTATGCAGCAAAAAAAATAAAAATTAATATCTGTGCCAAAAAAACTGTGCATGCGCGCGCGCATGCGTGGAGCGTTTGACCTACTGTCAATTTGCCACTGCACCACTGCTCACAGCATCATTCTCACTCTCATCCTCCTCATTCTCCTCCTCCAAGTCGTCTGCGGCCTCAGCCACTGTAAAGGCTGGGAAGCCCACGAGATACTGCTCCGCCACTTGAGTATCTGGCACGCATGTCACCTCCGGTTTCACCAGTACTTTACCTCCAGCCAAGTCATTGCCCATGAGCAATGTTACCCCCTGCATAGGGAGCTTGCCAGCCGTCACTCCGATCACCACCGGTCCTGACACTAGGGCACAATCAAGAAAGACATTATGCAGCGGCACATTCATTGTGTGCATTCCAAAAGCCTCAATAACAACCCCTGCACCCAACTCCGAGTGGTGCGTAAAGGGCAGGACACTACTTTGCACAAAAGATTGGGATGCGCCAGTATCACGGAGAATTGTCACCGGCACTTTAGGACCTCCCTCTGTCAATGAAACAAACCCTTTACTCCTGAAAGGTGTGTAAAGGTCATCCACTCCTTTGCCATCTAGTGGAGACAGAACAGGGTTACGTACAGGTGTATATATCAACATCACTGGTCTGGGTGGGTTAGACGGGCGCTTCTCTGGGTGCAAACGATAACAATTACCCATCACATGTCCTGCACTCCCACAATTCTGGCACTTCCGGGCATCATCGCTTCCCCATGCCCCATTAAACTTACCACTACCCCCAGCACCGGACACTGTAGGCCTATTAGGAGTCCATTTTGGCCTCCCCACATCATGCACAGGATAATGCTGTCTCTCAAAAGACGTCCTGTGGGTCAAAACATACTCATCAGCCAGGACCGCTGCTGCTGAACAGGTCCTGACTTTCCTCTCATTTAAGTAC
Organism: Notolepis coatsorum; assembly: GCF_963971535.1. Lineage (NCBI taxonomy): Eukaryota > Metazoa > Chordata > Actinopteri > Aulopiformes > Paralepididae > Notolepis > Notolepis coatsorum. Next base: position 131,263,286 of record NC_140174.1, read on the forward strand.
ATAGCAATATCCTCAGATACGCCATACACCTTGAATTCCTCCAATAAGATTAGGTCCCTAATCTCCTCCACTGTGGTGACCTTTTCTGCTGCACACCACCGGTCAAAAAGCAACCGCTTTTCCCTCACAAACTCCACAAAAGACTGAGAGTTCTGTTTCCTCAAATTGCGGAATTTCTGGCGGTAAGCCTCAGGGACCAATTCATAGGCTTTAAGGATAGCCTGTTTCACCAAAGCATAATCTTTATTATCAGGATACATCGACGCATACACGATCTGTGCCTTACCGCGCAAAGCACTCTGCATGAGGATAGTCCATTTATCTGCTGGCCAGCCGCAACTGCCAGCTATGTCCTCAAATAATAAAAAACTATCGACGTCCCTTTCCAAAAAAAACGGAACCATGCTTTTCTGCCTAGCCATATCAAAACCCGGCTCCCGATGCACACGTATAGCACCAGCACCACCCGCATTACGCATCGCCATCTCCCGGTCATATGCTGCCTGGGCGCGTACCTCCTGTGCCACCTCAATAGCTTCCTGGGCCTGGGCAGCAGCTGCTCTTCTCACCCCAGCAGCCTCCTCAATAGCCTCCTGGGCCTGGGCAGCAGCTGCTCTTCTCACCTCACTAGCTTCTATAGCCTCCCTGGCTGTAGCCGCTGCTGTAGCTGCTGTAGCTGCTGCTGTAGCTGCTGCTGTAGCTGCTGCAGCTGCTCTCCTTATCTCACTAGCTTCAAGGTCCTCACGGTCTGCCTTGTTAACAGCTGCAAGCTCACGCGCTGTTCTAAGCTCCACATCTCGCCCACGCGGTAGCTCAAAGCCTTCTCCCTCCTCCTCCAGAGTTCTACCTGCAGCCACACCAAAAACCTTCAGTGTACTTAGCTCCTCAATTAATTGACCTACCAAGTTCTCCTTTTTCTGGCCTGCATCGAGGTCTATTGAAAACCTTGCTGCCACCTGTAGTAACTCATCCTTTGAATTTTTTTTTACCTTAGCCAGTGTTGGCTCTGCAATAAAGTCATCAATGTCCAACGTCATTGTCTATTATTCACAGTAAACGACAACAAACGAATACAACAATATTAATTACTAATAAAGTAATTAATCAACCAATTAATTAATTACTAATACAAGGCAATACTACAATTAATCCACAACAAGGGATATAGTTCAGTATCCAAAACACAAGCAACTCACCCACCGTTCCTACGACCTGGGGTTCAAACTCCAATTTCCCTGTATCCACAAAAAGGTGTAGCACGTAATTAAATGACAGTGATTGAAGATACACGGCATAACACAGCACGCAATTAAACTCACAAGCAGTAGTTCAAAACACTGCATTTTATGTTAGCACGCAAAACAAATCACACTGTATTTAAGACACACGGCATAACACATACTGGATCAAAAGGTCAAGCTCAATAATGCACACAGATCCTATACTAGAGAATCACAGCAGACACTGCTACTGGACACTAGCTACAGGCCTCTGCTGAGACGAACCACCCACAAGACTAACCCTGTGGTAGGCATTTTTCCCAAAATACTGGAACAAACGCTCTTCAGTAACAAACCAAGTGAGGCAAAACCCCTTGTTACACTCAAACAAATTCAACAAACAAATTCTAATAATCCAAACAGGTGCTCCATACAATCTGATTTGACTCACAAATAGCTTCTAAAACCTATACTGCAGTCAAAAGAAGGACTGCTAGGCCCACCACATGTCTAATCTAACAAAAACACTTACATCAGGTCCTAACACACTAATTACATTTCCCGGCCCCCTAACCTACCTATACTGAAAGCTAATGCACTGTAGACCTAGCTTTCTTCAACCACACCTGCTACCAGCCAAAGATCATATACCAATCACTTCTTTGACTGCCCCAGGAGTACGTGGTACACAGGAGGCTAACAACAGCCAGAAAACAATGAAATTACCTACCTGTGGTGTCCACTAAACTAAATATTTTAAAGCATACCAGTAGTCAAATCAAATTATAAATTAAGAGCATACTTACCTGTTTGAAGACCGGCTAGAGCCCCCATGTTACATTCAAGCCTAAAATATGGCTCGTCAAGGCCTTGAATGCGACGTGGTGGACACAGGACACTGGACAAAAGTTTATCAAAAATAACTATTTATTTACAACTAACTAAATGGACAGAAATAGTGGGAGCTGGGTGTTCCAGACTCCAAAGTTAAACAACAAAACTATAGGCAAAAGGAAGAACAAGCCGAATGTACAACAAAACAATGAGAGCAGGTGAGACGCTGGAGAGCTGCGACATCTCCTGTGAAGTGGGGGAGACTTGACTGCTGCCTGCACTCTGCATTTGTAGGGCGTGGTGCCTCATCACCACACCTGTGATGAATTAGAAGGGCGGCCATTTTAATAACAAAAACAGGAAGAAACAGTGTGTCAATTAAACCACCAATTAGTGACAGCACACTTAACCACAATGTGAATATGCACCACAGACAGTAAGTATCCCTCCACCATGTGAAAGTAATACGTAACAGACTGCATAGGCAAATGCCATTCACCAAGTTGACTGACTACATGTCTCAGGTATTGACTTTTCATATCCAAGTATTGTTGTAGGCTACAATTGCATTTGCAAGTGCGCACATTCTTGAGACTGTATATAAGGTTGTTTACAGTTTAATATTTTTGGCCATTTAATAATTACTTGATGTTCATTCATGAAGTCTAGCTTTATAAGGTTAATTTAGAAAAGGCCAATCCTAAAGGGTATATTCAAACTTGATACTTGCATTTCATAATAGCCTACTAGGCTATACATTTTCATTTCGTTTTTTAATTTCATATTAGCCTACACATTTTATTAGTTATATCCCAGTATAGTAGGCTACTATAAACGTAGGCCTATAGTTTATTTTATTTTTCATAATTTGTATTTCACATTGATAGACATATTTTATTTTAACACAAATTGAAGAAAGGTGTAGATTTGAATTAGCCTACAATTTTCAACTAAATTAAGCATTTTATTTTTGAATACTTTTTTTCAAAATCATTTGTTGACACATTTCATGATTAGGCTTACACATTTCATAGACTGAATTCATATTAGCCTACCCCTCTATTTACAGTTCATATTTCTTATTTCATAGATATGGTTCATAAATATTTAATGAAGACTTCCGGTTTCAGCTCGAGCATGTAGTTAACAGCTCCGCTCCTGTTAATTTTATTTTTGCCTCTAAAAGCCTCTTTTTATACCCCTGATGCGTTTAAACCTGTATGTATATTTCACCTGAGGTATTCGACTAACTATATTGACTGAAAGAACTGAAAGAAAGAACCACAATGTCACTGAAAAAGGAAAAAGCAGTGAGTGAAAGCGAGAAAAAGAAAGATGACGGTTCAACCGACACTAAGTATCTTGCTACGCTGATGGAAGCATCCAAGCTTCAAGCTGAGATAATGGAGAAAAACTTAACTGAAGGCACCAAGATAATGGAGAAGAACTTAACTGCAGGCACCAAGATACTGGAGAAGAACTTAACTGGAAGTATATCCTCCCTATCCGACAAGGTTGACGATATCAAAGAATCTATCGAATCCAAAATTTTGAAGATATGGGAATGGTTTGACGCGCAGACCGAACGTATAGGAGACGTGGAATTATGCTTGAATGATCACAAGCATAAATTCGTGGAGTTAGAAGGAGCCATAGAAGGAAACAACATGAAGCTAATGGATAAGATATTCGACCTTGAATACCAAAACCGCAGATTGAATATTCGCATAGTGGGTCTAACGCAGGGGTCTCAAACTCAATTTACCTGGGGGCCGCTGGAGGTAGAGTCTGGGTGAGGCTGGGCCGCATCAAATATTCCACAAAAAAAGGGTTTCAAGTATTCAAAAAAAAAGTACAACTGATCCAATCTTCTCAATCTTTAGCAAGAACACTATTATTATCTTTTTATTAACATGGTTTTATTATTATCCTAAAGTAAGTTAATGTAGATGACTCAAACGTATAATTGCCTGTATTATAAAAAAAATAGGTAAAAACCATATTATGCGTTTTCATCAATAAATAAATGCCCCACATTTTTTTATAGATTGAGGGCCCCACATTTTTTAATAGATTGGGGGCCCACAAATTGATTCTTTCATGGGGCCCAGAATCTCCAGCTACGCCCCTGGCTGGGACTCAGGATGAACGCATATTTTTCCGTCCATTCACCTTTGAATTGCAGTCGACTTTTCTTTTACTGACCATCTTTGAAAATGCCATATTTTTTCTGCTGGCTGCCTGCTGGCGAAAATAGGCTAATAGCTACATTTATCTCACAGAGATAAAACTGGGAGCGAGTTTACTGTAGATGCGCTGCCAACTCTGCTCAGACTTGAACTGAAAGAGAGAGATGACTTGCATTCCGTGAAGACCCGCCCTACTCCCCTCCATAGAGTTCCTCAACCTCTTCAAATCATACCTCTCATTCCGTTCCCAACTTGTCAAAATTGAAAATCATAAATCTACTGCCATCTGTATGTCAACTGGTGTCCCGCAGGGCTCTGTCTTGGGTCCAATCCTGTTCAGCATGTACATTAACGATTTGCCTTCTGTGTGTGGCCAATGTGATGTACTGATGTATGCTGATGATACAGTGATATTTACACACGGTAAAACCACAGAAGAGGTTGCAACAAAATTGTCTAATGTCATGGTGAATGTCACATCCTGGCTTAAGAACAGCTGTTTACAATTGAATGTCTCTAAGACTGTCTGTATGTTCTTCTCCAAGGGCCACAGAGAAGTTGCAGAGCAGGATATCTTCATCTCCGGTCAGAAATTACAGGTAGTATCAGAATATAAGTATTTAGGATTACACATAGACCCAAACCTTAGCTTCAAAAATCACATAAAAAAAGTCTGCAATAAGGTAAAGTTCAGCCTATCAAACTTCAGGTACATAAGAAACTTCCTTTCAACAGAGGCAGCAAAGCTATATTTTCATTCAATGGTTCTTTCCCACATCACATACTGTTTGATAACCTGGTCCAATTCACATTCCACCATTCTGAAACCACTTCAATCACTTTACAAACAAGCAATAAAAATTCTAGACAAGAAACCATTCAGGTACCATCATTGTCACATTCTAAAAAAATATAATCTACTCAGTTGGGAAAACCTGACCCTATATCAAAACGTCTGTCTAGTTTTTAAAATAAAGTGTGGATTGGCTCCTCCTCCTTTGTCCGGTTTCATCAACCTCAAGTCTGCCTCAACCAGGAACACTAGAGGTGCGGCAAGGGGGGACTGTACAATCCCTTTAAAAAAAAGTGTATTTGGCCAGGCTGTCTTTTCATACAGAGCATCCCACCAATGGAACTCAATTCCTCAAACAATTAGAGTGTCCACATCATACCATTCATTTAAGTGCAGGGTTAGGGAATGGCTCATTGATAACCAGAACTGTCAACACTGAGGTGTCTGTATGTGTATATGTGTGTGTGGATATGGATATGGTGCGTCTGTCTATGTCTGGGTCTCTTAATATGTCATGATGTGCTCTGTCCTTGTGTCCATGACTGTATTGTGACCTGTATCCCTACTATGTCTATGTGCTTTTGTTGTGTTTTTATTCTAATGTATTTATCTTGATTTTATTCTGTTTTTATTGCTAACCCTTTTTTTTACACAGGATTTTAGCCTGTACCTTCTGGCAGGGGGACTACCAATGGAAATTAGCCTTTTGGCAAAAATTGGGTGCATTTACATTGTAAAATGTTTTATTAGTGTACACTGTCCCCCTTGAACAAATAAAGTAAACCTAACCTAACCTAACCTACTCTGCCTCTGATTCGCAGACTGTGGGTGAGGGGGAAAAACGCTGACGGGACGCGTATGTGATTGGACCAGACCCGTACACAGACACAGACAGTGGCAGTGCTGCCGGACATGCAGAGCACTGCTCGCAGTCAGAGGAGATAGCGAGGATGCATTTGCTTCCACTTTACTTGATATCACTCCGGAATCACGTTTCAACCAAGTCACTAACATAATGTTGCTGTCATGAGCCTGCGCTATGGTAGCCTACAAGTGGTAAAATAAATAAAACGTCCAACTCTCGCGCAACGACTCGGCAAACAGTTTCGCGCGGGCCGCATTAACACTACACTTTGATGTCCAGTAGGGGGCCGCAAAATATCATCCCGCGGGCCGCAATTGGAGTGAGTTTGAGACCCCAGTGGGCCGAGACAGTGGCGGTTGGAATGCCCCACGGGCCCCGAGGCGAGATTGACAGCTCGGGCCCCCCCCCCCCCCCCCCCCCCCCCCCCCCCCCCCCCCGATATTTATTGTATTATTAAAAAAAAAAAAAAAAAAATCCAACATGAAACAAAACATATCACAATACAATAATAATACGTCAAATGTATATACTCTCTTTTCTGGACTCTTTTCGTATCACAAACAGTACTGTATTTGCAAATCTGGTATGTCATGTATAGATGTAGCACTACTGTCTATCTGAATGAATGAATGAATGAAAACTTTATTTAACAGATTGCAGAATGGGTACAATACAGTACGGCTCAATACATACAATTGTTAAGGGGATGCAGACCTGAGAAAGACGTTTGTCTTGTTTCCATCAGGGTCCCCCATTTTCAATTCATATAGACATTTATGACATACATAACATACATGACATTTATGGCATAGGGACATATAGGTATTTAGTACTGATACATTTGTGACATAGGCGGTATTCAAATATACAGTACTGTTACCCCTAGATCCTGACAGAGTATATACATATGATGGGGAGGGGACTGTACATTAGGAGGGGGTGGGTGGGTGGGAGGGGAATATACATACGGCGGGGAGGGAATATATACATGCGATGGGGAGGAGACTGTCTATTAGGAGGTGGTGGGGGTTTTGGGCATTTACGGTGGCCAGTTTCGAATTGCAGCCTCCCGTAGGTGCTCTTTAAGGGCGGTTTTGAATGTGGGCAGGGATTCACATTCCTTTACAGCTTTGGGTAGGGCGTTCCACATTGTTGTGGCATAATTGCGAAACGTGTTTAGTCCCTTGTTTGAGCCGAATCTGGGTTTAACATGATTTGTTGAGCTTCCTCTGGTGTAGTGGTTGTGGTATTCACTGACCTTTGGGAAGTATTTTGACATGTACATGGGCACCCCGGTCGTATAGTGTATCTTGTAGACCAGGCCCATTGCAAGTTGCTGTACTCTGTCGTCTACTCTAAGCCATCCTAGCCATCCTGTATGTCATTATGTTATAATGAATTGAAAATGGGGGACCCTGATGTAAACAAGACGAAAGTGTTTCTCTGGTCTGCATCCCCTTAACAATTGTATGTATTGAGCTGTACTGTATTGTACCCATTCTGCAATCTGTTAAATAAAGTTTTCATTCATTCACCATGACATGTTTAGGTATTTGGCCAGATCCAGCTTGTCTGTGATGAGAGTGTTTTCTGTCTTTATGATTGACTATCATCATTAGATATTTCAGTTTCGTTATTACAGTAGCTGGCTAACAGTACGTTAGTTGACTAATACCAGAGTCAGAATTGGGTAATATGCCGACTACTGGCAGTGATGCGACCTATGTTACCACATAACTTTTGTCATCTCTGGTACTATGCAGTGCACTATGCAAAACGGCAAAGAGATAGGTAACGTTCGTTAAGTGCCAAATTACCATCATCATGATACACCCTCACATAATTCACAAAGTGTTCACATGCGCCACCCATGTGGTAACCTAGAAATACCATAGATTGTGGCTAGGTGGTAACGTATATGTTTTCTATGATCACTATGAATTGAAAATGGGGGACCCTGATGTAAACAAGACAAACGTCTTTCTCTGGTCTGCATCCCCTTAACGAGCCGTACTGTATTGTACCCATTCTGCAATCTGTTAAATAAAGTTTTCATTCATTCATTCACATTACGTTAGTTAGCATCCAAGCTAGCGTGATAACGTTAGTAGTACTAGGTAGCTTACCTGCAATAATGTTGTCATCGTCCTGGACAGATAAGACTTGTTAAATCATAATATATCCACACTTTGTGCTGGTAAATGTCCCCTTTAGCTGCTCGGCGTCGTCGGATTTTAATACACCACGGTGGTGATGTGGGGGACCCTGATGTAAACAAGACGAAAGTCTTTCTCTGGTCTGCATCCCCTTAACAATTGTATGTATTGAGCTGTACTGTACTGTACCCATTCTGCAATCTGTTAATAAAGTTTTCATTCATTCATGTTTCAGGTGACTTATTATGTTGTGTTTCTCTGATGTCGCGTTCACGTTACGTGGGAAGAAGCGGAAGAACCAGAGGACATCTCGTTGCTACAACTAGGAAGCCTTCACGCATTGACTCGATCAAAACGCCCACATCCATACTTCCGCAATTCGTGACGCGAAGTGGGAGATATCGGGGTCTATAAAAAATCCCATATGTCCTAGTAGGAATTACAACTAGGAGGCTGACGTGAATGGTTTTTCCCAGTCGGAAGCTGATTCTTCCGATTCTTCCCACGTAACGTGAACGCGACATCAGAGAAAAATATCACCTCCGCGCTGCATGTGAGATTTACGTGGCTACGTCACAGCCAAGGAAAGGGAGCGCTGGATTTGTGCAAAACGCCCTGTTCCTAAACCACACGCTATCAGTCGTACTCGTACCACAGTACTGGCAAAACGGGAGGAGCCTAGAATCAAAACAAACGCACCAGTCCCAGTTGCCGTTACCACCAGTTGTGTTCGATCCAGTCCCACACGCGAACGGCAACTCCATTCAGTCCCGGGCCTGGGCCCGGGGCCGGAGGGGGGGCCGGGGCCCGGGCCCCCCCTCCCGCCAGACGGTGGGCGGGCCCTAAGGCCGCTGCCTCCCCTGCCGCGCCTATAGCTCCGCCCCTGGGCCGAGAACAACTTGCGACAGCGTTAGTTCAAATTCTGGGAACGGGGATCCTCTCTAGTCCACCTGAAGTGGATCAATACTACAGAATTGGGCTCCGAAACAACAGCAACAACAAACCCAGAGTAGTTATTGCTAGCCTACGTCAAATTGGAATAAAAGAAATGATCATCCGAGAGGCGCGGAAGAAGAGAGCTATCCTGAAATACAACGGGCAATCAGTCTATTTCTACGAGGATTACTGCCGCAGAGTTGTCATTCTACGATCCCATTACAAGACCGTAATGTCCCTACTCTACACGAAAGGTCTTAAACCTACTCTAAGGTATCCTGCGAAGCTTTCCATCGTCGATAAAGACGGATTGAGGATTAACTTCGACTCGCCTGAATAGAAGAAGCGGAAACCTACTTGGAGAACTTGAAGGACCCCCGTGCAAGGGTGGAGGATAGGCTATAGTATATTGTCTTTTTTCAGAACACTTCGTTATGGCTTAAACACCAAACTGCGTCAAATAAATTGTGATAACCTTGATTCATGAATAGTTTAATATTTGACGCTGGATATCGTATAGAATACTTTATTTTAATGGTTCGCGACATCAGGGCCGGATTGCGCCTGTGTTTTCCCTGTGTGCGTACACTTTCCTGTTGTGGACATATTGGAATATTCTGGAACTTTAACAACGTTCTGTGACATATTGGAATATTCTGGAACTTTAACAACGTTCTGTGATATATTGAATGTTCTGGAACTTTAACAACATTCTGTGACTATACACACGGCTTAGATCACATCCGGAGGAAACAACAGTCTTCACAGCGGAACATCGCCCACACTTGGCTTGGGGGACGTACTGCATACACGTATTTAAAACCGTCTTTTTATTCTTTTTGCAATAGATCCACTACTTTTCCATTTTATTTCCTCTAAGTGTTTAAACGTAGCCAAGTTCTTTTAAGATTTAAGTTAGTGTACTCTACTCTTTGAGGTTTCTCTTATTTAGTTCCAATGTCTTTCTTTTCTATTTCTTCTGTGTATTTTAACTCACACAAGTTCGTATAAGGTTTAAGTGAATATACTATGAGGTTCGAGGCATATTTTATTTTATTTTTATATCTCCCTTTTTATTTAACACTTTGGCTGCCTAAGGTTAAATTCATGATATACCATAGATTGCCAGCGCTATTTGTCTATGGAGAAAGTCCCCTTCTTTGCAGGGCTATAACTTTTTAAATTCTATTGCTACATTGCCATTATTAGGGCCCATTCAAAGTCCTATATGTATTGTTCATTGTGTAGCAACGTTAAACTTTTTCATTCACATATTCATAGTAAAGTATGGTCTAATGTATAAGTATGTTTTCATCTCTTTCTGCAGCTTTCTCCAGAACGTGATATATAGCCCCAAATGCATTATATTGATGATGAAATACAGTTTGATGGCAATCAGCGCGATATAAAAAATTCCAACTAGACGTACTTCTAGAAGTTACTACACGTCATCTGATGTTGACCGGATGGGCGAGGGGGCGTTTATAATTCCGTGGGCAGCGTTATACCAATCATCTAATGTGGGTCAAATGTTGATAATAGCAGTTAGTATCGAAGACGGTAACGTTACACGCTGAAACTCACCCCAGTCTCCGCGCGCCGTTGGGCGATCATCGTAGAGTAGAAATCTTATCATTATGGGATATATTTTTACCCGGTCCATCTCCAGCTTGTATAATGGTATATACGTCCAAATCATGTTGTTTATCGAGTTATTGCCAATCGATCACCGTGTAGCGTGACGAGCCAGAGTCCCATGACCTATAGCGAGCGCCCGGAAGTACTACGGACGTCTAGGACAACCTCTATGCAACATCCTGTTTGGCGATTGCGCCGATCGGCCACCAGATGGCGCTCCTGAACCGCCAGAGAGCTCAGTGGGTCCTGCTGGTGGATCTCAGGCCAGCGGAGGGGACATATGAATCCGATCGCAGATTTTTGAAATATTGATATAAGGACGACGTAACACGTCCTCCGGCAACTTTAGCATGGCCAGCAAAGACGTCTAAAGACGGTTCCCGGCAGTCAAAGTGTTAACGGGAGAGTGGCCAAGCCACTGTTGACATTCTACTAATGGTAGACTTGATAGTTTTAGACCATATGGCAAATTGCATAGGAGAGTTAAGGATGATTTGCTCGATTTGGGTTTACTGGTTGTGTACTTTAAAGGGAGGGAGGGAAGTGAGAATAGGGGGAATAGGGGATTATATGTATGTGTACTTTATATGTTTGTTATTATGCTCAAGCTTGGCTCTCAACAGGACCTCAATAGTTGGATATATATCTATTATGAATCGCTACTCCAGACGAATACTGCTACCTGTTTAGACTATGGCTAGTTTGAATATATTGATTTGGAATACTGGGGGTCTAAACATACAACATAAACACAAAAGCGTGCTTACATTGATGAAGAGACAACAGGTTGATGTAGCTCTTTTAAACGAAACGCACCTTTTATTGGCTGACAATGTAAAGCTGGCGGATAAAATATATCAAAACATAAGCTACTCATCTTTTAGAACTAGATCTCGTGGTGTAGCTATAGTCGTGAAACGAAAGTTGAATATTAAATTGTTGGACGTATGGTCTGATGCAGATGGCCGAGTAACCATTGCTAAGATAGACTACAGGAAAATCGCTTTGGTAGCGGCTTATGCCCCTAATCTTTACGATGCTAACTTCTACGCTTCACTCACTAGAGCAATGTTGGATCTCCCTGAGTATTCATTTATAACTGGTGCAGATTTTAATGCCATCTGGGATCCCTCGATTGATCAATCTAGTCTCACCACATCCAATGAACAGAAACAGGCCTCTAATGCATTACAGGCTTGGGCCAAGAATACAGGTGTAAACGATCTGTGGCGATTACTCAACCTAACGGCCCGAGAGTACTCTTTTTTCTCAGCAAGACACAAGACATTTTCTAGAATAGATTATGTTTTCGCATCCCCTAGGCTATTTGATAGCTTTGATGTGGAATTGGGACCCAGTGCACTATCAGATCACAGCTATTTACTCCTAAAGGGCTCATTTAGTAGAATGACATCCCAAGCCCCAAGATGGCGTTTTAACTCGACACTGTTCAAAAACACTGAATTCAATTTACAATTCAAAGATAAACTAGATGAATTCCTGCAGATTAATGCGGGTTCGGTACAAGACCCCAGAATGTTATGGAGATCGGTAAAGGGTTTTATTAAGGAAAACACTACTGTCTTTGCCTCCAACCTCCGCAAGAAACGTCAATCCAAATTGGTAGAACTGGAAACGCTTCACTCGTCGTTGTTCTCCTCTTTACAACGCAACTACTCATGTCGATTGGAGTCTCAAATTAAAGTGTTAAAAAAGAGATTAACTCCATTTTAAGACAACAATCTGAATTTCAAATACGCAGTACAAGACAACATTATTACTTCCATGGCTCTAAACCGAGTCACCTACTAGCTATGAAGATACGATCCAATGCACAATTTGCTGATATACCCGCTATTAAGGACCAACAGGGACTTGTTACAGACCCCAAGAAAATCAACAAGACTTTTAGTGCATTTTACTCCAACCTGTACAAGTCAGAAGTGGTATTCGATCATAATAAACTGGATAAATGACTTTGACAGGTGGTCAAAACTTAAAAACTCAGTACAGGCCCGAGTATCAATAGTTAAGATGGATGTTTTACCTAGAATCAACTTCTTCAGTTCAATGCTACCGTTACCCCCCCCCCCCCCCCCCTGCTGGTTACTGGAACAAATTACATTCCGCTGCATATAATTTTTTTTGGAACAACAAACCTCCAGGAATAAAAAGATCCACCGCACAGAGAAATAAAGCCGACGGAGGTCTAGCATTTCCAGACTTCTACTACTACTTTAAAGCATATACTCTTTAAGACCACTGATCACCTGGTTTGATTCTCAAGCATCCGTATCCTGGAGAACATTAGAAGAAAACATTGTGGCACCACATATACTGCAGGATGTAGTATACACCAACCTATCAATTAAGCAATGCAACATGAAATGTGGCCCTCTTATTACACATAATGATCCGGATATGGCGTGAAACACAATTCTTTTTTTACTAACCAACATAAATGGCATAAACACTCTCCCCTATTTAATAACAATACACTCCTTATTGCACAACACATCAGATTTCCCAAATGGGAAAAGAATGGCATACATACATTGGGAGATATCTTCAACAAACAGGGTTTCTGTAGCTATCAAGATATACATAACAAATTTAACCTGACCAACTCCACTTTGTATTTCTATCTACAATTAAGAGCAGCTTTAAGGGCTCATGGAGTCCCATTAAAGATGCCACTTGAGCACCACAGATATCACAAATTATTTTATGAAAAGGAGTCATCGAGAGGCTTTGTCTCTGACTTTTATCGTCACTAACTTACGTCCTCATATGATGTCCTTCCTCTAGACTTATTCTGGAGGAAGGATATACCAAACTTGGAAGTAGATTTTGATTGGGATAAAGTTTGGGCAAACGTACGGCTGTCATCACGCAACCCGGATCATCAACAGATTAATCTTAATTGTATTCATAGGACTTACTTAACTCCTAGACGTTTGCACCTAATGGGGTTCAAACAAGACCCTCGATGCTCCTTATGTTTAAACGGTGATATTGGTACATTTATGCATATGTATTGGGAATGCCCTCCTGTTAAGATATTCTGGGAAGAAGTAACCACGCAATTATCAGAATTTTTATTTCTGACCATACCTGTACTGCCTTCTGTATTGTTGTTGAATGATGTTTCTCAGTTAGCAGCCTCTGTACAGGTAAAGAGACAAATTTTGTCTGGTCTTACGGCTGCCAAAAAGCTGATAGCATCACGCTGGATTCAATCGGATAAAATGTGTGAAGGTATGGGTTCTTACCTATCTCGATGTGATTTATCTAGAGATATCTACCGCACGCATTTTAGGTGTTAATGATGCCAGCATAGCAATCTGGTTAGATGTGGTGGAGAGGAGAAAGGATAGCATATGAATTTGTAATCCCTGGTGTTAAACGGAATAATGGGTGGATTGTCCAAGAGGGGGTCCTGAGGGGGAAGGAAAGGGTGAGGAAGAGCAAGCAAGAGCATATGTATTGTATTGTATTTATTATGTGTATATCTTTTAATCTACATTTATTTTGATTTAATTACTCCACTGTTATTATTGTTATTAATATTATGTCGGTCATAGTCCTGTGATTTATTGTGGATTTCTACTGTTAATGTATTGTGTGTCTAGTTTTATGTTAAAAAAGGGTAAATAAAAAAACATTTGTTCAAAATTTTTTTTTTTATTTAATGAATACATAATTGATTTATTTTCCACACAGTGATAAGTCATATTTACACACTGAAGAAAAGGTAGATTTTATTTTCAACTTTATTACTACATGAGTTCCGGTTCCGGGTCGAGGATGTGAGGTCGCATTCTGCTAAGCTGCTACTCCCTTTTTTTATATTTTACTTTAAAAGCCTCTTTTTATACTCTCAACTCGGTTAAACCTGTATGTATACATCATCTTAGGTTTCCAACTAACTATATTGACTGAAAGAACCACAATGGCACAGAAAAAAACAAGCGAAACAAAGAAAGATGACGCTTCCATCGATATGGAATCCATTGCTAAGCTAATCGAAGAACTCACGCAATCCCAGATCAAGCTCACGCAATCCCAGCTCAAGCTCGAGCGCACCTTAACGGACGGTTTACACTCCCTAACCAACCAGGCTGCCTCTAACAAAGAATCTATCGAATCCAAAATCGACAACCTCTGGGAAACGGTTGGTGTACAGACCGGTCGTCTAAACGATATGGAAACCGGCTTGAGTACTTGTGCTGACAAGGTGGAAGTGATAGATGCTAGATCTGGGGATCTAAAAGGAATCAACGATAAGCTAATGGCTAAGCTAACCGACGTCGAATACCGAATCCGTCGACCTAATATTCGCATAATAGGACTGGATGAGTCCGTGAATTGCGACCAACCCAATGTCTTGTTTGCAAAGGTACTGGTTGATATTCTGGGGGCGGGGATCCTCCCTACGACACCCGAATTGGATCAGTGTTACAGAATCGGGGCCAAAGCTGCAAACAACTCCAGGCCTAGAGTAGTTATTGCTAGCTTACGTCAAATTGGAATAAAAGAAATAATTGTTCGAGAGGCACGGAAGATGAGGGGTAAACTGGTATACGGAGGGAACACAGTCCAAATCTATGAAGATTACTGCCCTGAAGTCGTGGAGCAGCGTTCCCGCTACAAGGCCGTCATGGCCTCACTCTACAATCTAGGTTTCAAACCGTCTCTCCAGTACCCTGCGAAGCTGTTCATTACCAAAGACAGAGCGAGGATACATATTCCCTTGCCTAAAGAAGCCACAACCTTCTTGAAGACCCAAGAGGACGCCACGTTATAGGCTACAGTATACTGTTTTTGTGCAGTTAGCACTTCGTTATGGCTTAAACCAGTGGCGGCTGGTCAATAGGGGCGCTAGAGCGCCGCGCTCCCTGGTTAAAAGAGAGAAGAAGATTTTTTTTTTATTATTTTTTTTTATATCCCTATAAATAAAATAACATGTTTAAAATTAATAATATTTACTCATTTTAAGTATGTTTGTGTTTCCAATGCACAATATAACGTTAATATATCAAATATAAATAATTGTTTTCAGTTAACAGGAAGTGACTGTCTGATAGAGAATACGTTCCGTAGGCGCATTTCTCTCGGGCTAGCCGTAGCCGCATTTCTCTCGGGCTAGACGCAATAGCGCTTACAGTGGGCGTGCACTGGTTTCATCGCTGTATCCGTCGCAGCCAATCAGTGCGTAACGTGCTGTGCGTTGAAATAAGATGTATTATGATGGAAGCCGGGCGCGTTTTAAAGCGATCTATTATCATCTAAGCAAGCAGCGCCAGTATTTTCCGTAGCCGCATTTCTCGGAGACGCTCTCTGATTGGCCGACGCGGCGACGCCAGTACTTTTCCGTAGCCGCATTTCTCGGTTTGGCTTAGAGCAGGGCGATAGAACGCCAGGTAGTTTGCACTTTGCAGCTGTTGGTCGGATGCAGTCTGGACAGGTCAGTGACGGGCTGACGGCAAGTTCTTTCGACGGTTAAGCTTAGGCACTCTTTCAAAGTTGGTTATGGTTAGAGTTTGTCTTAGAGCATGGCGATAGAACGCCAGGTAGTTTGCAGGCTGTTCGATGCTGTTGTGTTGTGATGCAGTCTGGACAGTGGGCAGTGGATATACATCGACAACAGTCTGGGACTGTGGGACAGTCAGTGGACATACACTTTATCAAGCCCTCCGGCTGGACCACGTTTCAATTAAACAAAGTGAGTTCATTCTCTCTCTCTCTCTCTCTCTCTCTCTCTCTCTCTCTCTCTCTCTCTCTCTCTCTCTCTCTCTCAACACAGCGTGTTAATTTCGCAGCGCGTGATGCATAATGGCTGAATGAATGAATGGTAACTTGTTTAAAATGACAAGATATATATGTGTTCATTATTGGATTGATGATCATACGTGTACTAGTGTAGTATGAATGAACTAGCGCCCACCCAAATGTAGTTCACAGCGGCCGCCACTGGCTTAAACGCCAAGCGGCGTCATATAATTTCGATAACTTTGTTTTTATAAATAGGTTAACTATGTGACGCTGGATATCGCCTAGATACTTTATTTAAATGTTTCGCTACATCTGATATAAGGGGGGTTTGGTCGGTTTTATTTTGATAACCATTGAACGTCCACTAAGGCTGGGGAGATAAACGTTAGCTCTGTTTAAATTATCTATGACTTTTATGCATGTCATTTACGTCGAGCCATGACTTGGCTTAATACCTCTGTGGGTCCGTGAAGTTTTTTATAATTCTTTTTATGTATTCTTTGTGTGTGTGTACATATTTTTATTGGACTTCAAGATCCATTAACGTTTCAGACCAGTTCCACTAGCCACTCACTCGGAATATAGTGGCGTCCACCACCAGCCTCATCATCTACTATTCACTTGTTGTGGACATACTAGAAACTCCGGCTAGACATATACTAAAATTGGAACTACACAGAGAAGATGCTAAAATGTCAGAGAAACTGTTGCACAGCGCCCTCTCCTGACACGATGGTCTAATTGCACTTTTACTAAGCTGGAATGTTCTGTGACCTCTAGATACATTCTGCTAACCACACATACGGCATATGTCATCATCTGGTTCATATGCTGTTGACCTACTAGTCGATAAAAAAAAATAAGACGAACTGTGTACAGCGCCTCTTCTGACACGGCGGTCTAATTACACTTTGACAATGCTGGAATATTCTGGAATATTTTGTAACCTCTACTCTATGAATCATAGGAAACAACAGACTTCACAGCTGAACATCGCCCTCCCCTGGCCTGGTGGACACACTGCACACATATTATAACCACCCCCCACCCCTTTCTTTTGCAATAATTCCTATTCTAGGATTTTTTCTTTTTACTCGTTCTTCTTCTTGTGTAAACTTAGCCATGTTCATATAAGGTTTAAGTGAATGTACTCTACTTTTTGAGGCATTTTATATCTTTTTATTTTTTATTTTTTTTAAGGGAGTGTGGCCAGCAGCCACAGAGAATAATCTACTTATGGTAGATTTGAGAGTTTTAGACCCTATGGCAATTTGCATAGGGTTGTTATGGTTGATATGCTCGGTATGGGGATACTGGATAAGTATTTTAAAGGATGGGAGGGGGGTGGGAATAGGGGATTATATGTTTATTTGTTTTATATGTTTGTTTTTATGCTCAAGCTCGGATCTCAACAGGACCTTAACAGTTGGATATATATCTATTATGAAATGCTACTCCAGACGAATTACACTCAGGCATAGAATTACACTCAGGCATACTGCAACCTGTTTAGACTATGGCTAATTTAAATATCTTGATTTGGAATACAGGGGGTCTTAATATTCATCATAAACGCACAAGCGTTTTAACATTTGAACAGGTTGATGTGGCTCTTTTAAGTGAAACGCATCTTTTATTGGCTGACAATGTAAAGCTGGCGGATAAAGTATATCAAAACATAAGCTACTCTTCCTTTGGCACCAAATCCTGTGGTGTAGCTATAGTAGTGAAACGGAAGTTGAATATTAAATTGTTGGACGTGTGGTCTGATCAGGGGTGTAAAGTACTTGAGTAATTGTACTTTGTTACAATACTTAAGTACTGTTTTGGGGGATTTGTACTTTACTCGAGTATTATTAGGTTTGTATACTTTGTACTTTTACTCCATTACATTTCAGAGAAAAAATACATACTTTTTACTCCTTACATTTAAAATGCAGACCTACAAAGTACAAAGTACAAATCTCACAGGTCCAACCATTTAATTAGTATATTTTAATTGTTTATCTGGCCGAACTAACGTTAACGTTATTAATCCTGTGACCGCAGGTAAACAGCCAATCAAATCCCCATCAATGGAAAATGAACCCGCCCATACCCATGCTGATTGGTCCTTGTGCAACACTAGAAAGCAGGGATCTTTGATTAAACACCTGCTACCAGAAGAATAGACAGTCAGATCCGCATTATGCTATGGTTAATATTGTGATATTATTCAGGGTACTCCAGTATTCTGTCTTCTGTCTGTCTTCAGCATTGTCTATCGCAGAACACATTCCATTGTGGGCAGAGTGTATGCTTGGTTTCATTCCAGCCTTGCCTAAACACCAGCTGATGATTTCACTAATTGGCTCACCTCTTCAACTAACTCACCTGGTGCAATGTATAGTTAAAATGAAAACTAGGCCCACGATGGAATGAATTTGAGACCCCTGGTCTATCCCTTTCAAAAAAAAATTACTTTTACTTTTTAGTACTTAAGTACATTTAAAAGTAGGACTTTTTGACTTTTACTCAAGTGTGTTTTTAGCCAGATACTTTGACTTTTACTTGAGTCAGATTTTGAGACGGTACCCATACTTTCACTTTGATTGATTGATTGATTGATTGATTGAAAAGTTTATTAACAGATTGCAGAATGGGTACAGTACAGTACAGCTCAATACATACAATTGTTAAGGGGATGCAGACCAGAGAAAGACTTTCGACTTGTTTACATCAGGGTCCCCCATTTTCAATTCATCATAACATATATGACATACATGACATACAGATAGACAGTACTGCTACATCTATACATTTATGACATATCAGATTTGCAAATACAGTACTGTTTGTGATACAAAAGTGTCCAGAAAAGGAGTGTATATACATTTGGCATAGAAACTGTACATTGGAGGAGGTTGGTTGGGTGGGGTGGGGTTGGGTGGGTTGGGTGAGGGCTGTACATTGGAGGTGGGGGGGGGGGGGGGGGGTTGGGAAGGGGACACACACACATTTTACACTGTACATTGGAATATTGACAAAGCCTTACTTGGTCATTTACTGTACTTAAGTATAATTTCTGGGTACTTTTTACACCCCTGGGTCTGATGCAGATGGTCGAGTAACTATTGCCAAGATAGATTACTTTAACAGGAAAATTGCTTTGGTAGCGGCTTATGCCCCTAATGTTTATGACGCTAACTTCTACGATTCACTCACTAGAGCGATGCTAGATCTCCCTGAATATTCATTTATAATTGGTGCAGATTTTAATGCCATCTGGGATCCCTTGATTGATAAATCTAGTCTCACCACAACCTATGACCAGAGACAGGCCTCTACGGCACTACAGGCCTGGTCCAAGGACACAGGAGTAAATGATTTGTGGCGATCGCTCAATCCAACGGCGCGAGTGTTTTCCTTTTTCTCAGCAAGACACAGGACATTTTCTAGAGTAGATTATGTTTTTGCATCCCCTAGACTATTTGATAGCTTTGACGTTGAATTGGGGCCCATTGCACTGTCAGACCACAATTATTTACTCCTAAAGGGCTCATTCAGTAGAATGACATCCCGAGCCCCAAGATGGTGCTTTAACTCGACACTGTTGAAAAACAATGAATTCAACCTGCAATTTAAAGATAAACTCATTGAATACCTGCAGTTTAATGCGGGTTCGGTACAAGACCCCAGAACTTTATGGAACTCGGTAAAGGGTTTTATCAGGAATAACACTACTATCTTTGCCTCCAACCTCCGCAAGAAACGTCTCTCCAAATTGGTAGAACTGGAAGTGCTTCACTCTTCGTTGTTCTCTCTTTACAACGCAACTACTCGTGTCGACTGGAGTTTCAAATTAAAATGTTGAAAAAGGAGATTAACTCCATTTTAAGACAACAATCTGAATTTCATATACACAGAACAAGACAACATTATTACTTTCATGGCTCTAAACCTAGTCACCTACTAGCTACGATCCAGTGAACAATTTGCTGATATCCCTGCCATCAAGGACCAACAGGGAATGGTTACCACCGACCCCAAAAAAATCAACGAGACTTTTCGTACGTTTTACTCTAACCTGTACGAGTCAGAAGTGATCTTCGATCATAATAAACTGGAGAAATTCCTTGATCAAATTAACTTACCTCAACTCTCAGAGGAAGATGCTAAACGGTTAGATGCACCGATTACACTAGAGGAACTTAGGGAGGCTATTTCTGACTTGCAAAGTGGTAAGGCCCCTGGAGGGGACGGCATTCCACCCGAACTGTACCTCTCATGCTGGGATGTAATTGGACCCCTATTACTTGATATGATTTTACACTCAGTCAAAGAGGGAAACTTCTCCAGGGATGTCAATATGGCACTCATATCTGTCCCAGGGCCCGCGTCCACCTGCCTCATATTTCCAGCTGAAAAACACTGGCAGTGCGCCGGTAGTTTTGGGATGAAGTGCATCTTGTAGCGAGATGACAGAGAAAGAAATCTAGCGACAGCCATCGTATTTTACTGCCGCGGTTTTGCACATATAGCATATTTTAATACACTTTATTGTATATTAATTATATATATATATAGTTATTGCCTGACACCACAGTTCGCCCTTTGCTTTTTATTAGTGTATTCGTGTAGTTATTAGTGTATTTGTGCCCTCATACTGCTCCTGTCTCTTGCGGGTAGACAGGCAGGCAGCTCTGAATATGTGCTCGGCGCACCGCTCTGGAAAGTTCCGAAAGTTTCAACTCTCTAGGCTGTGTGCGGCCGCATAAAAAAGCTGAAAGGCGCTGAAAAAAAAAGTCGACTGCAGCGCATTACCTATAGGCGGCCGCGAGCGGCCGCATACGCTCCCTCCCCATTGGAATACATTGAAAAAAGACACGTGCGGTCATAAATATGAGGCAGGTGGATCCGTGCCCTAAGAAAGATAAGGACCCCACCAAATGCGGCAGTTATAGACCCTTAAGCCTCCTTGGTACCGATCTCAAGCTGTACGCTAAGGTACTAGCCATCCGACTTCAAAAGCATATGACATCTTTAGTTCACCCTGATCAGACAGGCTTCATAAGAGGCCGCCTGATCACGGATAATATTAGACGGTTACTGCATGTGATAGATGCCAGCAAGGATGCCGCGCCTCCTACGGCTGTATTATCCTTAGATGCGATGAAAGCCTTTGACAGGTTGGAATGGTCTTATTTATGGGCAGTACTTAGAAGGATGGGGTTAGGTGATGGGTTCATTCATATGATCAAAGTACTATATACAGATCCATCGGCCATGATTTTAACAGGTAAATTCTGCTCTCCACTCTTCCCTGTGTCGTGCTCGTCCAGACAGGGTTGTCTTCTTAGTCCCGGACTATTTGCTCTATCCCTATAACCTTTAGCACAGTACATAAGACAATCCCAGACCATAGCACCGATCTCAATTAAGGGCACACAGCATCATGTTCATGCAAAACCCTGCCACCTCCCTACCTCATCTTTTCAAAGTAATAGATGATTTTGGCAATCTATCGGGATTTAAGATAAACTGGCCAAAATCGGCCTTCCTTCCACTCAATGTGACTGCGAAGGCTACCACCCTCCCAGCAAATATACCCATGGTAGAACACTTTAGATGTCTTGGAGTTGAAATATTCCCTACTATAAGCCAAACGGTGAAGTATAATTACTCCGGATTGCTAGACAGGATCACAAATGACTTCGGCAGGTGGTCAAAATTTTAAAACTCATTACAGGCCCGAGCGTCAATAGTTAAGATGAATGTTTTGCCCAGAATTAACTTCATCAGCTCGATGTTGCCGTTACCCCCCCCCCCCCCCCCCCTCGTTGGTTACTGGCAAAAACTACACTCCGCTGCATATAAATTTATTTGGAACAACAAACGTCCACGATTAAAAAGATCCACTGCACAGAGAAATAAAACCGACGGGGGTTTAGCCTTTCCAGACTTCAACTATTACTTAAAGCGTTCTCTTTAAGACCACTGATCACCTGGTTTGATTCTCAAGCATCGGTATCCTGGAGACCATTAGAGGAGAACATAGTGGCACCACATAGACTGCAGGATATAGTGTACACCAACTTATCAATTAAACAATACAACTTGAGATTTGGCCCTCTTATTACACATTACTGCGTGACACGCAGAAAAAGTGTACTAACCACCATAAATGGCACAGGCATTCTCCCCTATTTAATAACAATTTAATCCTTATTGCACAACAAACTATCAGATATCCTGGATGGGAAAAGAAAGGCATACACACATTGGGGGATATCTTCGATGACCATGGTCTCCGCAGTTATCGAGATATATTCAACAAATTTAACCTCACCAGTTCCACTTATCTCTTCTATCTACAAATAAGAGCAGCTTTGAGGGCTCACGGAGTCCCATTAGATATTCCACTTGAGCACCACAGATTTCACAAATTCTTTTATGACAAGGAGACGTCGAGAGGCTTCGTCTGACTTTTATCGCCACTTACTTACGTCCTCATATAAGGTCCTTCCCCTAGACTCGGTTTGGAGGAAGGATATCCCAAACCTGGAAGTAGATTTTGATTGGGATGCAGTCTAAGGCTGAGCCCGAACGTTCGAACGTTCGAACGTTCGTTCGTTACGTTGACATTCGGACTTTAATTAATAGGTTCGAACGTTCGGTGAAAAAAAAAAAAGGCAGGCGCGCGATGTTGAGGCGATGTGAAGCGGCACGTCCCCCGAGTGCGCTCGGCTCAACCAGTGTGGTCTCTGCCGGGCTGTAGCTGGATACTATTGTCTCAACCAATGCAATAGAACCATTTTGATTGACAGGCGATTCTGCCAATTACGTCACACCGCTTGCACCCGCCTCTGCTGTTACCACCAATCGGCAAGCGTTTGTTTATTTTTTTACTTCCGGCAATACATTTATCTGCTTGCGAGACCGAGAAGCACAACAGAGTGAACAGACTCCGTAGCTCCCCGCTGAGGAAGGATCATTAATGAATACTTCGGCCACGGAGCGCGAGCTTCATGGCGGGAGGTGGTTGCGTTGTAAACAACTCTGGCCGAGGGCGGACGGGCGGCAGGCGTGTTGGGAGCCCGGCGGCACCCCGCCGGTGTCTCTCTGTCGTCCCCCGTTCCTAGGTAGACGGTGGAAGGAGCTGAGGCGCGCGCCTCTCTCCTTCCCGTCGACCAAGAGTGAATACCTGTTATTGAACGTGTAACACTAACTATATAACGCTAATGCCACAAAACGAATGCATTTGTTTATCTAGCCCCTTACGTGACTGCGGTGTGCAAGGGCTATTGTTTATCATAAGTAGGAACTTTATGCAGTACTCAGTAGCTTGTTTATTTTCTTCTGAGTGCTTTGTTTAATTACATGTTTACATGAACAGCCACCACTGTAAACAACATGTTTTTTCACCAATAGATTATGCAATGCCGCCCTCCGTAGGATCTATAATACAAAAAAAATAAAAAAATTATATAAAAAAAATAAAAAATGTAATACATTTTTTTTATTAAAAAATTTACAAAAAACGAACGTTCGAACGTTCGTTCGATAAACCCTGGCGAACGTTCGAACCCTAAAAACAGGGTTCGGGCTCAGCCTTAATGCAGTCTGGGAAAATGTTCGGCTATCATCACGCAACCCAGATCACCAACAGATTAATCTTAATTTTGTTCATAGGACTTACCTGACTCCAAAACGTTTGCACCTAATGGGTCTCAGACCGGACTCTCGATGCTCCTTGTGTTCAAACGATGCTATTGGTACATTTATGCATATGTATTGGGAATGCCCTCCTGTCAAGACTTTCTGGGAAAATGTCACCACTCAATTATCAGAATTTTTGTCTCTGACCATACCTACACTGCCTTCTGTATTGTTGTTGAATGATGTTTCTCAGTTATCGACCTCTGTACATGTAAAGAGACTCATTTTGGCGGGTCTTACGGCTGCCAAAAAGTTGATAGCGTCACGCTGGATTCAACCGGATAAAATGTGCCGGAAGGTATGGGTTCTTACCTATCTCGATGTGATTTATCTAGAGATATCCACTGCACAAATGTTAGGTGTTAATGAAGCCAGCATAGCAGTCTGGGTAGCTGTGGTGGAGAAGATAAAGGAACGCATATAAATTTTAAATTTTCTGATGTTAAATGAAGTAGTGGATGTATAGTCCAAGTGGGGGTCCTGAGGGGGGGTGGGGGTGGGGGGGAGCGAGCAAGAGCCCATGTATTGTATTTATTATTTTTATGTCTTTTAATCTACATTCATTCTGATTTAATTACTGGACTGTCATTATTGTTATTATTATTTCTGTTATTGTCCTGTGATTTATCATTGATTATTACTGTTACTGTATTGTTTGTCTTGTTTCATGTTAAAAAAGGGAAAATAAAAAACATTTGTTCAAAAAAAAAACTTTATTACTACATTATTACTACACAGTAAACATGTCACAAAAGGGTGAAATAGAGCAAACTAAAACACAGGTTGAGGCAGACAAACTAGACGATAGTGAGCCAGTCGTATCTACCACAACCGCAACTGAACTACAGGTTGAGACAGACAAGCTAGACGATAGCAAGTCAGTCGTATCTACCACAACCGCAAATTAATCCCAGATTGAGACAGACAAGCTAGACGCTTCCAGCGAGCCAGTCGTATTTACCACATCAGACTTGCCTCCTCTGGCTAAGGCAGATTCTACACAGCCTAGGAAAAGTGAACGCACACGGACACGTTCTGAAAAGGGACAGGCTCTTGTAGACGATAAGGTGAAGGATCTAAAAGTGAACTTCAAAAGGGCATATGAGAGGTGGAAGCACAACATAAATGGACTGAAAAAGTCCATCAAGTATAAGGACGACTCTGACCTAATGGAGATCATGGCCAGAATAAATTCAGCTCAAGTTGAGATTGATGGTATTTATCTAAAAATAAGAGACACTTTACATCCCGATCATCCAGACTCAGAAACCCGCAGAAGAAATGATACATGCCAATCGCCAACCAGGACTGCTAATAAAAAGGCTCAGCAGTTCCTCAACGACGGGGGTTCTGAAATATCAGCCTGGCCTGATGCTGAATCGGTGTTCGAATCTACAATTTCCCACGTCTCCTTATCAAAGACCAGACGGTCCACACAGTCTTCACACGTGTCACACGACGCAAGACAAGCTGCAGCGGAAGCAGCCGCAACTACAGAGGTACTAAAAATAATGAAAGAACAGAATGAGCAAGAAGGAGAAATACGAAGACTGGAGCGGGAAGATGAAAGGCTGACGGCTGAAAATTACGCAGAGAACGCCAAGAAAAGAGCTCTATTCATCACGGAAAGTGCTGCTAGAAAAACAAAGCTAGAAGAGAAAAAGAGAGAAGTGGAACGGTTAGAGGAACTCAAGAAGCTCAACGCAGCTAAGGCAAAGCTAAAGGTTTACACTGAAAGCGTTCATAATGACGATGAAGAAGATCATCTGTGGTTACCTCTTCTACACTATCCTTCAGCACATTCGCTAACTCTCCCCCCACAAGAAGAACTGCGTCCTCATGCGCCTCCAGTGTATCAACCCAACCCCAATCCGGCAAGTCAAGCCCAAGTCCCACAGCCCTACCAGGCCATAGTTACTAATAACTCGACCTCACCTGCACCTATCTTTACCCCAGTGTCTGTGCCACAAACAGCCACATCTCACAACATTTCTAATGATCTTGTGAGAACCTTAGCCGAAGCCATAACAGCGAATCACATTCCAATCCCAGAGCCTGCGGTCTGCATGGGAGATCCGCTAAAGTATAATGATTGGAAGCTTTCGTTCTCTACTCTAATTGATAGGAAGAATCTGCCAGTTCCAGAAAAGCTGTTTTTCCTACGCAAGTACGTCGGCGGTGCTGTCAAGAAGGCTATTGAAGGGCATTTCCGGGTCGGAACAGAATCCGCTTACCTTGCCGCCTGGAATGTGCTGGAAGACAGATTTGGCGATCCCTTCCTAATCGGTCAAGCATATAGGCACAAGATCCACGCATGGCGCAAAATCGGCCCCAAGGATAATCAAGATCTGCGTGAATTTGCAGACTTTCTCAGCAGCATTGAATCAGCTATGCCTTATGTACAAGGACTACAAGTTCTCAATGACTGCGTCGAGAACCAAAAGATAGCGGCAAAACTACCTGACTGGTGCAGCTCACGGTGGAACCACACAGTCGTAACAATCCAGGACAAAACCAAGGCGTTCCCTGACTTTAAGGTCTTTGTGTCATTTCTCAGAAAAGAGGCTTGTATTGCCTGTCACCCTATCACTTCATGGCAAGCTATGAATCCCAAAGAAGAGAAAACAAAGCCAAGCGAGCAAGACAATTCTAAGGAATATCGAAAATGCAACATTGGTGCCAAAACCTTCACTACAAGCTCGAGTGAAAAGACAGACAACAAGTGTCTGTTCTGCAAGAAAGCAAACCACACTCTCCATAAGTGTTACAAGTTCATCGAAAAACCTATGGAAGAGAGAGTCAAGTTTGTACAACAGGAGAAACTCTGTTTTGGCTGCCTTGAAACTGGCCATCACTCCAAGGTCTGCAAATCTAGAAGCAAATGTGACGCATGTGAAAAACCCCACCCAACATCCTTACATCAAAACCGTGAGAAGGAAGACCAGCCAAAAGAAAAAGACAAAGACAAGGGGTCTAAACCAGAGACAACACAAGAGTCAGATGAAGCTACCGCTCTTAGAATCGTCCAAGACAAGAGTGGCACTCACACCTCACCAATCGTTCCAGTCTATATCTCCACACAGACTGAACCAGACAAGGAAGTGCTAGTGTATGCTCTGCGCGACACTACCTTCATTCTGAAAGATGTAGCTGACAAACTGAACATCACACAAGATCCAGTAAAGCTCAAGATATCTACCATCACATCAAGAACAACGGTTGTGTCCAGCGGAAAGGTGACATGTCTACAAGTGTGAGGTATCCAGTCTGAAATCGAGATCAAGCTCCCAGTAAGCTACACTAGGGAATACATACCAGCAAACAGATCTCATATACCCACAAGAGAAACAGCAAAGTCCTGGCCACACTTGGAGCATCTTGCAGATGAGATGTCTCCAGTACTCGACTGTGAGGTAGGGTTATTAATCGGCTATAACTGTTCCCAAGCCCTAGCTCCCAGAGATGTTATCCATGGCAGCAAAGATCAGCCTTTCGCGCTCAAGTCTGCACTGGGTTGGAGCATTGCTGCCACTGACTACGAAGATTAAATAGGTGTCACTAATCGCATCATCACAAAACAAGTCACACCTACCACCATGGCTCACTCAGAGCTCAAGTCAAAGAAATTATCTCTCCATCAGACATAATCAAGGTGTTTGAGTCAGACTTCGCTGAAAGGACAAGTGAAGAAGTTTCAATATCACAAGAACACCTCCAGTTCCTCGCAAAACTGAAGGGAAGCATCAAGCAGAAGCCAGACGGACACTACGAGATGCCGTTGCCTTTCAAGGAAGAAAGGCCAAGTCTGCCAAACAACAGAGCATGTGCAGAACATCGACTGAAATGCCTGGAGAAGCGCCTAAAAAGGGATGAGAAATACTGCAAGGATTATGTGACTTTCATGGAGGACATATTTGCAACAGGCGACGCTGAAAGGGTCACAGAGATTGAAATGGAAAGTCAAACAGCATGGTATATCCCTCACCATGGGGTTTAACACCCCCAAAAGCCTGGGAAGATTCGAGTGGTATTCGATTGCTCGGCCAAGTTTCGCAACATGTTGCTAAACGAACACCTGCTGACTGGACCAGACCTCACAAATACACTCGTTGCTGTCTTGTGTCATTTCAGAAAGGGACAGGTGGCCATCATGTGTGATGTGGAGCGTTTGTTTCACCAGTTTCATGTCGCACCACAAGACCAAGACTACCTCCGATTCCTGTGGTGGGACGAAGGCAAGATGAAAGATCCACCATCAGTGTATTGCATGAAGGTCCACTTGTTTGGTGCTGCATCTTCGCCAGGATGCGCCAACTTCGGACTCAAGCACCTGGCAGCAGAAGGAGGAACAAAGTTCAGTGAATCAACAGTGAAGTTCATTCAACGGAACTTTTACGTCGATGATGGACTGACAAGTGTGGACAGTGAAACCGAAGCGATCCAGCTTGTTCAAGAAGCAAGAGAGCTCTGCAGAACCGGAAAGCTCCGCTTGCACAAGTTCATAAGTAACAACAAGAAGGTGATCGAAACAATCCCAAAGGAAGAGTGTGCTGAAGGAGCAACCGACCTGGACATGGCGCTCGGAGAACACAAGATGGAACGAGCTCTCGCCGTCCAATGGTGTATCAGTTCAGACGAGTTCCAGTTTCGAGTTGCACTCAAGATGAATCCTTTCACCCGAAGAGGAGTGCTGTCTACTGAATAGAATAGACTTTTAATTGTCATTGCACACAAGTATACAACGAAATTTCACGGGAGCTCCCACAGACCGCAGTACAATATATACATACATATACATAAGTAAGTAACACATAACACTGTACATATAACAGAATATTTTTATAATAAAGTGCATGATGAGCGGTAACATAGTGGTTATCAAGTCCAGGTAAGTGCATGGTGCACATGAGGGGACAGTCGATGAGAGTTTAACAGTCTGACTGCTTGGGGGAAAAAGCTGTTCATAAATCTTGAACTCTTTGCATGTATGGACCGGTATCTCCTCCCTGAGGGAAGGAGCTGAATGAGGTGATGTGCTGGGTGAGACTGGTCCTTGATAATACACTTGGATCGGTGGAGGCAGCGGGAGGTGAAGATGGAGATGATGTTAGGTAGAGGAGTCCCGATGATCCTGCCTGCCGCCTTCACCACCCTCTGTAGAGCCTCTTGCTCTGCCTTTGTGCAGCTGGAGAACCACACAGACACACCGTAGGTCAGCACACTCTCAACCGCACAGTGATGATCAACCGCAAGTTGACAAGGCGATTTCGTGGCAGGCCAGCCTGCTTCAGCTTCCTTAGGTAGTATAGGCGTTGCTGAGCTTTCCCGATCACTGAGGCGGTGTTGGTGCTCCAGGACAGGGTCTCACTCACACTGAGACCCAGGAACTTGAACTCAGTGACCCTCTCCACTACCTCGTTGTTGATGAGCAGAGGGGAGTGGTCAGGCCTTGATCTTCTGAAATCCACTATGATCTCTCTTGTTTTCTTTATGTTGAGCGCCACGTTGTTGTTGTCACACCAGGCTGTAAGGTCTTCCACCTCCCTCCTGTAGGCAGACTCATTGTTGTTTGTTATGAGACCCACAACTGTGGTATCGTCTGCAAACTTGATGATGTAATTGGAGGGGTAGGAGGGGGAACAGTCATATGTGAGCAAGGTGTACAGTAATGGGCTGAGTACGCAACCCTGCGGGGCGCCGGTGCTGAGAGACAGGGTGTACGAGGTGTAGTTGCCCAGCCTGACGGCTTGTGTGGAGAAAAATAGAAAAATAATGAGAAAAAGTGGGGAAAAAAGAAAATAAAAGATTAAGCGAATCAGGGAAAAAAAATTGCCGACCTTCCGCTAGAGAGGATGGAGAGTACGCCTCCATTTATGTACAGTGGCATGGACTGTTTCTGACCATTTTATGTCAAAGAAGGAATGAGCTGAAGAAATATCGGCTCATATTTACCTGCATGTGCTCAAGAGTCATTCACATCGAGGCACTAGAAGACCTTACTACTGACGCCTTCCTGAACGCGTTGCGCTGCTTTATCGCAGTGAGAGGCAACGTAAGACAACTACAAAGCGACCAAGGCACCAACTTCGTAGGTGCGCGCAATGAGTTCCAAGAGTTGATGAGAGGACTAACTGAAGAACGCATGAAAGACCTGGGATGCAGCTTCGTCATGAATCCTCCTGCAGCCAGTCACATGGGCGGTGTCTGGGAGAGACAGATCCGTACCGTAAGGAGTGTCCTCATGTCTATCCTCGACCAATCTGCAAGCCGACTAGACAGCTTGTCACTGAGAACGTACTTGTATGAGGTGATGGCTATTGTGAATAGTAGACCATTATCCACTGTACATCTCAACGATCCATCAGGCCCACTATCACTATGAATTGAAAATGGGGGACCCTGATGTAAACAAGACAAACGTCTTTCTCTGGACTGCATCCCCTTAACAATTGTGTGTATTGAGCCGTACTGTATTGTACTCATTCTGCAATCTGTTAAATAAAGTTTTCATTCATTCATTCATTCATTCATTCATTCATTCATTCATTCATTCATTCATTCAATCATTCCCAGAACCCCTGACTCCGAACCATATACTGACGATGAAGTCTTCAGTCATCATGCCCCCACCAGGAGAGTTTGTGAAAGAAGACCTCTATCTTCAGAAAAGATGGAAGAGAGTTCAGTTCCTGTCAAATGAGTTCTGGACTAGGTGGAGAAAGGAGTACCTGCTTAATCTGCAACAAAGAAGAAAATGGACCAAGGACAGGAGAAATGCCAAAGTCAATGACATTGTCCTGCTGCAAGATGAGAACTTGCCAAGAAATCAGTGGAAGTTAACGAAGGTAGTGGAAGTCTTCCTAGCTGCTGACAATAGGGTCAGAAGAGTTAAGCTGTTAGTCAGTGACACAACACTAGACAACAAAGGCGCACGCATATCTCAGCCACATTATTTAGAGAGAGCCATACACAAAACGGTACTATTGCTGGAAGCCGAGTAAAGGCTCAGTGAAACCTTTTTTGTCTTTGTGTTTGTTTTGTTTAAAGGGTTCCCAATGTTTAAAGGGTTCCTGATGTTTAAATGGTTAAAGTGTTGAAAATCACACGTTATGTGATTGGTGGGAGTGTAAATGCAGTTGTCACCGATAGAGGGGCACACGTTTATTTTGATATTTCATTTTGTATTTCATGTGACGGATCACTCCCTGTGTCCCCTCTGACTTGCCGTAGTTTGATCAGATCAGGCAGAACGCGCCAAGACGTGTAGGAGAAGACAGCGCAGCAGATTTGTGCACATTATTTTGTCAAAGCTAAAAGACCAAAGACTAAAGATTTGAAGATAACCCCCCTCCCATTGAGCTGCAAGCAGGCCAAAGTGGTTAGTAGAGTTTATTCACACATTTTTGTTTTGTTTTTGTAATTCTATTGACTGAATGTATGAATATTGATTGTTGTTATTTTCTGCATTGTAGTTCTACGGTGGTGATGAACGTGGTGCTACAGTCACATGATGCTAGCTAGCTCCGCTAGCCTCATTCAAGAACTTGCATCAATAAACCCAGCCATCTGTAATTAAAGAACTCGGAGTCCTCGTCATGCATCTATGGGCGGCACAAGGACAGTGATGCAGACGTGGAATAAAAGGACAGTGATGCAGAGGTGGAATAAGAGGACAGTGATGCAGAGGTGGAATAAGAGGACTGTGATGCAGAGGTGGAATAAGAGGACAGTGATGCAGAGGTGGAATAAGAGGACAGTGATGCAGAGGTGGAATAAGAGGACAGTGATGCAGAGGTGGAATAAAAGGACAGTGATGCAGAGGTGGAATAAGAGGACAGTGATGCAGAGGTGGAATAAGAGGACATTGATGCAGCGGTGGAATAAAAGGCAGGTCAACTATTAACTCCAGTCAACGATCACAATAACCTAAATAATCACCATCATGGCATCATTTTGTTTTATTTAATAAAATCAACTTTATTTTCATGTAACTTGCAGTGAACTCTATTTCACAAAATGAAAAGGTTGAGTTTAGGTTGGTCTACCTTCCACTATACTCCTGATACTGTATCTACAGCGTATCTGTCTTGTCTGTGAGTAAGCAGCCAGTTCTACAAGATGCACAAGGGGAACGAACAACCCCCCAAAAGAGTAAATATGTGCAATTGGAATATTGGTAGGGATGTCCGATATTGTAATATCGAAAATTATTGGTATCGGTTTCCAAATTATTATTATTATTTTTTTCTTTTTTACATTTATTTAACCTTTATTTACCCAGGAAAGCAAGTAAGAACAAATTCTTATTTTATTTATTGTGAAAAGTATGCATAATGTTGTGTTTTTTTGGGGGGGGGGAATCCCGCATATATCGGTATCGGAAATTAAGAGTTGGACAATATCGGTATATCGGATATTGGTAAAAAAAAAAAAAAGCCAATATCGAACATCCCTAAATATTGGCAATGGAATTAATCAGCTCCAAATATTGCAGGCAGGCCTTAATGTGCCACTACAATGTTTGCCTGCAGTACTGTAATGGGAAATATTAAAGGACAAAACGATGAGCCGTTTACATTAATCATTCTGAGTCATTATTAATATAGAAACGTTTATTTCACCGTGGCCACAATGAAAGTTCAGTTTACAGTCAGAGACACATGTTCACACAGTAGCATCTGGCCATAAAATGACCAAGAGCTCTGTTCAGACGTATATTAAATACACAGTTGTCAGACATAACATAATATATCAGATATGATGACGAAGGTAAACAAAAATGGTTCTCAGTCACTGGAAGCAACAACAACCTTGCTATGGCTGGGGAGATGTTAGTACATTGGAGTCTTCTTAAAGAGACACACACACATTAACCAGTCAAGCTGGTCACACTGAAACAGTCAAGCTGTATAAAATGATATCTCAACATCTGACATGATTATATTCCACGACAACTTCCCCCTTTGATAATTTAATCAAAAATCATTATCACTTCATAATGACAACCAAAAATATTATCATTAATAACTCTATTACATCAAAAACTATTTTTATTATCAAATGTCCAGACGGTGGTCGAAGGACCAAGAGTACAGTGTCCAGTCTCTGGTTTTGTCAAGGCCGGAGCAGCTGCACCACATCCCGCTAACCACCAAGCTGGAAAATAGAACCACAAACAAAACCAGGAGAGTATCTTGCAGAAAAATTATTTCCTATACAACCTTATTCAAAACAAGCATTCTCACAAAACTCTTTCAGTAGAGCGAAAACAGATTAACAGCAAGAAACACGTGACTGCAAACTGCACAGTGCTGGAACCTCTCCGCAGAGGAAAGGCCAAGGCTATTCCCTCAGAGCACAACAACCCCGAAAACACTTTCTCTGCTATGAGTGTTTGGAATTGTTTGGAATGCAGTGTTCCCAATACAAACTTCAGGGTGAGAAGAGAACGTTTTGAAGGTTTGCAGGATTCCAAATTTAGTTTGAACGACTAATATTAATACATTTTCTAAAAATTAAACAAGATCTCACACAGACCAACACAAAACAAAAACATTCCAATAACCTCAATACAATTAGCACCTATCTTCATTCTGAACAAAGTTCAGTACATTATTACCTAATATTTCTGAGAGGAATACTGTAATATCTGTATGTGTGTGGTTCAAACTTGCCTAATCATCATTTTTGAAGAATCTCGGAGTGGTCTTTCCTCCTCCTCTTGTCCGATCCAAACACCCCCGTCTGCAGTCCATGGCTCCATCTGCTGTGGCTCGGTTCTGACGATCCACCCCTCTGATGCAAGGAGCGGTCCAGTGAATGGCTTAGACCTGCTGGCTTAGATCTTTGTCTTCGGCTGATGTTCAAGGAGTCTCGGTCAAAAGCCTGCTGGAAACTGTCTCATAGATCTTTATCTCTGGACCAGTGATACTATCAGGCTGGGGCCAGCTGTCGGGTCTGATGACCCTCCCCTCCGATGCAAGGAGCGGCCTGGTGAATGGCTTAGACCTGCTGGCTTAGATCATTATCTACGGCTGATTGCTCAAGGAGAACTGTCTCAGTGTCTTAGCTGTAGCCGCAGAGTGGAGCCCTGGTTCAGTAGGTTAGGTTTCCTCTGGGCCAGCACATGCCCCCCCTGGTTCTAGAGCAGTGGGCCTCAGCTTCCTCCCTCAGTGGTCAGCTGGGCCAGCACATGCCCTCGGTTCTAGAGCAGTGGGCCTCAGCCTCCTCTCTCAGTGGTCAGCTGTCGGCAGTGTCCTAGCTGCGTCCCATAGCTGGGTGTTGGCGTTCACTTCTCGGGCAGCGGCGGGCATTCGGACCGGCACAGGAGACGGAAGAGAGACACACGCCCACCGAGAATCCACAAAAGAGAGAGAGAGAGAGAGAGAGAGAGAGAGAGAGAGAGAGAGAGAGAGAGAGAGAGAGAGAGAGAAAGAAAGAAAAATCAAAAGCTGTCCGGTAACTCTATTTCCACAGCCACGCTTAAAAAAAGAAAAAAAGAAAAAAAAATTGTAAACACTCTCCTTTCATTCAAATCACATGCATTTTACACACTAAAATGGTAGAAAGGTGTCCACTCCAGGCTTGAAGTTAGGACATTCTATACCCTCAACTCAGCTCCAACGAGCAGGGCAGTTTCCTAAGTCATGACAACAAAAACAACTGTCTCTTAGAGTCACGTCGGCAAAAAACAGGTCATAATGATACCTGCAGGTCACATGACAATAGATGATCTACTAAACATGCAAGTACTGGACAGGTCAAAATAGACTGAATGCCAAATGACGGTAGGTCTGAAAAACTTAGGTAGATTCTCCCGACTCACAGTCCCGCGTTCCCGCCTCCTTGTGAGGAAAACAACCCTTATAGTACAGACAAACAAAAATGGAATTAACCCTTAGAACCGTGAACCCCATGAGAAAGTACCCTTAAACACAGCTATCTCCCTCTGTTAACAGCCCTAATTTACAATCCCACAGCACAGTCCCAATTCCTGCTATTTGTGAAAAGCAAATACAGAGCCTGCAGAGCAAAACTAGCGCCATACATATATATATATATATATATATATATATATATATATATATATATATATATATAATTTTGAAGCCCAAAAACCCCCACCCCTCTTCTTCGGGATGCAGACTTGAACTCAACATCTTTTATTATACTCGTGGTAGGCCCCCGCACCCCGTCTATAAGGCACAAGGCTAATCCCCCCCTAATACATCTGGGACGTACCAATAATGAGAAAACGATAGAAGAACCATCAGGTAACAAGTGTAATCCTCCTTTTTTTTCTTTTTCTTTTTTCAACCACGCTCTAATTTTTTTTTGCCCGTTATCACATTTCTTTCATCCAAATCATAGTGTCTACAGTGCAATAAAGTTGTTCTGAAATATTGTTAAACAGTTCAAAAGCCGTCTCAACCTCTGTTCGGTATCCACAGTTTAAAACATGACAGTCTCCCCTCCTGTTCGATCACACAGTAATCGTGGTACACGCCACCTCGCCTTACTTTCGGGTAACAATTGTCAGTCTACCAAGACACAGTTTTAAAACCTGACAGTTCCTCTTGTTTGATACACACACAGTTTAATACCTGACAGTTTTGAACCTGTAATAAACAATAGACAGAGTTAACTTAGTTCAGTGTAAAAAACCTTCTCTCTTATTTTGCAATAGCTCCACGAACAGAGCAGCTCACGTTGCCTCTCCCATACAATATCACAAAATAAAATGGTAGAAAAGTCAGTTCCCTCTAAATATTCAACAGTTGTGACCAGATAAGGTATTAGGAAACCAGTTACAAACAAGCAAAACAGCTGTCTCTTCTTCTGACAACAGGTAAATTCCACCACGCACAGTCCCAATTCCTGCTATTGTGAGAAAAAAATCCCCATATAAAAATAGAACAGCGTTTTAAAAGATCTTTGAGATTTCCCCAAAAAACCCAGCCCCCGCCTTTCTTTTGGAACTGTTGCCTGAACTAAAAACAATATCTTAATATACCCAAAACAAATAGCCCTGACAGGCACCATGTTCGAGCTTAGACGTCCAATTTGAAATTCAACAGTTTTTAAATAGTCAGCCATACTATTGTTGGAAAACGTCTCATGGATATGGATAATGCTTGCTATTGAGCAAACTATATTGCTGGGGCCTATAGAGGCCGCAGTACAGTATGTAACGTTTAAACAGCACCAAGCTTACGGCGCGCTGCCTTTATATATATTTATATATGGCTCTAACTACTAGACAGAGCTGTGGTTCCCAAGTCTTGGTTTTGATTAGAGGACTCTTATTGGGGATCATCTGGTGTATTAATTAAACTGACTGGTGTCCTGCCGACAACGCCAATTAATTAAACTGACTGTTAGTGTGAGTGTCATACTCCTATTAAGCAAACTAATCTTATGTACCAACTCATCTGCTCTCAGTGTCACACCCAGATCTTAATGATACAAGCTGCAATTTGTGCACAACCTCACTGGAGGTGGCAGGCACCAGGACAGTGCTTTGAGACAAAAACTAAAGGAATTACAATTGCAAAACCATGTTTAGCTGAATTAGCATTTTGAAGACAATTGTGCCGGGAAATCTCAAGAATGCCCACTCCCAACTAATGAGTTAGAATAGGCATATAACTATTTGAAAGGTGTAACATATTGTATTGTGCATTAGTGACTGCACATGAGCTAATCTAATTCCACAACTGCCACTATTGGCCAGAGTCTGGCACACAGCATTTAAAAAAATATTGTAATGCCCTTATTGGTTGTGTTTTCCGTGCACAAGGTTAATTGATGAAAACATTACACATAGTCCTCAGAATTAGACAAATCTGCCCCCCCCGCCCCCCCCCTTTCAGAAGAACATGAGGATATGTGGGAATGACCTGTCCTCTGTGGGATTCGTTTCTCAGTCGTTACCCCCGGAAGAAACTCCCTTTTCTATATTCTCGCCATAGCAACGACAGGCCCGCCCCTCCCCTGGTTACTATGTGCCGCTGCCATGACAACAGCTTTAACCTTATCAGCTGTTGATGTTTGATGGAATGCAAAACATTCTGCTCACTGCTAACACTGACTGCTGCTTCCACCACCCTCTTCTAACCAGTCTGACTAGAGACAGACACACATGCTAACCCGATGACAATGGCAATGATGACAATGGTACTACCCTCCCAAAGCTCTATATATCAGTTACAAACAAAATATACATTGAAGAAACACAGATTTCTTTCATTGGCAAATGACCTGTCTATCACTCTTTTTTTTAACACAATGGGGACAAACAACGTATCATCCGTGTTTAGATTCCACCCGTTGTGGACAGAAGCACGGATAAATCCGTGGCAAGTTGTTATTGCTTTTATTCCATTTTAATAACCTATTCAAGGTCGCCGAGCGGCACTGCAGAATTTGAGAAGGTGCAATACCAGCCAGATCCTCTTAGGGGCGCTATCGCGATAATGCAGTGTTCCCTGTGGCCGAACGGTGGACTATTTGTTTTTTTTACTTTCAATGGAGTTTTATGTTAGCTCGATTCTGGATCTGCAGCCTGTAGCTTGGATTACGTTTTGCATCGCAGATTTCACCATGCAATAAGGGGATTTATCATCAGCCAATGGACATATCGATCTACCAGATGGCGATCGATAACGGGGAAATGCTCAGGGGGATCCCACCGGACCACGGTAAGATCTTTTTCACATAAAGTACATCCCGATCGGGCCTTGTTTTGATAGCCATCCAGGCATTCGGCCTATGAGGCTAATGAGGCTAACACGGTTATCGGTAATTAATAATCAGAAACGACGTCCCCCGCCCCCCCCCCCCTTTCATGCATACATGTGTGAGGATCGTGCCGATCATATGCAGTTTGAGTTTTAACTGGAGCGTATCTATAACCGAAATGCCATTGGATTTAACATTATTAGCTATTAGCCCATTATCTCGGCTTCCAGGAAATATACTAGACCAAATCCGGTATAATGCTTATATTCACGGCGCTATAAAATGAGAGCGTATTGATTAATTTTTTTTTCCTTTAAGCCATTTTGAAGGGACGGTTCATGGTCTCAATTCACAATGAGAATGGACAGATAGCAATACTATAAAGTATAGATTTAGCTCTACAAACAGCCCCACGTCTGTTTACATAGAGATTAACATGAGATTAATTAGACTCATCCCAGTGGCCGCGAAAGTGTTAATAAGGCCCCTCACACAAGGTACTAGTTAACATCTTTTGCTTTGAAGACACAATGAAGTTTAGGAATATTCCCCCCCCGATCCTTGAAAACATCACCCCTATGGATTTCTTTACCACAAGATCTAATTGCATTCTAGTGACAACTTTCCCTCTACCCCTAAAGTGTGACGCTGCATCAAAAACCCAGAAGTCTGTCTGATCTGTCATCCTCCTCTCCTCCCTCCCCCTACAACTGTTCCAAGTCACCCTCCTGGATCAAGTTACAGCCCCATCAGCCGTACCCTAAGCCCATTAGCCTGTGCTGTATTGTAGCACGTCTTAATCGTTATCACGGCATACTTTTAATTGGTTAATGTAATGTATTTAGCGTATACGTGGAATGCTTGAAATAACATCTAAAATGCCTGAAGCTGTTCTCCATTGAAAATACTAGTTTCAAGTTCAAGTTTCTTTAATAGTTGTCATACAGAAGTACAGAATACTTTTATACAAAATGCTTCTTACTGTTACGCTCCAGATCAATTAACCTTGCAACCAATGTTCTAAATAATACCTCTTCTGTATTAGAAAATCAAGCTTTAAAAAATATATCTTTGCAGTAGCGGCTCCTACTATCGCAGCCTGGTGGGTCGCAGCCGGGGGTTCACGTTAGGTCGAGTTTAAAATGTAATGCTCTGAGATGCTCTGGAGCAATCTCTCTCTCTGTCTCTCGGATCAATCCAATAAAATAATTACCACATGTATATCATTTTAAACAACTCACCATTCATTCATTATGCATCAGCAGCAGCTAAATTAATGTTATAGTTCACAACACAGCAGCGCGTTTTGCATCGCTAGCCTATTATCGTCTCAGCAAGCACAGTCAATAATTTCCGTAGCCGCATTTCTCGGAGACAGCTGTGTAGCGAGAGCGAGAGAGCGAGAGAGACTTACTGTTTAGTTGAAACGTCCAGGGCAGGAGGGCTTGATAAAGTGTATAATCCACTGTTGATGTATATCCAGACCACTGTCCACTGTCCAGACTGCATCCGCCATATAGCTTGTTAGCCAAGTGTTAGCTGTTAGTGTTAGCACCACACCACACAAGCACAAGTACTTGATTTCTTTGTCCATTTCCGCGTCTAACAGCCTGCAAACTACCTGGCGTTCTATCGCCCTGCTCTAAGACATTTCCGCGTCTAACAGCTGCAAACTACCTGGCGTTCTATCGCCCTGCTCTAAGACAAACTCTAACCTTAACCAACTTTGAAAGAGTGCCTAAGCTTAACCGTCGAAAGAACTTGCAGTCACGCTCTAAGACGAATAGCTGCATCTGATCTCACAACAACACAACTATCTTTACCAAGCTAGAAAACCTAAAATTGGAACATAGAAAAGTGGCGTCGGCCAATCAGAGAGCGTCTCCGCGAAATGCTGCTACGGAAAAAAATACTGGCGTCGGCCAATCAGAGAGCGTCTCCGCGAAATGCGGCTAAGGAAATTCTTGACGCTGCTGCCTAGACCGCTTCAAATCGCGCCCGGGTTCCAACATAATAGTCATATTTCAACGCACAACGCGTTACGCACTGATTGGCTGCGACGGATACAGTGATCAAACAGTGACGCGCACTCAGAGCGCTATTGCGTCTAGCCCGGGCCGAGAAATAAATAAAAATAAAAATAAAATAAAAAGTGAGTCACTTCCTGTTCAGGAAAACGAGTATTTTTTATTTTATATATTAACGTTATATTGTGCATTGGAAACACAAACATACTTAAAATGAGTAAATATTATTCATTTTAAACATGTTTATATTATTTATAGGGCTATAAAACAAAAAACAAAAACATTATTTTTCTTGTTCTTCTCTCATATAACCAGGGGCCTGAGGGGGGGGGCGGCGCCCGAGCGACCCTAGTGGCGAGCCGCCACTGTATCTTTGTATCTTTTCAATGTAATGTAAATTATAAAACAGTAACCTCACAAAGATACTAATTTAAAAGTGCACTATGCAATTTCGGTTTTTGTTACATTTGCATAACTTGCAATTAGTGTACAAAACTAATTTATTACACACATAATCCTTAGAATGATTGTATCTTAAGCATCTTATCAAACCAAAACATCATTTTGAGGCATCAAAGCAGTTTTAAATTATTTTCTTTCTCTCTATAGCTGAATATACCTCGGTCAACCTTGCCATTAAACTCTCGCCTCACACAGCTTTGTTTGTAATGTGTTTCTGTGTCCATGTGAGCTTTGAGATCGCCAGCACCTTATTAGACACAGAAACATATGGTCAAGCTTTGCACACGTTGCACTCCGCTTCCAATTAGTCTCGAGCGGGACGCGTGAATATTAAAGGCAACCAACTTGTGTTCAGCTTTTCGTTCAGCGTTTCTCTGATTGGCCACACGGCCACGTGACCGCCCTAGCACACGCCCTTATCCGCGCCGCGTCGCTCTGTGTGTTGTTACGCGGCAGAGAGTGACGCGGCAGAGAGTGACCGCGGCCGCGCATGCGCATGAGGCTCCCCCAGGTGCTCTGAGAGGTGCTCGTTGCGTTGTTGGTTAATGCCTCGTTGTGTTGTTGTTGTGTTGTTGTTGCGTTGTTGGTTAATGCCTCGTTGTGTTGTTGGTTAATGCCATATCGCCGCATCACTCATAATGATGTGTTTTCTATATTATATCCACAATCATTCAACCCATCTGTGGCCTCGCGTAGAGGAAGGGCGTAAATACATGTTAAGATATTCAAAATCGTCACAGCAGTATAGTTTGTTTATACTTCAGAAGTATGATATTTGAACATGGTCCCCAAAATGAATGGAAGCGAATGAGGAGCCTGACGCCTGACACCTGGGAGGAATGGGGCGTGTTGCAGCGTTGGGGATGTTATCATTATACATTATATAACGTTACAATGTACAGTTTCTAGTTAATCAGTCAGCAGCCTCCACAGCCTCCAATGACAGAGCTCTCATATTTTGCGAATGCATAAACTATATCTTAAATTATGGCTATGTGTCTAATATGGCCGTCGCAATGACTTGTTTTGTTTACATCAGGGTGAACGCTGTTGTATTCGCAAATATGAGAGCCAGCAATACGCAGCTCCAGTTAACCTAATTTATACCGTAATGAATCATTAAAAAAATATACCGTTAACTGGAATATGTTGTTTCTTTACACATATGTTGGATTATGTAATTGGTTTGTCATGACAAAACAATAAAAATCGCTACTTTACATCAGGGTGAAGTGAACGCTGTTACGCTGCCACCACCCACTTCAATGACAGAGCTCTCATATTTGCGAATGCATAAACTATATCTTAAATTATGGCTGTGTCTAATATGGCTGTCGCGAAGTCATTGATAAGCGACAGCCATATTAGACACATAGCCATAATTTAAGATATAGTTTATGCATTCGCAAAATATGAGAGCTCTGTCATTGAAAGGGATTCTACAACGGAAGACGGCCGCTGCTGCTGGAGCTGGACCGAGTCAAGCCGGCGGCGGCGCACGGAACACGGAAGCCGGGGAGAAACCACCGCATCGCCCCGCTGGCGCTTCACAATGTGAGTCGGACAAAGATTACAGCTCCGCGCTTCATCATTCATTTCATTTGGGACCTCTGCCGCTCGCAGGGACTTCTGCCGCGCTCGTGGCAAAAGGGGGCGGGGGTCGTGGCCAATCAGAGAAAAGCTGAACACAAGTTGGTTGCCTTTAATAATATTCACGCGAGCGGCGTGGTAAATTGGGATCAATGCTGGTCGGATCTGTCCGCTTCCTCCTCTGTTGTGTGTCTGTGTGAGCGCAGTAGCGAGGCCCACAAAGCACTGAAAACAGGCTTCTCTTGGTAACGTCACACGCAACAGGGTACCGTAGTATTCCGTGCAACGCGCCAGTCAATTTAACTACATGCCTATTTTACACAAACGTTTCTGTGCGCAACAGATTTCAGATGTGCGCGGGAGTGTTTTGCCATGTGCACGCGCGCCTTAGAGGGAACATTGCTTGCAACCTCGATAATTATTTCATATATACTTTATCAATGTGGGAGGTTGCAAATTTTCCTATAGTTACTTTTCCGCAGGGTTTTGCTGATGGTGTCCATGTTTGTATCAGGACTAATGCTCTCTCTAATTGAAGTTATTTTGTTATTGAAGAATAATGCTAGTTCTTCACATTTCGATGCAGATGACTGTGGAGGGGTGGGGGCAGTGTTGCCAGCAGCTCTACAGCTTGTCTTTGTCTGACCAACACTGCTATTGTTTTAACCATGGGGATCTTTTGTCACTTGACCTTTTTTTTCTTTCTTTTCTTTTATGGAGCGACAGCATCCAGTGTATATGATAGGGTGTTGTTGAGATTTTCAACCATGCAGTTTAAAGAACAGTCCAGCCTGGACGGTTCAGCTTCTGCAATGTCATCTAATACTCTTCGCTTTACAACGGTTATCTTTTTTTTCTCTGTTAAGTTTAGGTTAGCATTGAAGAATACACAGTGATGGTCAGATATAGGTAATTCGATTACTGATACTTTATCAATGTTCAGCCTTGTTGCCATTACTAAGTCTAGGATGTCACCATGTTGGTGAGTGGGTTCATTTACATGTTGTATTAGCTCAACGCTGCTCAGTAGGTTGGTAAGCTCAATAGCCTTGGGGTCGTTCTTCTTATTTATATGAATATTCAGATCTCCACGTATGATTAATCTTCCATATCTAAGGATACCAACTGAGATTAGCTTCTGAGAACTCCTACAGAAATATTGATGCGTATTTTGGTGGCTGGTACAATGTGATGATGAGCAAAGACAGTCCAGCTTTTAGTTCAATAACAAGATATTCAAATGATGTAAATTCACCCATGTCAATGTCATTACATACAAACGATGTAGATAAAATAGCGGCAACCCTCCCCCTCTTCTGTAACATGGGGAGAGGGGGACAGCAAAACCTGCGCTATAAAAATAATGCCATTTAGCCAGGTCTCGACTAGGAACATGCATTGCAAACTACTTTCAGATCATTGATTAAGAAAAATTTGTTGCTCAATGATCTAACATTCAGAAGGGCCATTGTCAGTGATTTGTTTACATGGCCGGTCTTAGTAGATTTCTGTACTTGTATTTCTATCGATCAGCACTTTGCTGTGTGCAGACCTCAATGTACACTGTGCTCTTCTATGACACTACAGGCAGTTACCTGGAAATGGATCAAGCCTGTCCTAAATCTGATAGGGTTTTTCAGTTGAAATATCTAATGAAAAATTGCATTTCAACTAGAATTGTTTTCTTCCCTTTTCATAAATATCTAATGAAAAATTGCATTTCAACTAGAATAGTTTTCTTCCATTTTCATAGCGTGCGTGCATGTAACTAAGCATGTGTGTGTTATATACTCTGCCTGCTACATATGTCCTCCGGGTCGATGCCTTCCTGCAGTGCCGCCCAGTCAATGTGCTGATGGCTCCGTCCCGCCTTGCAACTCTGCTCTCTTCCGTCTCGGGATGCTCTGCCCAACTGAAGCTGTGAGAAAGTTCTCACCAGGGCTAACTGTGATTGTCCGACCGTCTTTCCAATCTCCTCGCTGCGGAGTTGGTGGTCGTCGATGAGGCAGTTGACGTGGCGGGAGGGCTGGTAACGCACACGGGAAAGCACCGAGGCCAGAGTCCACTGCAAGCCCCGAAAACACTGCCGTGGGGGAAGAGAAAGAAAACAAAGTGTCAGGCTCTCTCCTCACTCCCCAGTCTTCCATGTCTAAATTGCCCATATCCTCCATTTTAACACGCTTCTTTTTTCTTAACAGACAAAAACTAAATAAAATAAAATAAAAATAACAATAAAATATGTGGCAGACAATTAGTTTCCTCTAAACACTGTAGCGCACAGACAACGCGCCTTTATCTTAATTTCATTCAGAAATAACTGCAGTTTGACTAGATAAAGTACCAGAAACGAAATCATACAAGAAAAGCAACTGTTTCTTCTTCTGAAATTTCTCACGCACGGTCAACTTCCCGCCTCTTTGTGAAAAAAATATCAATAAAAACAGATCAGTGCCTAAAAAGATATTAAACCCCAGCCCTCGCCTTAATTTTGGGACTGTTGCATGAACCAAGTAATATTTCTAGTATACTCGTAGTACACTTTACATCGCCTTACTTTCGGGTAACAAGTGCAATTCTCGCCTTACTTTCGGAACGTACCTTTTAAACCCAAGTGTTCAGCAGAAAGAAAGAGGGAAACACACAAAAAAACAATACTATGCTCTAGTCTTAGACAACATCTGGACCCAGAAACTCAACAACTCTTTGCCCAAATCAAACTCCTGCACGCATCCACATGGGTAAATCTGCCAGAGATGACAAGAC
This sequence comes from Notolepis coatsorum, assembly GCF_963971535.1. Classification (NCBI taxonomy): domain Eukaryota; kingdom Metazoa; phylum Chordata; class Actinopteri; order Aulopiformes; family Paralepididae; genus Notolepis; species Notolepis coatsorum. The sequence continues at coordinate 131,307,972 of NC_140174.1, forward strand.
AGTCAGTACACAGGTGTCCTCTCTCTCCCTTATTTTTTCTTGGAGGATTGAGGCGAGGAAAAATAGTAACTCCCCCGGATTGCTCGCCGGCAATGCACAACTCTGTTTCACCCGCTGTCTGGTCAATCTAGACACCCTAATCTAATTGTAACATAACTAATTATAAACTTAAAAAACAAAAACGTTTTAAACAGAAATCAGAATGCCAACAGCCACGGAGTGTTCCTTATCACGCGTCCAAGGTCCATGCCGGAGGTGGCAGCCAAGCGGATGGCGCAGACGGTCCTCTCCCCCCCTGTGCGCGGAGGAGGTCGAGACAGGGCAGCGCTCCCCTGAAATCCCAGGATTCACCCTCTCTGCAGAGTCTGTTTGGCGGCCGACCTCGGCACTCATCGGTTTAAAAATAAAATAAAGACTAGTTTAAAAAAATCCCATAAACATCTCTCGTCGCCATCTGTAATGGGAAATATTAAAGAACAAAACTATGAGCCGTTTACATGAATCATTCTGAGTCATTATTAATATAGAAAAGTTTATTTCACCATGGCCACAATGAAAGTTCAGTTTACAGTCAGAGACACATGTTCACACAGTAGCATCTGGCCATAAAATGACCAAGAGCTCTGTTCAGACGTATATTAAATACACAGTTGTCAGACGTAACATAATATATCAGATATGATGACGAAGGTAAACAAAAATGGTTCTCAGTCACTGGAAGCAACAACAACCTTGCTATGGCTGGGGAGATGTTAGTACATTGGAGTCTTCTTAAAGAGACACACACACATTAACCAGTCAAGCTGGTCACACTGAAACAGTCAAGCTTGATGTACAACATGGACAGAGTTAGTGCAGTGAAATCCTGCTGATCTTAGTTTGCATGTATTTTTGCATGTATCATTTGACATACATTCACTTCTCAATAGTCTACACTCACAAAGGATACCTTTGAATAGTGCAAACACATTGGCATGCAAAAATACACATGTTATATAACACATATGCACAACATACACATATACACAATATATATTCCTCAGCTGTAACTGGCTCTGCAAAGGGACCTGAGCATATTTCATGGTTTGGAGGAAGGCCAACTGCTGCCATGAGCCTCATTACCCCCGCAGGAGGTCAGGTCTATTTATGTTCAGGCGTGTTATGTATTCAAACAGCCTAAAAAAGAACAAGCTCCCAAATATCCTCATTTAACACGGGAGAATGTGCAGCAGGGGCGCACTGTAGAATTCATGCCTCAAATCTGCATATGAATAGTTGGCGAGGTAACCATTAGCATTGTAATAGATTGAAAGGGGGGAAATATAAATAAAGAAATATGCGTAAAGGCGGTGTCCATATGACAGCATAAAGACCATGGGAAGGCTGAGCATATGGTGCGGCAAGCTCCCCTTCAGATATGAGAGATGACAAGCAGTAAACCACAGGGAACCAAGCCACCAGCAGATGACTTCTTCTTCAAGACAGAGTCAGCAAGCCTTTGTTGGAGAAGTGGTTGCCTCCGCACATGCACCGCTCAAAGGCACCACAGTTACCACTCGCCGGGGAGGACCCAGACAAACCGCATGAAGGCAGAAGAAAGGCTTTCCCAGAACATTGTTCAACCAGGCCTATAGGGTAAAGAAGAAACAACTTGTGGTTAAACATTCTAATGGATACGATCAGATGGATCGCAGACTAAGCATTTTGCTTTGTGCAAGTCAGCAAACCCATGGACACCCAACTGATTTGTCAAACCTAACGTGGAGTGTGAGTCTGTTTGCGCCACTTGGATTTAAATAAGTGCTCCAGGAAGATCTGAGTTACATTTAGAACCGTGAACGGCGAGAACAGATTTACGCCTACGGTACAACAAATGCTCAGGCAAATGTTAGTATTGAACATGGAAAGAGCTAAATTGGTGCCGACATTACGAAAAAATTTGCTCACATCGATTTCCCCATCTTCCTACACGCACATGTCCAAGCTGTCACATGTGTTTGATTCTATCGGCCAGAGGGCTGGTGGTGTAGAATTAAAACCATGGGGTAGTCAGTCTGAGGCACAGAACAGGCCCTGCTCCAGAGGACACATACAAAGGAATGCCGTTTTCTAAACCAAATGGTCTTATCAATTGAGGTCTCAGAGGCCTCAATGAGGGAAATGTTTTGACCTGTTTCCTTTGATTGTTTATTTATTAATAATTTTTATTTTCATTTATCATTCTTTATATTTATAATTTAAAGACTGCTGCTATGGGTCATGAGTGTTTATATTTAAGTAGTTTCAGATGTAGTCCTATTCTGTATATATATATATATTTCTGCTTTTCATGCTTCTGAAGGGGTTGTACTTTGTAAGGATGGGCTTGTAAGGTGTATTTTGTGCAGATGTCTTGTTGGAATGTGTTGTCACTTCCTGTTTGATTTGTATAACTTGGTCACTTACCCTTCATGCTTCATTGCAAGACATTTCTGAAGAAGGTGTGTTCACACCGAAACGTCATGATTTCAGGCTGCCTATTTTGTATGTATAGTATCAGAGGTTACAGCACCCAGTGTCAAGTCAAGTGAGGTGAGTGCATTCTACAACTTTTTTCTCTTATCAATTGAGGAAAATGATGAAGTAACATGAGGAACTATTCTATATGGTAACTAATTGTTTATCAATTCTCACTTGAAGGTAGCTACAGAGTAGTTTGTAGGCCTATAGTAGGCTACTTAGGAACACATTCAAACTAAAATGTTCACTAACAACAAATTCCGTAATATGATGATGATAACATACTTATATTACTTATTATTATTATTATTATAACTCGGATGAATTACATTTCCTCTGAGAGAAAAAAAACAAGCACAGATTCTGTACAGGTCGACGGCACAGTGTTCAATTCCATTGATTTCAATCCACTTCAATTCAATTTGAAGTTACCATCAACGTTTTGGCCTTAGTTACATTAGTTAACAATATGCTAGCTTTAGCTAACATTAGCTAGCCATATGCTAGCTTTAGATAACATTAGTTAGCTACCACCCGGAAACCAACCATATTTTTATGCCATAAGCCTGAAGGACCTGAAGCCATCTGTAATAGTGTTGGTCTGTCCGTCTGCCTGCCTGTCTGTCTCCACACTATGCAGAGCTGTCTCTCTCTACGCCTGATGTCACACACTGAAACAATTATCCCAGCCTCATAACTCAGCCATGACAAGATTTCAAACTATTCATGGAAATAAATGGGATAAAATGTGTATTTTCCTCAAATTAAGCTACATTCACCACCAACACACAGGAGCTTTGTCGGGCTCACAGGCTCTTTGATAACAGAAGTGGATAAACATTAGCATATCGCTAACTGTGATTAGCATGGCTAACATCAGTGAACGTTTGCTACTCTATAATGTTATTTAGGCTACACATCTTGTCTTGTACAAAGGCTTTCACAAACCATACAATGCAGGGATTGGGAATCATCAGCATGGCGTTCAGGTGAATTCATGAAAGCCAACTGAAAATGTTATCTAAAGTCCATCAGGAAAGGAGGGCGGGGCTTGAGATAAATTCAGTTTCTCACGGCACATGCTGGCGGTACATATCACGTAACAGTCTAGCTTATCAATTAATGTTTTAATAAATCAAATTCCATGCCCATAAAAAATATATATATATTATCTAAAGGTACGATCTAATGCCGTCAAACAGTGACCTCTAGGCAAAAGAGCCCCGTTTGGTATTTTGCACAGAGAAGAAGAAAAGAGAGGTTATGTCTCTGGCCTCTCTTTGTCTCTCTCAGAGTCATATTTCTACCTCTTATCCGTAGCCATAGGTCACACACCACTGGGACACTTTCAAGTCTCAATAGTGCCACAAAAAACAGTCTCAGCCGCAACCATCATTTAATGATCACGTTTACCAGCGTATCAGTGCAACCAGTGCTGTGGCGGTGATGCAGGTGAGCCCTAATCTAAAGTCACTGTAGTCCCACAGGCTCTTTGTTTTGGTGGCAGGCCAGAGGTTGGTATAATACTCGCTGTCAGCTGCAGAAAGAGACTGAGTATAATATACAACAAGGACACAGTGTCATAGCTACACAGAGCGCAGTGCCTGTGAGCCACCACTGTGTGTGTGTGTGTGTGTGTGTGTGTGTGTGTGTGTGTGTGTGTGTGTGTGTGTGTGTGTGTGTGTGTGTGTGTGTGTGTGTGTGTGTGTGTGTGTGTGTGTGTGTGTGTGTGTGCGTATGCCTGTGTGTTTGTTTCAGTGAAACATGAAGTCATCAGTAATGTGCTGGTGTCCTGATCCAGGCTAAACAAGTGCATGAGTGAATGAGTGACATTGGAGGTTGTAGAGGTGGTTTGCATCTAAGAACAGACCAAAGCACTGTTCATGTTTGTGTGTCATGTTTGTGTCATTATTTTTATTATATATTTATTTGTATTATAATTGTGTATTGCCTTTCTACTATTACCCTGCCCATACCTGTACCTCCCCTCCCTCCCTCCCCCATGCTGCTATGACGCCCAGATTTCCCCCAAGGAGATCAATAAAGGAATATCTTATCTTATCTGTCTCTTTGGGAAATAGGTAGTGTTGTGTAGTGAGCCAGTTAGACACTGTGGTTAGCCACAACAAATCAATCTATTTGATTCGATTTTGATGTAGGATTATACAAGCTTGTGATATGCCCCTCTTCGTTGTGTCTTCTACTAAAAGACTAGTGGATATTGAGTGATGCAGATCCTTATGTATTAGAGTGATGCAGATCCTTATGTATTAGAGTGATGCAGATCCTTATGTATTAGAGTGATGCAGATCCTTATGTATTAGAGTGATGCAGATATTTATGTATTAGAGTGATGCATATCCTTATGTATTAGAGTGATGCATATCTTTATGTATTAGAGTGATGCAGATCCTTATGTATTAGAGTGATGCAGATCTTTATGTATTAGAGTGATGCAGATCTTTATGTATTAGAGTGATGCAAATCCTTATGTATTAGAGTGATGCATATCCTTATGTATTAGAGTGATGCATATCCTTATGTATTAGAGTGATGCATATCCTTATGTATTAGAGTGATGCATATCCTTATGTATTAGAGTGATGCATATCCTTATGTATTAGAGTGATGCAGATTAGGGATGCCCCGATCACGTTTTTTGCCACCGATATCGATCACCGATCGTCGTGAGCCATATCGGCCGATACCGATCCGATACCGATCGTTTTTGATTAAAAGAAATAAAAATGTATTTTATAATTTTTTTTTTTATAAAATATATATATTATAATTAGACTTGTACTTGTATTATCTGCGAGACATCGCCACCACGCAACAAGCTCCACTGTCTGTGTGTACTCTAGTAGCCTCCAGCTACAGCCAGGATTCTCCGGAGCTGCAGCTGGACCTATACTCGAGTAGCCTCGAGCTACGGCCAGGATTCTCCGGCGCTGCACCTGGACCCTATTGGTATAACGTTACTTAACTGTGCTCAGCAAGCCCTCAGCTCGAATACGCATCGAATCAGTGTTATAAGACATTGATATCAGGAGCTATCTGTAGCTACTGCTAGCCGGATATATAACGTTAATACAACGCCTCAGTGAATTATTTAGTTCAATGGGACATTTCGTTTTTAACAGTGAACTAACTTGCGCTAACGTGAGCTAACAGCTAACAGCTAACAGGTATCATACCTACCTACTAGACTTTGTGGAGCGTTTGTTGATGTCAGGAGCTATCGGTAGCTGGCCGGCTAGATACCGTTCGGTTAGACAATGCCTCATCATGTATTAAACTAAAAGTGAATAGTTGACTGGGTCATTTTGTAACGGTAGCTAAGCTAACGTTAGCTCAGGGAGACGCCGACACGCCGTCCTCCCGTGTCTCACTAGACTAGACCCGTGTTTACATGCGTGCGGGAGGGGCTGGACTCGAGAGCAGACGCCGCACCACCGGTGTCTGAGACAGAACTCAGCGACAGCGACAGGGTTTGACGATCGGTGAAAATAAAACATTATCACCGATCACCGATCGCATATTTATACTGATTATCGGCCGATAACGATCGGTGGCCGATCGATCGGGGCATCCCTAATGCAGATCCTTATGTATTAGAGTGATACAGATATTTGTGTATTAGAGTGATACAGATATTTATGTATTAGAGTGATGCATATCCTTATGTTTAGAGTGATGCAAACTTTATGTATTAGAGTGATGCAGATCCTTATGTATTAGAGTGATACAGATCCTTATGTATTAGAGTGATACAGATCATTATGTATTAGAGTGATGCATATCTGTATGTATTAGAGTGATGCAGATATTTATGTATTAGAGTGATGCAGATATTTATGTATTAGAGTGATGCAGATCCTTATGTATTAGATTGATGCAGATATTTATGTATTAGAGTGATGCAGATCCTTATGTATTAGAGTGATGCAGATCTTTATGTATTAGAGTGATGCATATCTTTATGTATTAGAGTGATGCAAATCATTATGTATTAGAGTGATGCATATCTTTATGTATTAGAGTGATGCAGATCCTTATGTATTAGAGTGATGCAAATCCTTATGTATTAGAGTGATGCAGATCCTTATGTATTAGAGTGATGCATATCTTTATGTATTAGTGATGCAAATCATTATGTATTAGAGTGATGCATATCTTTATGTATTAGAGTGATGCAGATCTTTATGTATTAGAGTGATGCAGATCTTTATGTATTAGAGCAGGGGTCGGCAACCTGCGGCCTCGAGGCCGCATGCGGCTCTTTAGCCAATCAGCTTTTTTTTTTTTTTAGATCGATGTCATACTGTGACACTGAAATGAAAAAATATTTCATCAACTAAGATATTTAGTCAACAAAAGGCTTACCTGTATGCCTGATATGTGGTGAGAAATTTGCGAACAATGAAAATGTTACTTTGTATTTTATAGATTTTCCACAAATAAGGGAAGGACTCTAATAGAGCTGCATAGTTCAGGGTTTTATTTCAAAGTAGGTCTACAGATGCCAGTGTTTTTTCTCCTTTTCTGTGTGTTATTTCAAAGTAGGTCTACACATGGTATTCTTTTTTCAAAGTGGACAATTTCTATTTTATAAATGTTCCACAACCAGTTCCACAGCCAGTTGTTTTTCTCCTCTTCATAAGAGTTTGAGGTTTACTTTCTATTTTATAAATGTTCCACAAATAAGGGAAGGACTCAAATATACCTGAATAGTTCAGGGTTTTATTTCAAAGTCGGTCTACAGACACCAGTGTTTTGTCTCCTCTTCTGTGTTTTATTAAAAATTCTACAACGGCATGCAAATTTCTCGATTCTGATTGGCCATTTACACGTCTTTATTGGCAACAATCCACGGTCCTGGGCTCAGGACCCGCCCACAACCGAATCACATATCACTCCCCGGCTCACTCCGGGAGAAAACAAGATCGCGGACAACAAATGGATATGTTGATAGCACCATAACGACTAAATATGAAGCGATTCTGTCAAGGGGAATATGTTAGTCCTTTAAACAATGTTGGATTATGTAA
>NC_140174.1:131318021-131455069 GCF_963971535.1 Notolepis coatsorum
AGTGATGCATATCCTTATGTATTAGAGTGATGCAAATCTTTATGTATTAGAGTGATGTAGATCCTTATGTATTAGAGTGATGCATATATTTATGTATTAGAGTGATGCATATCCTTATGTATTAGAGTGATGCAAACTTTATGTATTAGAGTGATATTAGAGTGATGCTGATCCTTATGTATTAGAGTGATGCATATCATTATGTATTAGAGTGATGCAGATCCTTATGTATTAGAGTGATGCAGATCATTATGTATTAGAGTGATGCAGATCCTTATGTATTAGAGTGATGCATATCCTTATGTATTAGAGTGATGCAGATCCTTATGTATTACAGTGATGCAGATATGTATGTATTATAGTGATACAGATATTTATGTATTAGAGTGATGCATATCCTTATGTATTAGAGTGATGCAAACTTTATGTATTAGAGTGATATTAGAGTGATGCTGATCCTTATGTATTAGAGTGATGCAGTGCAGATCCTTATCTATTAGAGTGATGCATATCTTTATGTATTAGAGTGATGCAGATCCTTATGTATTAGAGTGATACAGATCCTTATGTATTAGAGTGATGCATATCTTTATGTATTAGTGATGCAGATATTTATGTATTAGAGTGATGCATATCTGTATGTATTAGACTGATGCAGATCTTTATGTATTAGAGTGATGCAGATATTTATGTATTAGAGTGATACAGATCCTTATGTATTAGAGTGATACAGATCCTTATGTATTAGAGTGATGCATATCTTTATGTATTAGTGATGCAGATATTTATGTATTAGAGTGATGCATATCTGTATGTATTAGACTGATGCAGATCTTTATGTATTAGAGTGATGCAGATATTTATGTATTAGAGTGATACAGATCCTTATGTATTAGAGTGATGCAGATCCTTATGTATTAGAGTGATGCAGATCCTTATGTATTAGAGTGATGCAGATCCTTATGTATTAGAGTGATGCAGATATTTATGTATTAGTGATGCAGATCCTTATGTATTAGAGTGATGCAGATCCTTATGTATTAGAGTGATGCATATCCTTATGTATTAGAGTGATGCAGATCCTTATGTATTAGAGTGATACAGATATTTATGTATTAGAGTGATACAGATATTTATGTATTAGAGTGATGCATATCCTTATGTATTAGAGTGATGCAAACGTTATGTATTAGAGTGATATTAGAGTGATGATGATATTTATGTATTAGTGATGCAGATCCTTATGTATTAGAGTAATGCAGATCCTTATGTATTAGAGTGATGCAGATCCTTATGTATTAGAGTGATGCAGATCCTTATGTATTAGAGTGATGCAGATCCTTATGTATTAGAGTGATGCAGATCCTTATGTATTAGAGCAGTGGTTCTCAAACTTTTTACACCAAGTACAGTACCACCTGAGAACGTAGCTGGCTCTCCAAGTACCACCATATGACCGGCGTTAAAATACAGTCTATTCAGCTATGCGCAGTTCACGCAGGAGGCAAATGTATTCCTAATACCATTATGTATTGTTAACTTTTGTCAGACACAGCCACAATGTACAAAGGGATAGCACTAGAACTAGCAAACGCTTCCACACAACTCATACAATGCAAGGGGCATTGAGAACATAATAACTAACATTCTCACATAGCAAGTGAGAAAATTAAGAAGCAAATGTACTTAATTCTCTCTCTATCTCTCTCTGTCTGTCTGTCTGTCTGTCTCTCTCTCACACAGCAAGCGATTGTCCATCATTCTCTCTCACACACACACACACACACACACACACACACACACACACACACACACACACACACACACACACACACACACACACACTCACACTCACACTCACACTCACACTCACACTCACACTCACACACACACACACACACAATTATTTTGTTACAAAAACTGAATTTCCTGCATTCTGGTGCAGGATTTTTTTAAATGTTACCCTTTAAATGCCAGTGTTTGTGATGGGCATCACAAATCATTGTAAAAAAGAAAAGAAAACACATATTCAATACATTTTTTAATGTTTACCCTTTAAATGCCAGTTTGTGTGATGGCATCACAAATTATTGTTAAAAAAAACACACAAAAAGTAAAATATTTTCAATATATCAAATGCAAAGTACATTTTTCTCGGGGGGATTGTTACAGGCTAGGCATGTGTCAATGATTAGCAGCAACACAGATTTTGATGGATTTTTTGTAATGTCAGATTTTTTATCTGACATTACAAAAAATCTAAAAATAAATGGTTATGATCAGGGCTGAAGTTGAATTAAAGATGTATGACTGTTTAGACTGCATTACTCTCTGTCACAGTGATCTCCTGGTTGTTCTCCACCTAGGTTATCTAACTATCGCGCCACCGCAACCAGAAACACTGGCCTGGCCTGCTTCTAAGTTCAGTGGCCTGCTTCTAAGTTCAGTGGCCTCCAGCAAAAAAAATACTGGATGTTTACTGTTAATGCCTGTGTGTCTAATTTGATGTTATGTTTAAAAAATAATTTAAAAAAAAATAGTAAAAAAATAAAAATAAAATGTGTGCTTTTTTGTAAATGTTTTCAAGTACCACCAGCAGTACCACCAAGTACCACTAGTGGTACGCGTACCACAGTTTGAGAACCACTGTATTAGAGTGATGCATATCCTTATGTATTAGAGTGATGCAGATCCTTATGTATTAGAGTGATGCAGATCCTTATGTATTAGAGTGATGCAGATATTTATGTATTAGAGTGATACAGATCCTTATGTAGTTTCAAGTTTCTTTAATAGTTGTCATACAGAAAACTTTTATACAAAATGCTTCTTACTGTTACGCTCCAGAGACTGTGCTAGACAAGATAGTATGAAATAAAATAGTATAGCATGTAAAATAGAAGTAAAAAAAAAGTCACAGTGTTCAGTATAGACATATGTACAATGTTCGATGCAGAATAGAAGTAACTGAGTTACCATACAATATACAATATACTATGCAATGTACTAATACAATACTATATAGTGCAGAGCATAAATGGGATGAGGTACAATTTAGGTACAATTTACAGTAAGGTGTACGAGTTGTAGTGCAAATCCTTTACCAATAAATATAAAGTGTAAAGTGTGTTTAGGTGATCTAAAGTGTGGAGAGTGGGTGCTGCAGTGTGTTGTTTGTTTAAGTGAGTGTGTGGGTGTGTGTGCTGTGTGCATTTGATGGTTGTTGCATAGTGTTTATTGTTCGTTGAGCAGCCTGATGGCCTGGGGATAGAAGCTTCTTCTGAGTCTTTCTGTGCTCGCCTTAAGACTCCGGTATCGCTTGCCTGACCGCAGCAGTTCAAAGAGGCAGTTGTTCGGGTGGCTGGAGTCCTTGATGATTCTCTTAGCCTTACCCCTGCACCGCTTGTGGTAAATGTTCTGGAGGGTGGGAAGCCCCCCTCCAATTGTGCGTTCGGCTGAACGTGTCACTCTTTGTAGTCTGCTACGGTCTTGTGCAGTGCTGTTCCCAAACCAGGAGGTGATGTTGCCAGTCAGGATGCTCTCTATTGTACATGAGTAGAAGTTCTTAAGGATCTTCTGACTGACTTGGAACTTCCTTAGGCGCCTGAGGAAGTAGAGGCGTTGTCGTGCCTTCTTCACAACACTGTCAATGTGTGTGGTCCATGTCAAGTCCTCGGATATGTGGGCTCCGAGGTACTTGAAACTGTTCACTCTCTCAACCGGTGCCCCGTCGATGCTGAGGGGGCTGTAGTCCTTGACCCCCGACCTCCTGAAGTCCACAATCATCTCTTTTGTTTTGCTAACGTTCAGGGAGAGGCAGTTCTCCTGACACCACTGTGACAGATTCTCTACCTCTTCCAGGTAGGCCCTCTCGTCGTTGGCAGAGATCAGGCCCACCACTACTGTGTCATCAGCAAATTTGATGATTGTGTTGTTGTTCCGCTGTGCCACGCAGTCATGTGTGTACAGGGAGTAGAGGAGGGGGCTCAGAACACAGCCCTGGGGGGCCCCTATGTTGAGCGTAATGGATGAGGAGGTGCAGTTGCCTGCTCTTACCACCTGGGGTCTGCCCGTCAGGAAGTCCAAGACCCACTGGCAGAGGTCATAGTTCAAGCCCAGGTCCCTGAGCTTGGCTATGAGTTTGGAGGGGACTATGGTATTGAATGCTGAGCTGTAGTCGATGAACAGCATTCTCACATAGTTCCCCTGCCTCTTGTCCAGGTGTGATGCTGCTGCGTGCAGCACATGGGCTATGGCGTCCTCCGTGGACCTGTTAGGGCGGTATGCAAATTGCAGGGGGTCCAGGTTGATGGGGAGGGAGGAACAGATGTAGCCCTTCACTAGCTTCTCAAAGCACTTCATGGCTATGGAGGTGAGAGCTACAGGGCGGTAGTCGTTGAGGCAAGCAGGCGTAGATTTTTTGGGTACAGGGATGATGGTGGACTTCTTCAGACAGGTGGGGATGACAGCCTGTTCTAAGGACAGGTTGAAGATGTCAGTGAATACCGGGGCCAGTTGGTCGACACAGACTTTTAGGACGCGGCCGGGGATGCCGTCCGGTCCTGCTGCCTTCCTGATATTCACTTTTTTAAAGGTCCGCCTCACCTCATGCTCTGTTACCCTGAACACTGAGTCTCCATCAGCAGACCCCCCCCCCCCCCCCATTGCCGTGGCTTGTAGGCTGGTGTTGTTGTTCACAGCCTCAAACCTCGCATAGAAGGTGTTGAGATCATTTGCTAAGGAGATGTCACTGTTCAGTTTGAGGGGGGTGCCTTTGTAATCTGTCATTGTTCTGAGGCCCTGCCACATACCTCTAGAGTCAGCCTGTTCAAACTGAAGTTCAACTTTATCCCTGTAACACCGTTTTGCCTCCATTACTGCTCTCCTGACGTTGTATCTTGCCGTCTTGTGTTCATCCATGTTGCCTGTCACCAGCCCGGTGTTGTAGGCTGAGGTGCGCACTTTCAGAGCCTCACGGACGGATTTATCTACCCAGGGCTTTTGATTTGGGTAGATTCTAATTGTGGTAAAGGGGATTGTTTCTTCTACCAGAGTACAGACAAAGTCAAGCACCGTTTCAGTGTATTCGTTAATATTGGCTGTGTTATCACGGAATACATTCCAGTCTGTGCATTCAAGTGCAGCTTGGAGTGTCTCCTCTGACGTCACAGTCCAACACTTAACCTCTCGCGATACTACCGGCGTTCGCTTGAGACTTTGTTTATACTTTGGCAAAAGAAAGATGGCGGCGTGGTCCGACTTGCCGAAAGGACTAAGAGCCTGTGACTTGTACCCATTCTTAAATTGCGAGTATACATGGTCTAATATGTTCTCGCCTCTGGTGGGACAGGTCACATGCTGATATTAGAGTGATGCATATCTGTATGTATTAGAGTGATGCATATCTTTATGTATTAGAGTGATGCATATCTGTATGTATTAGATTGATGCAGATCCTTATGTAAAATTCACCAATGCACCAATAAATGAACAGTATTGGCTGAATAAAGGTTTGTCCAAGGGAAGCAACAGTCATGATTGGAGGATCACGAAAAGAGGACAGGCTTGACATAAATTGGATCTGTATGGGCCTACAAAAATAAACATTGGTGCATCTCTGGTAAAAAATACATGTTCAAAATTGCGTACAAATTTAAAGGTAGAATCTGTAATGTTGTCAAACAGCGACCTCTAGGGGCAAAAAAGCCCTGCTTGGTATTTTTTGTATTTTGTTTTGGTCTAATGTTTGGTAACTGTGAATTTCTCCAGAGCTCTGTTGGCAGAGTGGATGTGTGGGGTGACAGTTGCTCGGGAGGTAGAGCAGTCATCTGCCAATCTGGAGGTTCCCGGTTCGATTCCCGCTCCTCCCGGGCAGCGTGTCGATGTGTCCTTGAGCAAGACACTTAACCCCTAAGTGCTCCCGATGAGCAGGTTGGCACCTTGCATGGTTGCCTCCGCCGTCGGTGTGTGAATGTGTGAGTGAATGGGTAAAATGTGAGTAACAAATTGTAAAGCGCTTTGGATAATGTGTGTCCACGCGTCCCCCGTCCCCCATACCATTCCAATCCAACCCACACACATCAGACTAAAACACGACAAAGTGCAATACCCAAGCGGGGGCTCTTTTGCCCTAGAGGTCGCCGTTTGGCGGCATCACTGAGTTTTGTTATTTATTATATATTATTTATTAAGGAAATACTAATGATTCATTCTTTGTTGGCACACAAACTTGCAGAACAAGCGGAAAGAAAAAGTTCCACCAGCGTAAGCTCTCTTGGGAGTCGAAGGAAGGAAGGAAGGAAGTTTTAATTTCCCTTTATTGCTGATCTCATCTTTCAGAGGAAAGGGTCTCGGTTGAACACATAAACACTGGCGTTACCAAGTCCCTCTGGTGCTGACAGGAGCCTGAAGCAGGGGCCATCACACAGACTAGAGGAGTGGGGTTCTCTCTCACAGTGGTTCGCCTTAGGCCATCACACAGACTAGAGGAGTGGGGTTCTCTCTCACAGTGGTTCACTTTACGCCATCACACAGACTAGAGGAGTGGGATTATCTATCACAGTGGTTTGCTTTAGGCCATCACACAGACTAGAGGAGTGGGGTTCTCTCTCAGTGGTTTTCTTTAGGCCATCACACAGACTAGAGGAGTGGGATTATCTATCACAGTGGTTCTCAATATTAGATACAATTAAATTAGATTAAAATGTATTGTCATTATACAGCACAGTACAACGAAAAGAAGTTTGGCATCCAACCAGAGTGCAAATGTAGCAGTAAAGTGCAACAGCAATATACAATGTACAGGTGGTTAAACTGGGTACAAAATATACAGTACAGAGTTGTAGTATAATAAATAAAGACAGCAGTGTACTAGTAAGAGTATAGTGTAAGAATAAATATAAATATATATATGCTCATACAAAGCATAGTCACCTCTTCAATCACAGTCTGGTAGGGTTCTGCACAAAAATCTGCTACGTTCTCGTAGCCACCCGCCGACCTTTCCAACACAGTAAAGTCCATGGCAAGGACCTCCATGGGTGCCGTCACGTTAGTGCAGGTCATCTGGGCCTGGGCTTTAAGGAACACGTCACGGGCTAATGCACATCGCTTGCATTGCTGCACCCATTTCTTCACCTCTTCTGCCATTCCGATCCAATAATAACTTTGCCTCATCAGATCCACCGTCCCTCGTCCCCCGTAGTGCCCCCCATCCTCGTGTTGGGTCTCGTAGATCCTCCGTCGCAGGGCTGTGGGCACCACCAGCTGGAGAACCTCCTCCCCGTCGCGGGGGTCACTGACGCGCCGAAACAGTACTTGTTGGTGCAGACGGAACCGCTCCCACTGCCCGTATAACTTGCGGAGCTTCGGGTCTCCTTCTTTCAACTGTACTTTAGTGGGAGGGACCCCCTGCGTCACCGCCCGCCACACCGGACCCAACTCGGGGTCGTCCGCCTGCAGTTGCCGCATTTCCGCCCAGTCATACCCGCTGTTCCCCTTCTGTGCCGCTACCTGTCGTGCGCTGACACTCGGGACCTCCCGCGTCTCTGTCGGTCTCTCGGGGCCTAGCAGGGCCCGTACTTCCTCTGCTGGGACCACAACGTAGCCATCACGGGCGACTTGTGCGGTGGCGCACAATGGGGCGGTCCATTCCTGGAGACCCTGACGGGTGTGAGTGCCGGTCGCGGGTATCGTCAGGAAGTCTTTCTTGGTGTCTTCCACTTCAGGCTCTGACCGCATCGGCATGCGAGACAGGGCGTCGGCGTTCTGGTTGAGTCGACCAGGTTTGTATTGCACCACGAAGTCGTACTCCGCGAGCTGAGCGTTCCAGCGCTGCTCCACTGCTCCCAGGTTGGCCGTGCCGAGGTACCTCAGCAGTTGTGGTCGGTGATCACGGTGAACTGGGAGTACATCAAGAGGTCCCTGAACTTCTCGGTGATCGCCCACTTCAGGGCGAGGAGCTCCAGCTTGAACGCACTGTAATTTTGGTCATTCCGTTCGGACCCACGCAGACCTCGGCTCGCAAAGGCGATGACTCGCTCCACGCCCTCTTGCTTCTGACTTAGTACTGCTCCCAGTCCCAAGTAACTCCCGTCCGTGGTCACTATGAAGGGGAGCCGGAGGTCGGGGTAGGCCAGCACCGGAGGCGGCAAGAGGCACTCCCGCAGATGGTCGAAGGCAGTCTGACACTGCGGAGTCCACTTGAAGGCCTCGGGCCGGCCTTTGGTGAACCCCTTTTTTTCTTTCCCCATCAGGGCGTGCAGTGGCTGGGCCACCTGGGCGAAGCGGGGCACGAACCGCCGATAATAGGACAGGAACCCGATCACCTGCCTCACTTCCTTCGCTGAGCGTGGCGCCGGCCAGTCCTCCAACGCCTTCACTTTGTCGGTGTCGACCTGTATGCCGGCTGCGGAGACAATGTGTCCCAGAAACTTGACTTTGGTCTTCAGAAGGAAGCACTTCCGGGGCTTGAGTTTGAGCCCATGCTCCCGAAGCCGTCCAAATACCAGGTCCAACTTCTGACAGTGGCTCTCAAAATCGCTGGCGAACACCAAGACGTCGTCTAGATAGACGAGTAGGACGTCGAAGGCCAGGTCCCCCAGCACGGCGGTCATCAACCGCTGGAATGTCGCTGGTGCGTTACACAGCCCAAAGGGCATACGGGTCCACTGGTAGAGGCCGAAGGGCGTCGTGACGGCCGTCTTCTCTTGGTCTTCTTCTTTCACCGCCACCTGGAAGTAGCCTCGAGCGAGGAGAAGATCTTGGCCTGCCCCAAGGCGTCTAGGGACTCCTCGATGCGAGGTAGGGGGTACGCATCCCGGTGCGTCACGTTATTTAGGCGGCGGTAGTCACAGCAGAACCGCACGGAGCCGTCCTTCTTTATGACGATCACGGCTGGCGACGCCCATGGGCTGCAGCTCTCTACCAGGTCGTACCTGGTCGACCAGGTCTTGTACGTGCCGCTTTACCTCTTGGAACACGTGGGGCGGTATTCGGCGTGCCGTTGCTTGACCGGAATAGAAAGTAATTTTAACACCCTCAGCGGTAGTAAGACCACCACAATGCCATCTCCCCAGCCAATACGTGGTCTAGCAGTGTCAGAAAGGTAGGTGGGGGAAGGAAGGGGGTCATGGGGTCCGGGGTTTGGAAGGAGAAGGGACTTAGGTCATATGGGTTTTGAAATGAAGTAGGATACGATAAGGCTTTCTAGATGAAAGCATCCACCAAATACCATAGTGTAAACCATAAACCAACCCATCTCCCAGCACATTGTCCACTCAGACTCTCACTACCATGCTACCTTGCCTAGCTATTAATTTACTGTCCCCTAGGTGGTTAAGTCTATGGCTATTGATCCAAAAACGCTTCCAGCAGTAATTTAGTTGCAATGATACATTCTGTCACGGTGGGGGAAGGATGAGAATATTGATTAGAGTACAATCTCTGTACAGGACACTGCATCCTATCCAATGGTCAGAGGGTTTGATTGATTGATTGAAAATTGTATTAACAGATTGCAGAATGGGTACAATACAGTACGGCTCAATACACACAATTGTTAAGGGGATGCAGACCAGAGAAAGACTTTCGTCTTGTTTACATCAGGGTCCCCCATTTTGTGACATTTATGACATACACAACATACAGATATACAGTACTGTTACATCTATGACATACAAGATATACAAATATACAGTAGTTTACCAGACATCCTAACATAAACTATATACATTCGAGGGGGAAGAAACTGTACATTAGTCGGGGGTTGGGTGGGGGGGTTTGGACATTTACAGGGGCCAGTTTAGAATTGCAGCCTCCCGAGTCCCGTAGGTGCTCCTTGAGGGTGGGTAGGGATTCACATTATTTTACGGCTGTGGGTAGGGTGTTCGACATTGTTGTGGCATAATTGCGAAAAAGTGTTTAGTCCATTGTTTGTGCCGAATCTGGGTTGAACATGATTTGTGGACCTCCCTCTGGTGTTGTGGTCGTGAAATTCACTGACCTTTGGGAAGTATTTTGACATGTACATGGGTATCTTAGTGGTGTAGTGTATCTTGTAGACAAGGCCCATTGCAAGCTGCTGTACTCTGTCGTCTACTCTAAGCAGTGGCGGCGGGGGGGGGGGGGGGGCTAGCAGGGGCTTAAGCTCCCTCTGAAAAAGGCTTAGCCCCCTCTAAGCCCCCCCTCCCAGTTATGTTTTTTATTTTATTTATATATAAAATACATTACGAATTCCGTTATATTGGACATTTGTATTAATTATATCAAGCGAAGAACTGAGAAATTTGGCAGAGAGAGACGGCAACATTATCGTGGGTTTGCGTGATGAGTATCTCCACCTCCCAACGACTTATTTGCGAGAAGCATGCAGCTGCAGACCCGCAGAGCAGCAGTGTTTTCAGTCCCGGTCGCGTGAACACTTAAGGTAACCTACTTGCGTTCAGCGTTTCTCTGATTGGCCACGGCAGAGCGGAAATAGGCTGCTGCTCCGGCGAAAGAAAGACAGTCATTCTATTGCCATGCTCTGCGACAAACTCTAACCTTAACCAACTCCGAAAGAATGCCTAAACGTAACCCTAACCTTAACCAACTCCGAAAGAATGCCTAAACTTAACCCTAACCAACTCCGAAAGAATGCCTAAACTTAACCGGCGAAAGAAAGACAGGCATGAATGTCGCTGGTGCGTTACACAGCCCAAAGGGCATACGGGTCCACTGGTAGAGGCCGAAGGGCGTCGTGACGGCCGTCTTCTCTTGGTCTTCTTCTTTCACCGCCACCTGGAAGTAGCCTCGAGCGAGGAGAAGATCTTGGCCTGCCCCAAGGCGTCTAGGGACTCCTCGATGCGAGGTAGGGGGTACGCATCCCGGTGCGTCACGTTATTTAGGCGGCGGTAGTCACAGCAGAACCGCACGGAGCCGTCCTTCTTTATGACGATCACGGCTGGCGACGCCCATGGGCTGCAGCTCTCTACCAGGTCGTACCTGGTCGACCAGGTCTTGTACGTGCCGCTTTACCTCTTGGAACACGTGGGGCGGTATTCGGCGTGCCGTTGCTTGACCGGAATAGAAAGTAATTTTAACACCCTCAGCGGTAGTAAGACCACCACAATGCCATCTCCCCAGCCAATACGTGGTCTAGCAGTGTCAGAAAGGTAGGTGGGGGAAGGAAGGGGGTCATGGGGTCCGGGGTTTGGAAGGAGAAGGGACTTAGGTCATATGGGTTTTGAAATGAAGTAGGATACGATAAGGCTTTCTAGATGAAAGCATCCACCAAATACCATAGTGTAAACCATAAACCAACCCATCTCCCAGCACATTGTCCACTCAGACTCTCACTACCATGCTACCTTGCCTAGCTATTAATTTACTGTCCCCTAGGTGGTTAAGTCTATGGCTATTGATCCAAAAACGCTTCCAGCAGTAATTTAGTTGCAATGATACATTCTGTCACGGTGGGGGAAGGATGAGAATATTGATTAGAGTACGATCTCTGTACAGGACACTGCATCCTATCCAATGGTCAGAGGGTTTGATTGATTGATTGAAAATTGTATTAACAGATTGCAGAATGGGTACAATACAGTACGGCTCAATACACACAATTGTTAAGGGGATGCAGACCAGAGAAAGACTTTCGTCTTGTTTACATCAGGGTCCCCCATTTTGTGACATTTATGACATACACAACATACAGATATACAGTACTGTTACATCTATGACATACAAGATATACAAATATACAGTAGTTTACCAGACATCCTAACATAAACTATATACATTCGAGGGGGAAGAAACTGTACATTAGTCGGGGGTTGGGTGGGGGGGTTTGGACATTTACAGGGGCCAGTTTAGAATTGCAGCCTCCCGAGTCCCGTAGGTGCTCCTTGAGGGTGGGTAGGGATTCACATTATTTTACGGCTGTGGGTAGGGTGTTCGACATTGTTGTGGCATAATTGCGAAAAAGTGTTTAGTCCATTGTTTGTGCCGAATCTGGGTTGAACATGATTTGTGGACCTCCCTCTGGTGTTGTGGTCGTGAAATTCACTGACCTTTGGGAAGTATTTTGACATGTACATGGGTATCTTAGTGGTGTAGTGTATCTTGTAGACAAGGCCCATTGCAAGCTGCTGTACTCTGTCGTCTACTCTAAGCAGTGGCGGTGGGGGGGGGGGGGGGGGGGGCTAGCAGGGGCTTAAGCTCCCTCTGAAAAAGGCTTAGCCCCCTCTAAGCCCCCCCTCCCAGTTATGTTTTTTATTTTATTTATATATAAAATACATTACGAATTCCGTTATATTGGACATTTGTATTAATTATATCAAGCGAAGAACTGAGAAATTTGGCAGAGAGAGACGGCAACATTATCGTGGGTTTGCGTGATGAGTATCTCCACCTCCCAACGACTTATTTGCGAGAAGCATGCAGCTGCAGACCCGCAGAGCAGCAGTGTTTTCAGTCCCGGTCGCGTGAACACTTAAGGTAACCTACTTGCGTTCAGCGTTTCTCTGATTGGCCACGGCAGAGCGGAAATAGGCTGCTGCTCCGGCGAAGAAAGACAGTCATTCTATTGCCATGCTCTGCGACAAACTCTAACCTTAACCAACTCCGAAAGAATGCCTAAACTTAACCCTAACCTTAACCAACTCCGAAAGAATGCCTAAACTTAACCCTAACCAACTCCGAAAGAATGCCTAAACTTAACCGGCGAAAGAAAGACAGGCATTCTATTGCCATGCTCTAAGACAAACTCTAACCTTAACCAACTCCGAAAGAATGCCTAAACTTAACCCTAACCTTAACCAACTCCGAAAGAATGCCTAAACTTAACCGGCGAAAGAAAGACAGACGCTAGTTACGTTTATATAGAGAGGCGATAAATTAATTAAACGTTAACGTGATTCGAACTTGTCACCAACTGGACCGCAGGCTCCACAGCAAGCTGAGGAATGAGTTGAGCTAACCATCGATGTTAAAACAGGGGGGATTGTGTATGCATAATGCCGCGGCAACCTGCGCGCCGCTGCCGCCTGCCGCGGGGGCCGTGCTAGGCGTGGTCACGTGGGACGCTGAACGCAAGTAGGTTACCTTAAGTGTTCAGGCATCCCGGTCTGGGGACCACTCAACAGCGCCCCCCACCCAACAGCTGAATTGCCAATGGCTGAATTGGAGTATTGCACTGTGCCGGCAAGGCTGGTGGGTTCTGTGGCTCTGCAGCTGCATGCTTCTCGCAAATCCAGAAGCTCCCGCTGACAACATCGTTGTCATTATTAGACCTGCTTGGTGAAGCAACAATGAAACAAATGTAATGATTGTTTCGTTCATCGCATAGGCTATTTAATTTTAGCCTATTTTAATACAATTCAAATAATCAAATTGTGCTTAGAGGGAATTATTTTCATCGGACATTATGACCGGAGAGATTTAATATGTCGGACAAATAGAGAAGGCATGCGTCAGTGGAGTGGGATGTTCTGAAGCCAGATTGGAATTAGTAGATTCGCTTTTTTTCCACAAGGTACTTTTCGACCTGTTTGTAGAAAAAAAATTCTCCTTCTATTTTTTTAGTTGCCTGGGTCTAATCTGCTGCCGTTTTTGCGCAGGGGGGTTCGCAATTTTGAAGTCTTTGGGGACGTATCCCTGTTTTATGGAGAGGTTTATTATGTGGGTGATGACTGGGGTGATGGCGGCTGCTGAGTCTCTGAGAGATTTGGAGGGGATATTGTCATGGCCAGTGGCCTTAATTGTTAGGTTGAAGGGCGCTCAGTCTTTTGAGCACCTCATCTGCTGTTACCATTTTGAGTTTGAAGTCGTCTTTGCGGACCCCTAGGTTTTTGTAGAAGGCTAGGATGTGTTCTACCCCAAAATGCCCTGAGTGGGAGGGTAGTTTATTAGCCAGTGTTGTGGCTATGTTTGTAAAGAAAATGTTTAAGTAATTGGCCACCTCCAGCTTGTCTGTGATGAGGGTGTTTTCTGTCTTTATGCTGATGCTTGAAAATCTGGTTTTTAGTTTTTTACTGCAGCCTAGTTGCTGAGTAATTTGCAAAGTTCACAGGGTTTGTTTTTGTTTTCCTCAGTTTTGTCATTGATGATTTTTTTTTTGCTGATTTGATCATGGTGTTTACATAGTTTCTTAGCCTGTTCCTTTGTCGTTTGAGTTCAACCACGTGGGCTTGGAGGTCACTGTTTGAGCTTTTGGCAAGCTTTGACTGACTTTTATAAAGTCCAGAGCATTTTTTGTCTCTGGTTTTCATAGCGGTCAGTATCTCTGAGTGCATCCATGGCTCAGTGCGATTTTTAACCCTGGTGGTTCTTAGGGGGGCCATGTTGTTTAGTATTGTTGAGAATTTGGTTTTGAATCCAAGCCATGTTTCTTCAACTAGTGTACCACTGAGCTCATCTGACCAGTATAGGCTCTCCAGTTCTTGGTTGCCTCACTAGAGTAGGTTTTGAGGTCCCTAGATGTGACTGTTTTGTGACAGCCGGCCTTTTGTTTTAGCTTTTTGCGAGTACAGAATATCATATAATGATCGCTTAACCCGCATGCTATAACCCTTAAGCTTTCCTTAACCACTTGACTATAGACGCTGATAAATGTATAGGTATTTTTCTTATATTTAAAATTGAAGAAAATGTTATCCGAATTTAAAACCTTTAAACCAGCCAATTTCTTAGTTACATCAATATTGTGCTGTCAAAACGGTCTCATATTTCTAGGTTAACACTCTTTTTATCTGCAAAATGCAAAAGAAAAAAAGCTTATTATGAAAAGGTTACTGCAGGGATTCAAACTGACCAATTTTGTAATCTCTAGGTTCATTGCTGTCAAATTTACCTTGGCTCTGCTCTCCCTGGTTGTAGACTCTCTGGTTTCCGAAAGACTTGCAATACAGATATTTGTAATAAGTGATGGTATTGATGGTATTGATGGTTATATACTTGTACTGGCATCGCGTCCCGCTCTTAAGCCATACCGAGATATACCTCATCTCATGTAACTAGTGTACTCCATCAACGAATAAAAAAACAAATACACCCAGCACCTGCCAGGCCCCGCCCTAGTGACATACTATATAGTACTAGGCGTGGTCACCACTCACTCTTCCTCTATTTTCGTTTCCATCATAGCGGATGCGTGCACCCTATGCAACTAGTTGACATGAAAAGTTTAGAGAAATTGCGTAATATTGAGTGCTTACCGGAGTTTTGCTTACCCCTGGAATCTTCGGGGCATGTTCCAACGACACGTCGGGTCTATTCTGATGTTTCCTCGTCTTGTGGCAGCAGATCGAGGGACAGCGTGCAAGGTTTGGCTATCGAGCTGGCTCGTACACAGGTAGGCCCTGTGTCATCAGGCATTGATGCTAGTGTTAGTAATGCTGGTTGTTTTGTTACACAACCGAGTTGTGTGTCGGCGCCAGGGGCGGGATGTTTTGGTGAACGTTCCCCTGAAGTGGACGGTTTCCAAGCGATCCTGGAGCGCGCTGCTAACACTAATGCTAACGCTAATGCTAACGCTAATGCTGAAATGCTGGGTCACTGTTCTAATGTTCCCCGCCGTGGGATGTTGCCGCTTTTCCCTCCTCTTAACCGGTTCATTGATGAAGGTCAGTCGGTAGCTAATGTGGGGGGTTTTGCTGAGTCCTATTTACCCTTTTTACGGGTAAATGGGTTGACAACAGGGTGCAGGGCGGGTGTGCCGTGGCTAAGTAGCCAGGTAGCATCGATCCTGTGCCCCGGCGGGGTTGGACGGTGTCCCACCCGGAAGCCGATGCTTGAGAGCGAGTCGGCCCGGCGGGTGGCAGTATGGACTGATGAGAGCTATACTGCTGCAGGATGGAATTTAGCGGCGGCCAGTGTTGTGGCTCAGCTCAGTTTTTCTGTCCACATTAGCGTCGGGTAGTGGGGCTACAGGACCAGCCGACGCTGAAAACATTTTGCATGTTTTTGGTGTTATAGAGATCTTGACTCAGTCGCAAGCTATAACTGCGGGGAGGATTAGGATGCTATCAACGCTTGTTAATAGGCATTTCTGGTTGGAGCAATCTCCTCTTGGGGAAGAATAAAGGTTTTCTTTCCTCACGGCTCCTTTTTCCACAGAGGGACTCTTTGGTCGTTCTGCGGAGACGCAGGCGGTTGTTGATCTGCGTCCCACACCGCCTCACGCTATGCAGCCAGAGGTTGGAGCACGGCCTCGTCAGCGACTGTGGCGAGGCCCTCGACAGGCGGCCATGTTTCCCCCGCCAGTGGTACCCTGGTTGTACTCTGCTTGGAAGATACAAGCCGTCGTCATTCTGCCGCGAACAGCCCGCTCCCCGATCACTCCTCTCCCCGTCACCAACGGAAGAGAGGCTCTGATCGTTTTCCTTTGGCTGCGGGCCGCGAACCTTCTTTGAAGCGCATGCGGCCCCACGTTTCGCTTCTCATGGGGACAGGGGCTGACACCCAGTTGATGGCTGAGCCTGGGTCTGTCCGTGAGAATGTTGTGCTGTCACGTGGCTCCCGCGCCACACGTGTGATTGGTGAGCCTGGTGTTACGGCTGCCACTATTTACAGTGGTCAGCAGGGGGACTCGAGGCCTCTTCGCTTGAATGCTCAGCACGGGTTACCCCGACCTGGCCTTCGCCAGGCGGGGTATCACGTTGATGCCTCCCACTCCCGCGAGATCGGCAGTGGTCTGCAAAGAAGAGGCGCGTGTGATTTGGGTGGTAGCAATATCACTGCAGGGCTACGTGTGTAGGAACCCATGGGGTCCTCACGCCTTGCATGTCTAGCTGTAGAACAACTCCTCAGCATGCGCTAGAGGGGTGTTCAGGGGGGGGAGCGTGTGTCAACCAGTTTGATGGCAGCTTCTCCCGTATCAAACCGGCCCTTTCTTTCTTTCTTTTTTTTTCGCCCTGTCCGCTTTGGCGGGTTCAGAGGCTACGCACAGCGGGAGGGACCGGGCCACCTATCTACTGTTCCTTGCGGCCCAGTGTCAGTTGACGGCGGGTGCGCTCTGGGATTATTATCACATATGGCGACAAGAATGCCGTTTGGTGGGGTGGATGGAGAGAACGTTGAGGCTGGGGCTTGTTTTGCAGTTCGCACAACCCCACCCTCCGTTCTCAGGTTTGGTGCAGACCCTATTATCAGGGTCAGCAGCAGTGACAGCTCTGGCCGAAGAGATCCAATCTCTGTTGGCGAAGCGGGCCGTAGTCGTGGTCCCGAGAGAGGACGCGATGTCAGGCATCTACTCCCGTTATTTTCTGGTGCCCAAAAAAACAGGGGGGGGGGGGGGGTCAGACCTATACTGGATCTGTCCGCGTTCAATCGTCTGATTGTGGCGAGACCATTCAGAATGTTGACCGTCAAACATCTGCTACTTGCTGTCAGAGTGGGAGACTGGTTCACCTCCATAGACCTGAAGGATGCGTATTTTCACATCCCGATTTTCCCTCCTCACAGGAAGTTCCTACGGTTCCTGTTTCAGGGCATAGCGTACGAATACCAGAGGTTGCCGTTCGGCTATTCTCTGGCTCCCCGCACATTCACCAAGTGCGTAGAGACTGCGTTGGAGCCTCTACGTCGTCAGGGAATATGAATTATATTCTATCTCGACGACATTCTGCTCCTCAGCCGGTCGGAGGAGGTCGCCAGGTCTCATACCAGGCTGGTGGTGGAATTCCTCACCAAGCTGGGTTTTGCTGTGAACTGTGTTACGACCCTGGCTCAAAGGCACGCAACCTATGTGCAAAACCGACACCAAAACCTGTGTTTAACCCAAAAAGACTACTTTAACAATGAAATACTGATACAAACTAAAGAACCAAGAATAGAAGAACGTGATAACTCTCTGTTAACCCACACTCCTCTAACCACAGACCCTGCATGTGTGACTCAAGGGCTGGTTTTAACCTAACAGCAGGTAACCAATCAGCAGCAATTAGCTAATTAGCAGCCCTCACCTGTATGCCCAGTGACACAGGAGGAATCAGGCTCATGGTACATAACATCTGGAAGAAGAGTACGCCTCTTCCCAGTCAACAGGTGGAGTACTTGGGCTTGACATTAAGGTCGAGGCCCATGATTGTAACCCTCTCGGAGCAACGGAGGGTGTCTATCCTCCACGCGCTCGGGGGTTTCCGTCCTGGGAAGACGGTCGCGGCGCTGCAAGTGATGCGCCTGCTCGGTATGATGGCATCTGCTCACGCGGTGGTCCCTCTTGGCCTCCTCTTCATGAGGAGGATACAGAGGTGGTTCTCCAGTATGAGAATAGACTCTGTGAGGGACAAATGGAAATGGTTGACGGTTCCTTGTCGATATGGGGGGATCTCGCCCATTGGAGGAGGCCTGGTATCCTCACCAATGGGGTCCCCATGGGCAGCAGGCGCTCACACGTCACGGTCTTCACCGACGCTTCCCTCCACGGGTTGGGGAGGGACGTGTCGGACCAACGCAGTGGGGGGCAGCTGGACGATCCATGCTGCCCGGTCTACCCTGCACATCAATGTGTTGGAATTGAGGGCGGTCCTCCTGGTCCTCAGATGGTTCGCCCACCTGGTGGTAGGCGAGCACGTTCTGGTCAGAACGGACAGTATGACGGCAGCGGCGTATATCAACAGGCAGGGTGGAACACGATCCATCCGCCTGCACCGGGCGGCGGTCGAACTCTGGCTATGGGCAGCTCTAAACAGGCTGCGCAGTCTGAGGGCGCTCCACATCCCTGGCAAGGAGAATGTGGGCGCGGATATGATGCCCCGGGTGGTCCTTGTGCCGGCGAGTGGGAACTGCGCCACGATATAGTCAGGCAGATCTGGGATTGCTTCGGGGAAGCTTCAGTGTATCTGTTTGCGAGCAGACAATCTCACAAGTGCCCCTTGTGGTTCTCGGTCAGTCGGGAAGATCATCCCCCCTTGGGAGTGGATGCCTTCTCAATGTTTCCATGGCCGCCCGGCCTTCTGTACGCCTTTCCCCCTATACATCTGTTGAGTCAGTTGTTGCAGCGGATACGGAGAGAGCACAGGACCGTGATCCTGGTCGCGCCGGACCGGGGCACAGCGGTGTGGTTCCCGGTCCTGATCCAGCTACTGGTAGCCCCGCCGTGGCCTATTCCTTGGTCGGCGGGGGCCCTCTCTCAAGCACACAGGTTGCTGTTTCAGCCCCCGGTGATATGCCAACCCCTGATGGTTTGGCTGGTGAGAGGGTAAGTCTGGAGAGGATGGACCCTTCTGTGGTTGACACCATCCGGAATGCGCATGCTCCCTCCACTGTCGCGCTTTACGCGGGTAGGTGGCGTATGTTCCAAGAGTGGTGTAAGGCGGGGGCAGGGACCCGGTGTCCTGCCCCCTGGATGCTGTCCTTATTTACCTTCAGTCTCTCCTTGATAGACTGTCGGCCTCGACGGTGAGGGTATATGCAGCAGCTATATCCTCTTATCATGAGGGATTTGAGGGTGTTGTTTTGTTCAGCCACCCTCTTGTGAGGCGTTTCCTGCTTGGCGCTTGCCTGTCTTTTCGTTCCGATTGCGGTGCCACTCTGCGGCCTAATCCTGCCTTCGTGCCTAAAAATATCCGGAGTTCTTTCCGCTCCAGGGATATTATGGTTCAGGCGTTTCATCCGCCTCCTCACGCTAGTGAGTTGGAGGCGGGCCTTCACCTGTCATCTCCGGGCTTTGGGGGTTTACCTCAGCCGTACTCAGGGCCTCAGGGCTACCGATCAGCTCTTTGTCTGTTACGGTGGCTCTCGTGCTGGTAAGGCACTGTCGAAACAGCGCCTGTCCCATTGGTTGTGCGAGGGCATTGCCCTTTGCTACACGTTGGCCGGGCTGGCTCCCCCTGGGGGGCGTCAGGGCGCACTCCACTCGTGGGGTGGCGGCCTCTGCCGCTCTACTGGGTGGGGCCTCGGTGGAGGACATCTGTGCTGCGGCTTCATGGTCCTCACCGGGTCCCTTCGTAAGGTTTTACCTCATGGGACATGACCGGGGGTTCTGTCTCCCAGGCGGTTCTGAGGTCTGTGGCCTCTCCTGCTTCCCGTCCTTTGGTGGGGTAGCAGGAGTGTGTGGGTGTGGGCCACAATGTGTTGTGTCACACGTGGTTCCGCCTGTGCTGTGCATTCAAGAGGTTCTAGTTCCCTCTTGTTCGCACTCGGGTGGAGTTGACTGCCGCCCCCTCTTCATTAGGAAGAGTGGGGTGACGGGACTCCCCTCCCCCCTGATGTGGGCTTAAGGGTCCTCAGGGGGTGCATTTGTCGGGCCTCGCGTCCGCTCTACCCCATATCTCGGTATGGCTTAAGAGCGGGACGCGATGCCAGTACGAGTATATAACGATAGGTTATGTATATAACCTAGTTATATGAGTACTGGCTAAGCGTCCCGCTCTTAGCGTGCCCTGAGTTCCCTTGGGGAAACTTTTCTTTGGAAACGATTTTCCGAGGAAGAGTGAGTGGTGACCACGCCTAGTACTATATAGTACGTCACTAGGGCGGGGCCTGGCAGGTGCTGGGTGTATTTGTTTTTTATTCATTGATGGAGTACACTAGGTACATGAGATGAGGTATATCTCGGTATGGCTTAAGAGCGGGACGCTTAGCCAGTACTCATATAACTAGGTTATATACATAACCTATTGTTAGTTATTTATGTTAGTCACACCAGTAAATTATACATTCAGGTCAGCAATGAAGCAATGTGTAATTATCACTGATCTGAGAAACAGCTGTGCAGGGTGGCTGCAGTTGTACGTGTGTGTAAAAATAAATGGACAGACCTAGTTCAGTATTGGTAAAAAAGATAAATAAGAGAAAAACTAGACTATAAAAAACACTTTCCCTCGCTCACCTTTTCTACTGTGCTACAGTGCCACCTAGTGGTCTTTCTCAAGAACTAACTCAGAGGAGACACTGGGATTTGCCATAATGTTGTTCATTGACACGGTACAAATATTACAAAAGACAGGTTTGCTCTTTGAAAATATTTCAAACATACAGATCAAACTGAAAATATAAATACAGTTAGTGGTGGAAAACTGTAACAAAAAACATAAATTGTGAAATATTGACAACCATTATCAAACAAGTAGTGTATTTGAATAATTTGGTCCAAAGTCAAGACACACATAATAAACATGAAAATTTAAACGGATGCCAGTAGAATCATCTGATATGTCAGGTAAAAAAAGAACAAAACAAAGTTATTTAAAAATCCAATGTTGGATATTGTTTCTGTTATTATTTGTTATATACAGATTAACAGGTCAACATAATAATGTATGCGAGGATAATGTAACATAATATACTAGTCCTGCAGAAGAGTAAATGTGTTGCATAGAGTAACAAAAGTGTAATCATATGTATGATTATCAGTGGATGCCTATGATTGTGGTTTAATCTTTAGATGCATCACACTGTGCATCTCATCAAAAACATCACACAAGTCTTTTCAACAAACTTCAACAAAGCAACAAACAAAATAAGCAAAGCAAAATTATATTCAAAGCCCATTAAAACGTGTTCTCGTTTAATCAAATCAAAATGATAATTAGTATATTGATTCAGAGAGGAAACAATTAACTATTGTCTAACTTTGTTTCAAAATCATCATTTGACATTCAAGCATTTGACGCACTGCAATATAAACAAAAACAGCTTATTGTTATTATTATAACAGCTTATTATAACATTTACAGAAGGCAATCTCTAAATATCTTTTTGGTTGCATCAAATATTGATTATCCAAAATATATGGTTTTGATGCAGGGCACTTCATTCAGGTGGTATTAAGTTCCACATTATCCAAATAAAGACTCCTCAAGAAGTTAATATAGTTTTACATATTGTACTTATATCACTTTAGTATATAAAAAGGCACTACTGGTGTAGCTCTTGTTTATTATGCTACCTAGAGAAACTAAGCCGGAAATCTACAAGGGAACATCAAACCAACTTGTTCACTTGACAGTTAACAAAACTTTGTTAATTTCAAAAAGTCTGTCTCACCATTATAGAACCCAAAATGGTTCTTCTAGGAACCTTTTCAACCACCAGGGGGCTCATACAGAACCAAGCATTTCACTGTAATGTACATGTACCTTATATGTGACAAATAAAACAAAACTTCAACTTGAACTTGAAAAGATCCTCAAACTCAGGGAGAATAACTACCATATGGTAAATCTAGCTGCTTTAGATTCTTTCGTTTTGTAATTTAACCACTCCAAAAACATTTAGGAAACATGAACTTCACGTAAGAGGCTACATTTGACTCATGTGTGTGATGCAACTCCTGAGTGTGATGCCTGACAATGTCATTGGCAACATTATGAACACTCTGATGTGTGTTCTAACTTGTCACTGGGAGGTTAGGAAAGCAGTTCTAACGGAAGGATTTTCAAAGCGCAAACACAAACCTACCAGAGTACACACAGCATTAAACGCAATTAGTTATTTAAAACGTGTACATTTTTTATTTAGTATGTTATTTTCCTGAAACATTGTAACGTTGCTCCATATCCATCAACAACCACTCTATCCTCCCCTCCCCCACAGTGGAAAAACGTGGGTGTTCTATTTGACCCCAAACTATCATTCGAACCACATATCAATAACATCACCGCATTTTCTCCCGTCTAGATTACTGTAATGCATTACTCCTTGGCTCAACATCTAAATCCCTCCATAAACTTCAACTAGTTCAGAACACCTCAGCCCTCATCATCACCCGCTGCCCCAAATTCTCCCACATCACACCTGTCCTCTCCTCACTTCTGGCTCCCTGTTAAGTATCTGTCTCCTCACTTACAAAGCCCTCCACTCCCTAGCACCTGCTTACATCTACAACACTCCGCTCATCTAACTTAGCCCTTCTTTTTTTTTTTATTGGTCTTTTTCCCCCTCCATTTTCCTCCGATTTTCTCCCATCCCAATGTTAGTCGTATGCCAATTCCCAGTCCCTTCCTGGTCGCTGCGCACTTACCCCCCACAGTCAGATCATCTGGGAGAGTGGAGGCTACCACGTGCTTCCTCCGACACACGTCCAGCCAATCAC
Source organism: Notolepis coatsorum (assembly GCF_963971535.1). Taxonomy (NCBI): domain Eukaryota; kingdom Metazoa; phylum Chordata; class Actinopteri; order Aulopiformes; family Paralepididae; genus Notolepis; species Notolepis coatsorum. The sequence goes on from NC_140174.1 coordinate 131,341,039, forward strand.
CGCTTCTTTTCACCTGGCAGCGCGGATTCTCATCGAGACGGCGTAGCGTGTGGGAGGACCACACTATCCCCCTCGAGTCCTATCCGCGCTTAGCAGGCGCCCCGACCGAACTGTAGGAGTCGCTGTTTACAACGACCCGGACCCACCCCGCCAGCTTCTCCCACCCTCTAATACAGCCAATTGTATTAGTGCAGACGGCCAGCCAAGCTGGTGACAACCCCGGAGCTGTGAGCTGGATTCGAACAGGCGAATCCAGCTCACAGCTCCGGGGCTGGTGACGAACGCAATCTCCGCTCGGCCACCTAACCGCCTCTAACTTAGCCCTTCTGAGCACACCACACTACCACCTTAAGTCCACAGAAAACAAATCATTCTCCTCCTCTGCTCCCTGACTCTGGAATCAACTCCCATCACACATCAAAGAAGCCCCATCCGTAGAAACATTTAAGTTCCACCTCAAAACACACCTGTTCAACCTTGCATACCCTCACTCCTGACCCTCCCCCTGCATCACTTCAATTTTCACATCTGTACACACCTATATATTAGTATTTATTATTATTTATTTTAATTGTCTCTGTCTTGTCTCTAAGCGGTCTCCCTTTCTCTGTAGTATCCCCACAGCGTGTATGCCTTCTACGACGGAACTGCGTTTCCACGTTCGAGTTTTGCGCTCTGATTGGCCAGGTCATGTGACATGTGCGCCAATCGTGGGACAGCAAGTTCTGCGCCTATTTCCGGGTCTAACAGCCTGCAAACTACCTGGCGTTCTATCGCCATGCTCTAAGACAAACTCTAACCTTAACCAACTTCGAAAGAGTGCCTAAGCTTAACCGTCGGAATCAGGGCAGGCGTTCTATCGCCATGCTCTAAGACAAACTCTAACCTTAACCAACTTCGAACGAGCGCCTAAGCTTAACCAGTGTAGAAACTTGCGGTCCCACGATTGGGCGTACATGTCACATGACCAGAAATGACCTGGCCAATCAGAAACGCGGAAACGCAGTTCTGTTGTAGACGGCATTCAGGCATCCCCACCATGTTGTCATTGTGAAAGTCCATGTACTGTGTTTGTCCATGTACTGTGTTTGTCCATACATGCAATGTCTGTAAAGTGCTTTGAGATACCTTATGTAAGGCGCTATATAAAATAAATTTATTATTATTATTATTATTATTATTATTATTATAAGTAGGCTATATTTCTGGCACCACAACACTAATTCACATATTAGTATGTGATATCCTGTATACACACACTACATTTAAATATGCCTTGTAACATGGTTGCATTCATGTGGTGACACTGACGTTTGCAGACTATTTCATTAGTCAACTAAATCCTGACTACAAATGTCAGTTACTGTAAGTATGTACTATGTAAGGTCTAGTGGTAAGAGGAATCTGACGTAGAGACTGTGAGGTGTTTTTATATTTAGTCTTTTATCATTTGCTCCCATCCCCCAATGTAATCGTTACGCCAATTCCCTTCCTGGCCGTTGCACTGCTCTACTGTCAATTTGGCTTCATTTCACCTGACAGTTTAATTTGTAGAGAGTAACGCGCACAGAGGTTCATGCTATCTCCCCCAGATCCCCTCCCTGCTGAACCCCGACCGACCAATAGGAGTCGCTAATGCAACGACCAGGACTCGTACACCACCAGCCTCCGATCCGCAAACACTACCAATTGTGTTCGTAGGGACGACTGACCAATGCCGGAGGTACCAATACTGGGAATTGAACCTGGGTCTCTGTGGTGGAAGGTGAGTGCTTAGACCTCTACACTACCCAGCTGCCCCAACTCAAGGCAAAAGTTGACATACTGCCATATCTATATGTAAACTGAAATAAAAATAGCTATCGTCTATGATAGGATAGGTAATTTAAAGGCTAGATATCTCAAGAGTAAATAATAGATATAAAAGCTATTTATGTAAATGACCAGCCCCTCTACCTCCAGACTAATCAAGTACCCTGCATCCATGACCAGACAAAGTCCCCATTACACAGGAAAGACACAGAGACAGTGGCTATGTCCCTGGTTATGAGGTTGAGGTAAATAAGGCTTCACACTCCGCTGTGTTTGCGTTCTCTTTCTCTGGCAGGTCATCCATCTCATCCAAATCGATTGTGGGAATCATGGCTGTTTTCACTCTCTGGGGAGTTTAGAAAGGACACAATATCAGAGACCAAACAACCTTTCAGACCAACGCACAAGACTCTCTTTTAACTGGTTATAATGCTTCTGCACAAGGTTTTACACTTCCAAAAGTGAGGTTGAATGCAATGAAGCAAACTGTCATGTTCCGTGGTATGCAGGAATGGAACTCTCTTCCCAGACATGTTAAGCAGGAAAATAGTAAATGTCGGTTCAGAATCTTGGTAAAACAACATTTCCTGATAGTGTGTACGTAAATGAAAAGGTATGTGTCTGATAAAGAGATAGGGATATACGTAGATAAAAGGTATGTGTCTGATATGGATATATTATTAGAAGATTGTATAATTGGTTGATATGAACATAGATAATGTATGTAAAAGCTAAATAGTATATTATGTATATACTATAGTATATTATGCTGTATTGTATTATGAAGGAATACGAGTAGGTATTGTTGTATTGTATTATGAATTGATTAGGAGTATGTATTGTTGTATTGTATATTATGAATTTGATAAGGAGTACATTTATTGTTGTTTTAATTGTCTGTATGCCATGTGAATGTTGTGAGTGTATAAAGTCTGTAACTGTATTTTACGTGTTATGGACCCCAGGAAGAATAGCCCCATCCCAATTTCGCCTCGCCAATTCCCCCTTCAATTCTCCCCTCCCCTGTCTCGAACGTTGCTAGACTATGCCTCCCACTGGTCGGCTGCAGTGAGGACCAAGCCTTGCATCACGTGTCCCCTCCGGTACACAAGGAGGCAGCTGTCACATCTTTTCACCTGTACAGCGCGATCTCTCAGTGGCGAGGAGTAACACGTGGGAGGCTCACGCTGCCCCCGTTACTTCCTGATTCTGCTGTACAGGTGCACCAACCGACCTGTAGGAGTCGCCGTCCACAACGTCCGATCCCCACCCACCAGCTTTCCCACCCCTAACACTGCCAATTGTGTTAGTATGAACGATCAGCCAAGCTGGTAGCAACGCCGAGAGCTGGGCTCGAACCCAGCATCTCCTGCGTTAGTGGCGAGCGCCTTGCCCACTGTGCCACTTAGCCGCCCGGATCCAAATAAACTTAATACTAACCTGAAGAAGGGAGCCCTTGTTTCTGTAGATCTCCTGAATGGCTCCTAGAGGGATCCATATAATGGAGACCAGTGACACACCCCAGCCCACCACCTCGGCCCACGGCGGGTACGTGTACTTCCCATAGCGGGCCGGTTTGTACTGGATAATACTAGAGAGGAGTATGATCTACAGAGAAAAGAGAAAAGCCTTATTCTGTATTCATCAACCCGCAAATGTGGAAGCAGAATCCTTTGTAGCTAAGTTAATTATTTCTAGTTGAAATAATAATTGCAGAGGTCTCCCTAATAGGATAACAGGTATATCATAGGTCAACGACACCCTACCTATGGACATTAGGGAGACTAGATCACTAAATATTTTCAAAAGTATGATAAAAACGTACCATAGCCTATTGATACACTCATTGCATCCAGACTATGATTGTACTGTAGATGAGAACTATTCTATTGCACTGTACTATTTTACTCTAAATGTATTTAGAGTAATCTTATGCAAATTTATGTCTATTTTATTGCACTATACTCATTCTATGTCTGCACTTTATGCATTTATTTTATTTGGTCAGAAACCTGCAAATATTCTTTTATAGAAATCTAAAATCATAATCAATAAGATTGAAACTGCACAATTCCCAATACAAGTGGGACCTCTGCAGGAACCCCTTTTGTGGTTGGACATTTTAACACAGACATCTACTACAATCTTTTTCATAGATTCTAATGACAGAAATCTATTAAACATTTTCAGGGAGGTTTTAATATCAATTATTTTCTTATTATATGCCCGTCTAGAATTATGCCAATTTTATGCTCATTTTATGCCCGTCTATTTTGTGTTTACTAGGGCTGTCTTAAATACTTCGAAGCTTTGTTCGATGGTCATGGGATTCGAATATGAAAACAAAATTCAATTATTAATTATAATTTTTTATTTGCAAAATCAACTCTGCCTCTCTTTGTTAACACATTGAGTGCCAGCCATGCAGAACGCTAAAAGCCTCCGTATGCCAGCGTCCACTTCAATGATAGAGCTCTCATATTTGCAAACGCATAAACTATGTCTTAAATTATGGCTATGTGTCTAATCTGGCCGTCGCTTTTATCAATGACTTGTTTGCAGTCAACATTGTCGAAACAGAGAGTGGTGCGCTCAGCCGAGCGTACCACGGGTATTGCACTACCTCCCCTGCAGGTTCTATACAACAAGAGGTGCAAATCCAGAGCCTGCAGAATAATGAAAGACCCCCACCACCCCAATAACAGCCTGTTCCAGCTGCTGAGGTCAGGCAGACGCCTGCGAACCCCAGCTACTAGGACAGAGAGGCTTCGGCTCAGCTTCTTCCCCCAGGCCATCAGAGCCTTGAACAATGAACACTGAGTGCCACAGAACACTGAACTTCTCACACACAAGCACACATGAGCACACACACGACACGCACGCTGTGCACGCTCACACACTAGCAGCCACTTTAACATGAGCAGGCACACACTCATGCCGCACACGCCCACACTTGGCCAAAAAGGAAAGGTCACTTTAGAAATAGTATAACAACAGTAACAGTGTATTGCACTACCAAAGGACCCAGCATGTCCTATATGCTCTGTAAATAACTATGTACAGATACCACTGTATTGCACATCGTTGCGGGCAAGACCACCCGCATTTCATTGTATACTTGTATGCCGTGACAAATAAAACTCTTGACTTGACAGATTGTTTTTTTAATCGGTTCATTTCTGTTTTATACCATTTTGAAAAACGCTTTTTTTTTTTTTAAGTTTCAGGAAAATATAAAGATTCTGTGATAATCGCCCTTTACTGGAATATTCTGGAATACACAAAAAACATTGACATTTTTCTGCCTATTTATGAATCGTTTTCAAATAAACGCTAGATTATCGATAGTATATGTGTACTTATGCACGCTATAGAAGCAAGCTGAAAAATCGATTCTCTCATTTCCTGATCAGCACACACACACACACGCACACATAGGGCACTAGTGTTGTCACGATACTGGAATTTCGAACTTCGATACGATACCTTGAAAAGTATCGATATTCTATACCATTTTCGATACCACAGGGAAAAAGGTTCAATCTTAAAATGTAAATTATTATTATTATTATTTTTTTGCTTTTGTTGCTGGTTGATTCTCCTCAGCTTCTCTCTGAGAAGATAAATATAACACTTTTAAAACCCTTTGTTTATCTTTAGATCACACATTTAAAAATAACTGTTCATCTCACTTCAATAATTTTTATTGCAGAACATGGTATTTTCTCAAGCAGACCGATGTAAACACTGTAATCTGTGTTGCATGTACCTGACAAAGTGAACTGTTTGTATTACAGTCATATTCCGACTTAACTGAATGCACATGTGTGTGTGTGTGGACTACTGTACTACAGGTATTGAAATGAACAATGCAACTTTTTTATCCAAATTTTTTTTATGAATAATTAAATATCGATATTTCGGGAAATGAGTATTGAAACCGTTTTAAATATTCAGAATCGATATTTTTGACAACACTATAGGGCACACGTTGATATCTGTGAAAAAAGTTCTGATTATCCTAAGACTGGTAAAATAGATTCCTTACCTCAGATCAGATGTTCTCTAAAAAGATTATTCCAATTCCTGATCGCCATTCCAAAATATCGCGTTTATTGATCCAACGCTGGGTATTGGAAATATGTATTCCACGCTGTTTTGGGGCTCGGCAATGAATCCGATCCTCTCAGGTGACTTGCCCGAGAAGTAAAATGAGGAAGCAGGATTTCCCCCCCCGCCGCATGTGTTTCATTCAATCCATTCCAAAAGGGTGCAGTACAACAGGGAGAGACGATAGGGGGCGGTATTTTCCCAATGGAGAGAGTTTGCAGCACTAACGTGAGACTAGATTGATGAAATATGAATTCAAATCGTGAATTAAAAAAAAAACGAGATATCTCGTCGCTGGCACTCAACGGTCGGCATGAACAGTGAACAGCATGGATTGTCTGTAAACTTTAATACATGGCAGTTTGGTTTGTTAGAACAGACTGTAATCTTCACTTGCTTATGGCAGATCAATCAGCATGGATTGTCTGTAAACTTTCACTTGCTTATGGCAGATCAATCAGCATGGATTGTCTGTAAACTTTATGCATTGTTGTCACTTGCCATATCTTGCTATGCTCGCTCATGCCTGTATTTTTTATGTCCGTTCTATTTTATAATTTTTATTTTATTTTATTTTATTTTTATTTTACTATTTTTAAACTGAATCATTTTAAACTATTTTTACTATTTGTGTTACTGAAAACTGTAAGCGGAGAGCCTATTGGGATGCTAGATCCTAATGTGAAACACTGTGATTCTACCTGTCTATCTTTTTATGCCTGTATTTTTTACTGTTGTGAAGCACTTTGAACTGCAACCTCTGTATGAAAAGTGCTATACAAATAAAGTTATTATTATTATTATGAACTAACGAGAAATCTCGTCGCTGGCACTCAAAGTGTTAACTACAACAAGCAATGCTGTTTGTTATTTAAGATGAGGTCGGACTCGGCACTGACAGATTTGTGTTCATTGTGCTGCTTTTATAAAGCCTCAAATGACGGCTTACAATATTTCATGAAAGTGTTTTGTTTGTCTAAGATTTAAAAAGGTTTAAACTTTACAGCACTGACAAAGTTGAACAAAGTGCTGTACAAGTCCCACAACATAAAATAATTTTTTTTAAATAAAATAAAAATAAAATAAATTAGATTTTTTCATTTTATTTTTTATCTCGAAGCTTCGAATTTAAATCGAATCTCGGCCCCAAAGCTTCAAATTCCAAAAATATATTCGAAGGTCAGCCCTAGTGTTTAGATCACTGCTGTGAAGCAAGTTTGGCTGCAATTCTTGTATGAAAGGTGCTATACAAATAACGTTTATTATTATTATTATTATTATTATTATTATTATTATTATTATTATTATTATTATTATTATTATTATTATTATCATTATTATGCCATTTCCATGTTGTAAATAGGGGCCAGAGAGCTGATTCCCAGAGTTTCTGAGCAGCGAGCCTGTGTAGTATCACCCTCAGTCTAACTTTATCCTGAATACTGTACGCAATTCAATGGACAATGAAGAAAATTTATTCAAATTAAATACTCGTCATTGACCAATTTGAAAGATATTCCATAATTAACATCCCTGGCCTGTTGTCAGCCGAGTTTTGCAGGATTTGCTGCCGATAGACAGACAGATACACACACACATGCGACCGATTACATGATCTCCCCCCAGGCGGTCCGCCTGGTGGAGATGACACGTATGGGAGCAACAAGCATGGCCACCACCCAAAGAACCACACAGTAATATACTGTGTATAATAATAGTAAGAGCCCTCACAGTAATATACTGGGAGCACCTGTAGTGGGCAGCCTGGGACATCTGTAACATGAGGGACGCCACTTTCAAATGGAGTCTGGATTCACCTTTCATTTTCTAAATATATTTTGGACTAGGACAGTAACAGTTAAAAAAATAGCCCCTTAACTCAATCAGCGCCGGAAGCCTAGAGCATCTTTGTTCCTACCATGCCAACGCTCTAAAAGATAGGAATAAGTGGCTGTGTTTGCAGGGCTATATATATATTCTATATTATAGCTATGGATACAACACTATATCGCCCATTTGACATCACCTATCTATGGTTCAATATGTGAAGAAAAAAAAATCGTCAATACGTTCGCATGTTATACCGTGGTGAATATGAGTATAGTTTTAGAGTGATCCTGTCTAATCCCAGAAAACTACGATATGCAGCAAAACGTGAATTTCACTAAAAACGTTGTCGTTTCTCGCCTGGACACGCTACTATTTCCAAATCATATAAAATAGGTATTGTGTTTTTTGATGCTTTGATCATCACCAACGGCATACGTGGAGTAACGTTACACACACATGTTGCGATCGAGGTGAAATCATGGTTGGATCAAAGCAGGATTGATATAATTTAATCCTTACCTTCACTAGGAGGTACCCCAAAAAGAATATTCAAATTGTCTGATCGCGAGTCCAAGTACCGGTGTCCATCGTGTCGCCAACATAATCCACCACAACAGATGCATCGGAGGCATTTGACGCTTCTCAATGGGATCGGGATACCCTAACCGCCTCGCCCGACAAAGAAAAGTGGGCCCGGAGACATTTGATCGACGCACAGGCCAAGATATACTGTTTCAAAGGGTGCTCGATACTGCCACCTGGGTGGATGCGGCCGGTATTGCACTTTGGCATTCTCAGGATGATTCCCCATGTTAACCCAGAGTCCGTGTGCCTGTAATGAATGGAAATATCGAATAAAAGAAATAACGATGAAAACCCGACTATACTCGGGTCTGGCGCTGAGCGGTCGGCGAGATAACCCGACTATCATCGGGTCTGGCGTCCAAAGAGTTAAGTTGCGGCTGGGTAGCGCAGTGGACTAAGCACTCGCCTACCACCGCAGAGACTCTGGGATCTAATCCAGCTGTCAGCGGTACCTCTGGCTTGGTCAGTCGTCCCTACTAACACAATCTGCAGTGTTAGCGGGTGGGAAGCCGGTGGGGCGTGTGTCCTGGTCGTTGTAAACTGCGACTCCTACTGTTCAGCAGGGAGGGGATCTGGGGGAAATAGCGTGAACCTCCGCACGCGTTACGTTCCCCCAGTGAAACTCCTCGCTGTCAGGTGAAAATAAGCGGCTGGCGATGTATCGGAGGAGGCATGCGATAGTTCTACACCCTCCCCAGGCCGACAGTGGGGCAATGTGCGCAATGACCAGGAAGGAAATTGGCATGGGAAAGCAACCTTGGGTTCTATGAAAGGCGCTATAGAAATTTGATCTATTATTATTATTATTTATTATTATTATTATTATAACGACTAAATTGGGATGGGTGAAAAATACAGAAAGCCCAAAAATAAATAGAATAAAAAATGTAAAAAAAGGTCTCTCACCAACACCAGCACAGGAGCAAACACCAGCCAACAGAGACGGAAGTAGATGTTAGGAGTCTTTCCCAGCATCCTCTGCACCATGATGGAGATCCGACGTAGTCCTGGTGGGAGAAGCACTGATGTAACACTTATAGTCACACATGATACTCCTGGCCACGTTCACATGTTAAATATAGACAGAGCCATAGCCAGACTCAAACTGTGAGGTCCAAAGATCCAAACCTTTACCGGAGGTCAATTAGGGTTCCGGTTTGATGTTGTTTACACAAGAATCAAATGTCAAGTTAGACCGCGCTCTCAAGATACGACACTGGGTGCTGAAATCCCATTAAGTATTATATAAAAGAAGCAGTGAAGCCAGACCAGCACTCTCAGGTTCAAGCTATAACACTGAAGAAGGAATACATAATTCCGAAACATGTTTGTTTCAGGCTGCCATTAAAAATCTCTTTTTGAACCTGAGAGTGCTGGTCTGGCTTCACTGCTTCGTTTACACAAGAATGAAAATTCCAAGGCACACCTCATAATGTTGCCTCCTCGTAGTCAGTTAGGTCTTAGTCCAGCCATTAGTTTGTCGATTAGTCGATTTTCCATACTGAATTAGTTATTTCCTGAAAAATAATTAGCATAAGTAAGTAAGTAAGTATGTGATTTTAAGGGGTGCTTTTTCATCATGGCACAGATATTTACAGATTTGTAAATTAAAGGAGATGCTCGGGATTAAGTGCTTAACCCTTTCACTACCACACTATAGAAGGTTAACCCTTTCGCTGCCACACTATAGAAGGTTAACTCCTTCACTGTCACACTACAGACGGTGTGTGAAGGTGTGAGTGAATGGGTGAATGTGAAGAACAAAACTGTAAAGCACTTAAAAGCACTATATAATTGCACCATTTACCATTTTATAAGCACATACACAACCAGGCACACCAAGAGGGCACACACCCACACTGAAAGGCCCAAGGGCAACCCTTACCTCGCACACAACCAGTATAAGTATTTAGATCAACTGTTTTATGCCCAGCATAAAAACTAATTTTCTAAAGCAACCAGCCGTTTGCTGAGAGCCGCTGCTGGCCGTCTCCCCCTGGCTTGTCCCACGTATTATCTGACATGAAGGCAGAGTTAGTATGATTCCATCATAGAATCATGCAGAACAACGTTTGCATGACCCTCAGAGTATGTGTACACGAGCAACGGACAGTTAACTATGATGATTTGTGACAAAACAACAACATTGCAAGCTAATTATCTAATGTTAAGTGCTGTAAACTTTGCCAGAGGGACAGCCATGCAACAAAAGGTGTCCATTTTCACATTATTCTCTCTCTCTCTCTCTCTCTCTCTCTCTCTCTCTCTCTCTCTCTCTCTCTCTCTCTCTCTCTCTCTCTCTCTCTCTCTCTCTCTCTCTCTCTCTCTCTCTCTCTCTCTCTCTCTCTCTCTCTCTCTCTCTTTCCACTTTCTTCTCTATTTGAGAAAAGCCTGCTGATTAACTTGTCATTTCCTTTAAATGTCTGTCTTTCTCCACAACTGCAGTGTTGCACAGATAGCAAAGCTACATTCACACGTAGCAAACGCAAAGAGGCACATTGCCCCACTTGAAGCAGCCAGCCGCCAGGCAAGACGGCACAGTTGAGGAAGCAGTAGCCAGACAGGGTGGAGTCACTGCAGTGTAACATGGCTTTGCTAGCACTTGCATAACTGGCACGTTGTAATTGTGCAGGGAAAGGTATTACAGAGGTGTGGACCTCATACAGTATGTGGATATGGCACTAAATATAGACAATTTAGTTGGTATATGAGACTCATGCACAAGCTCACATTTCACCAGAGATCTAGACTAGAGCATGGGGTTAGGCATTGGCGCAGCCCCCCTAACTCAGGTAGGATGTTTAGCAGACCAGGGGAGAAATGTTTTGCCTAGGGGACCGCGCCCTGGAACGGGGACCAGCTCAGGAAAGGAGCAGTCTCTGAAGGGGCCCTTGCCCTAGAAGACGGGACCGGCCCAAGATGGGGGGTGTACTGTAAGAGGGAAGGGAGCGCCCTGATTTGTTTCAAGTTTCTTTAATAGTTGTCATACAGAAGTACAGAATACTTTTATACAAAATGCTTCTTACTGTTATGCTCCAGAGACTGTGCTAGACAAGATAAGTATGAAATAAAATAAAGTAGCATGTAAAAAGAATTACCTGTCTATAACGTTGAGGAACAAATTATATAGACAGGTAATGTTTTGAACAACTAACGTTACGTTTAGAATGGAATGCATTGGCAAAGATCGTTAGCTCAAAGCTATTCCGGCCAGTTTTCATCAACTTCCTGTCATTTAGAAATATGATTTTATAGTGAAAATCATTACCAAAACGTCCGGAAAAACCTCACTGGAGCATTATAGACTGTCATACAAATGTACAAATGCTATAAGGTGGCAAGAAATGCACTATAAACAATACTTTGCGGCGTCGTTTCTTGCGCTAGCTTCTGTTAGCCAGCATTAGCCTTAATTAGCGTGAGCAAGTAAACTAACAGTAAACGTTTTTACATGAAATACAGCCCAAAAACCCTGCTGACAAACGTTTGCTTATTAAATACATTCTATACTATAATAATACAAACGTTTCATTGCCTCTCTGTGACGACAAAGTTGTTTAAATAACGGGAGAAAAGTAGCTCAAAACAATGTATTTGGATGGGACAGGAAGTACCATTCGCAACCGGAAGTCAGCCGGAAGTGCCTACTTTCAGGTTGTGCAAGTGGAGAATGGTATTGAATGCTGAGCTGTAGTCGATGAATAGCATTCTCACATAGTTCCCCTGCCTCTTGTCCAGGTGTGATGCTGCTGTGTGCAGCACATGGGCTATGGCGTCCTCCGTGGACCTGTTGGGGCGGTATGCAAATTGCAGGGGGTCCAGGTTGATGGGGAGAGAGGAACAGATGTAGCCCTTCACTAGCTTCTCAAAGCACTTCATGGCTATGGAGGTGAGAGCTACAGGGCGGTAGTCGTTCAGGCAAGTGGGCGTCGATTTTTTGGGTACAGGGATGATGGTGGACTTCTTCAAACAGGTGGGGATGACAGCCAGGTTAAATATGTCAGTGAATACCGGGGCCAGTTGGTCGGCACAGACTTTTAGGACGCGGCCGGGGATACCGTCCGGTCCTGCTGCCTTCCTGATATTCACTTTCTTAAAGGTCCTCCTCACCTCATGTTCTGTTATTCTGAACACTGAATCTCCATCAGCAGCCCCCCCCCCCCCCCCCCCCATTGCAGTGGTTTGTAGGCTGGTGTTGTTATTCACCGCCTCAAACCTCGCATAGAAGGTATTGAGTTCATTTGCTAAGGAGATGTCACTGTTCAGCTTGAGGGAGGTGCCTTTGTAATCTGTCATCGTTCTGAGGCCCTGCCACATGCCTCTAGAGTCAGCCTGTTCAAACTGAAGTTCAACTTTGTCCCTATAACGCCGTTTTGCCTCTATTACTGCTCTCCTGACGTTGAGAAGAGCATTTATGCAGGTGAACACCAGGAAGGCTGCTGGCCCAGATGGTATAACAGGACGCATACTTAAGTCCTGTGCCAACCAGCTAGCCCCGGTGTTCACCGCCATATTTAATCAATCCCTGGCGGAGTCAGTGGTCCCTGCCTGCTTCAAGATGTCTACCATCATCCCTGTACCGAAGAAACCCTCCCCAACATGTCCAAATGACTACAGACCGGTGGCACTCACCTCTGTGGTCATGAAATGTTTCGAGAGGCTGGTCAAGGACCACATTTGTGCCTCCCTCCCCAGTGATATGGACCCTATGCAATTTGCATACAGGACAAACAGGTCCACTGACGACGCGGTCTCCCAGGTACTGCACAGCACCCTCTCTCACCTTGACCGTCAGAAGGGGGGCTATATGAGACTGTTGTTCATTGACTACAGCTCAGCGTTAAACACCATAGTCCCCACCAGACTGGTGGACAAGCTGATCGAGCTGGGTCTGAGCTCCGCCCTGAGCGCCTGGGTACTGGACTTTCTGAGCGAAAGACCCCAGGCGGTCAGGGTGGGGGGTCAGACCTCCAACACCATCACCCTGAGCATCGGGTCCCCCCAGGGCTGTGTTCTGAGCCCCCTGCTGTACTCACTCTACACACACGATTGTGTGGCCAAGTTCAGCTCCAACTCCATAGTGAAGTTCGCAGACGACACGGTGGTAGTGGGGCTGATCTCGGACAACGACGAGAAGGCCTACCGGGAGGAGGTTGAGGTACTGGAACGCTGGTGCCAGGACAACAGCCTGCTCCTGAACATTGGTAAAACCAAGGAGCTGATCGTGGATTATAGGAGAGGACAGCAGGAGACACACACACCACTGAGGATTAACGGGGCTACCGTGGACAGGGTGAGCAGCTTTAAGTACCTGGGGGTCCACATCTCAGAGGATCTGACATGGTCAACACACATAGACACAGTAGTAAAGAAGGCGAAGCAGTGCCTCTATCACCTGAGACAGTTAAGGAAGTTCAGAGTATCGGGGAAGATACTCCAGTCCTTCTACTCAGGAGCTGTAGAGAGCATCTTGACCGGAAACATCACTGCCTGGTATGGAAACAGCACGGCACAGGACAAGAAGGCCCTACAGAGAGTGGTGCGCTCAGCCGAGCGTACCACGGGTATTGCACTACCTCCCCTGCAGGTTCTATACAACAAGAGGTGCAAATCCAGAGCCTGCAGAATAATGAAAGACCCCCACCACCCCAATAACAGCCTGTTCCAGCTGCTGAGGTCAGGCAGACGCCTGCGAACCCCAGCTACTAGGACAGAGAGGCTTAGGCTCAGCTTCTTCCCCCAGGCCATCAGAGCCTTGAACAATGAACATTGAGTGCCACAGAACACTGAACTATCCACACACAAGCACACATGAGCACACACACGACACGCACGCTGTGCACTAGCAGCCACTTTAACACTTTAACATGAGCGGGCACACACTCATGCCGCACTCACCCACACTTATTGCCAAAAGGAAAGGCCACTTTAAATTAGTATAGCAACAGTAACAGTGTATTGCACTACCAAAGCTACCTAGCATGTCCTATATGCTCTGTAAATAACTATGTACAGATACCGAGATGTCACACCATGTTACCTGTTACCTGTTATTGCACAATGTTGTTTTTATTGGATTCTATTATATGTTGTACCACTGTATTGCACATCGTTGCGGGCAAGACCACCCGCATTTCATTGTATACTTGTATGCCGTGACAAATAAAACTCTTGACTTGACTTGACTTGTATCTTGCCGTCTTGTGTTCATCCATGTTGCCTGTCACAAGCCCGGTGTTGTATGCTGAGGTGCGCACTTTCAGAGCCTCACGGACGGATTTATCTACCCAAGGCTTTTGATTTGGGTAAATTCTAATTGTGGTAGAGGGGATTGTTTCTTCTACCAGAGTACAGACAAAGTCAAGCACCGTTTCAGTGTATTCGTTGAGGTTGTCTGTGTTATCACAAAACACATTCCAGTCTGTGCATTCCAGCGCAGCCTGCAGTGTCTCCTCTGACGTCACAGTCCAACGCTTAACCTCTCGTGGGGTGTACCTAAGTAAGGGGGGCCAAAGGGTTTAGGTGTGTTGTCTGAAAAGTTGCAGATCTGGGTCTCTCTTTCTTCTCTCTCTTTCTCCTCCCCGACCGTTGTTTATCCTTTCTGGTTTAGGTGTGATGCGTGTAATGGAAAACAATAAGGCAACAGGATAGAATTGTTGGGAGCAGACAAAGGGGCCCTAATTGTTATGAGTCTATAATTAATTGAAAAACCAAGTAGTCTGTTGATTCTGAAGGTTGATTAAGAATCAAAGGGGGGAATGAGAGAAAACTGGTGTTTTTGGGTGTTTTTCAATGTATGTGATTAGGGATGTCCGATATTATCGGCCGACCGATATTATCGGCCGATATCGGCAGTAAAATGTGATATCGGAAAATATCGGTATCGGTTTAAAAACAAAAAAAAACAATAACAATATTTGTTATATATATATCCAGTGAAATTATTAGTTACCTGAAATTATTCAGTTTTTTGGACGGGGAAACCCTGCATATATCGGTATCGGTTGATATCGGTTGATATCGGTATCGGAAATTAAGAGTTGGACAATATCGGAATATCGGTATCGGTAAAAAAGCCAATATCGAGCATCCCTATATGTGATGTATAGATTGGGGGAGATGAGAGCATCTAAAGGGGGCCAGGTCAGAGAGGTCGAAATGTGCATGGTGACGGTGGTGGCGGTTTGAGCGGTGGAAGAATAGGGTGTTAGTGTGAGTACCACACTGAGCAGGGCAGAATGTTTACATTCCGATCTAGGACACAACAAGCTTATACGGCGGGCACAGAAGACAGAGAGCAGAGCGATGGGGGGGTTTGACACACAGTAATGAAACTTTTTGAAATGTGTTTAAAGGTTAAACGCGGTTGTCATGGCAGCGGCACCTGACAACCAGAAGAGGGGCGGGCCGTCGTTGCTATGACGAAGATCTATAAATCGAACAGTGGTTCCGGGTAGGGGAAGACTACAATCTGACTGAGACTAAGAGGGAAGAAACCATCAGAGACTCTCATCCCTCTCACCCTCGCCGGTGGGGGGGGGGATGACACATCATCATTAGCTTCGGCTAACACAAGGAGGGTTTCGGCTAACGACAGGCCTGAGCCACTATTGGACTGATAGCAATGACAATACAATATGATAACATCTGAGATGAGGTTTCTGTTTATATCAATAAACAACGCTCTTTCAAGAAAGGTATGCTGTCTGAGGGTCGAATTCTTATGGAGGTGGAGAATTACTACGGTTGCGGATTGCACTAACGGGGATGATAAGGATTGTACAGCCAGTATATGAGACGTCAGGATCATTAAAATTACACAACGCAGAGGGAGTGGATGGAGAGATGATAACACAAGAAGACGTGATACTGGCCGATTGATCAGAATCTAACACTTTCATACCAACCGTGCCCTTATTGGATTATTTATGTTGACGAAACTGATGAGTTATATTCATTAAAGAAAGTTGATTTAATAAAAGAAAAAAACTCATTTAAACAGATTAATCACTTTATTCAAATTGAGGATTTAGTTAAAAAAAAAGTTAATTTTTTTTTAAGTAAATAATTATTTTATAGACATTCCAAGCTTCGTTCGAATACTTCAATCGAAGCTTTGAATGTTAAAAAATTACACATTCGGTAGAGCCCTACAAATTAGCCTAGCAAGGTCCACAGAGGTGCGCCAGATGCTGCTGTCATCTATACCTGTCTTTTTTAACAGTGGCACACACCAATAATCATTCAGAGCACCCACCAACTAACCGATCATGAGAAAATGAACTTGTGCACATCCCTATTTATAGTGCATCAAATCAAATGTGAATGACACATAGTGCAAATGTAAGATGGGTGACATAAGATTTAAAATAGTAATATATAAATATTTTACGTCACGGACAGAGCGATCAAGCTGGTTGGGAAATGCCATGGGAAATAATATTAGACTTAGTCGCACCGATTAGTTTACTTCCTATTTGGGCAGAGCTGTTTGACAGCGGAATGTCTTACAACTCGCTGCGTAGGAGTGTGGTTCAGCTGCCACTAGAATGTTTATCCACATGCTGCGTAGGAGTGTGGTTCAGCACAACTGCCGCTAGAATGTTTATCCACATTAGGCCATATAGTAACCTCATCTTTATGACAGTGTTTGACGCTTCTTGCTGTCTGTACAGTCTTCACGGTGCAGACAGACAGCTATTTTCGGTCAAGAGTACGGAGTTGGGATGCCAATCGTTGCAATGCAGACTGCGTGGCCCCTGTCCACACTGGTCCAGGATCACATCTTGCATGAACCCTACACACACAGTAGCCCAGGCTGCAATTGCGCAATATCGCCATCGATGGAGTGCATACCGCACAGACAGCCAGAAGTGTGAAACACGTTTTTATCAAATTTAAATTCAGAAGGGTGTCCATTCTGTGTGCCACCTTGTGTGCGCCCAAGTCATTCATAGTAACACGCCGGCACGCAGACAATCATCTTGTTCCTAGGCAACAAGGAAGCTACAGGTACTAGCTTGCAGATTTCATGATTAGCCTTAGAAGTCTGTACATTCTAAACTAAATACACCAAACCCCTTTGTTAGGATAATGATCTAGCTAAGCAGTTTCATGCATATACATGCACGCCGATATTCTTTTAATGATTAAGAATGACGTTCCTCCTCTCATAAACAAGCACTCACCTTAACACTCACTTTAGACACTTTAACACTACATTATATTTATCTATTATCAAAGAGATTTGCACTACATTCATACCTCATTTGCAATTGCACCTTACCTCAAAGTTTTGTACCTCATTTTCTGCATTGTACCTCACTGTTTACAAATGTTTTACTCACTGTACTTAGACTGTGCCTAGGTTGTACTTTAGATTGTATATTGTATTTGGAACAACAAACGCCCACGATTAAAAAGATCCACTGCACAGAGAAATAAAACTGACAGGGGTTTAGCCTTTCCAGACTTCAATTATTACTTTAAAGCGTTCTCTTTGAGACCACTGATCACCTGGTTTGATTCTCAAGCAGCGGTATCCTGCAGGATATAGTGTACACCAACTTATCAATTAAGCAATGAAACTTAAGATTTGGCCCTCTTATTACACATGTGATCCGGATATGGCGTGACACACAGAAATCGTGTACTAACCACCATAAATGGCACAGGCATTCTCCCCTATTTAATAACAATTTAATCCGTATTCAACAACAACCTATCAGATACCCTGGATGGGAAAAGAAAGGCATACACACATTGGGGGATATCTTCGATGACCATGGTCTCCGCAGTTATCGAGATATATTCAACAAATTTGACCTCACCAGTTCCACTTATCTCTTCTATCTACAAATAAGAGCAGCTTTGAAGGCTCACGGAGTCCCATTAGATGTTCCACTTGAGCACCACAGATTTCACAAATTCTTTTATAACAAGGAGACGTCGAGAGGCTTCGTCTCTGACTTTTATCGCCACTTACTTACGTCCTCATATAAGGTCCTTCCCCTAGACTCGGTTTGGAGGAAGGATATCCCAAACCTGGAAGTAGATTTTGATTGGGATGCAGTCTGGGAAAATGTTCGGCTATCATCACGCAACCCAGATCACCAACAGATTAATCTTAACTTTGTTCATAGGACTTACCTGACCCCTAGACGATTGCACCTAATGGGTCTCAGACCGGACTCTCAATGCTCCTTGTGTTCAAACGATGCTATTGGTACATATATGCATATGTATTGGGAATGCCCTCCTGTCAAGACTTTCTGTGAAAATGTCACCACTCAATTATCAGAATTTTTGTCTCTGACCATACCGACACTTCCTTCTGTATTGTTGTTGAATGATGTTTCTCAGTTATCGTCCTCTGTACATGTAAAGAGACTCATTTTGGCGGGTCTTACGGCTGCCAAAAAGTTGATAGCGTCACACTGGATTCAACCAGATAAAATGTGCACCTATCTCGATGTGATTTATCTAGAGATATCCACTGCATGAATTTTAGGTGTTAATGAAGCCAGCATAGCAGTCTGGGTAGCTGTGGTGGATAAGATAAAGGAAGGCATATAAATTATCCTGAGGGGGGGGGGGCGGGGGAAGAGCGAGCAAGAGCCCATGTATTGTATTTATTATTTTTATGTCTTTTACTGGACTGTCATTATTGTTATTATTATTTCTGTTGTTGTCCTGTGATTTATCGTTGATTATTACTGTTACTGTATTGTTTGTCTTGTTTCATGTAAAAAAAAAAGGGAAAATAAAAAACATTTGTTCAAATATATTGTACTGTATATTCTATATTCCTCTTTACTTACTTTTTTTTTTTACTGTACGAAGCACACTCTCAGGGGCTCATACAGAACCAAGCATTTCACCGTAACGTATGTGTATTTTATTGTGATATTTAATAAACAAACTTGAAACTTGAACAAGGTGATAGCGTTCGGGTGCGCTAGTTAGGTCAGAAAGTCAGGACCAATCAGATGCAAGGCAGCAGATTCAGCCAGATCACACAACATTTCTTTGTTGATGCAGGTGGTTTGAGCGATTTTTAGGAATCCCAGCATGTCAACATATTTCTGATGATGTGTCGCATAATATTCCGTGTTCATAATAACCCTTTCACTACCACACTACCAAATGGTTAACCCTTTCACTGCGACAATACAGAAGGTTAACCCTTTCACTGCCACACGACCAAAGGGTTAACCCTTTCACAACCACACTACAGAAGGTTAACCCTTTCACTACCACACTACAGACGGTTAGTGAAAGGGATAAGGTGTGTTTGCACCGCTAAAGGTGAAGGGTCAGTGTAACATCACAACTCGTAAACTCAGGCATCATGGAATGGAGTTTACCACTTGGTCGGCCGTCCGAGTGCAACCTTCATGGTGGTAAACTCTGAAAATCTCCAACTTTACAAGTTGACGAGGACAAACCGAACACACCATTAGTCTCACGCACAAAACCAACACAGATTTCCACGACAGCATTATATCAAACATTCAGTGGAAGCCATTTTAACGTGTACCAGCCATTCTATCAATTCAAGATCTGCGTTTACTACCCCTACCGAAGATCCAGCAGATGGCGATGACTTCGAAGAAGGCCAGGAACATGAGCGACAGCACAGCAGTGTACTGGTCCATCAGCTGGAAGACATAGATGCCTCCCTGTGGGGGGAAAGAGAGAGAGACACGCTCAGCAGTCTGTTTTAATCACTCCTGTGGGGAAAGAGAGAGACACACGCTCAGCAGGCTGTTTTAACCAAACTCCTGTGGGGAAAGAGAGAGACACACGCTCAGCAGTCTGTTTTAATCACTCCTGTGGGGAAAGAGAGAGACACACGCTCAGCAGGCTGTTTTAATCAAACTCCTGAGAGACACACTCAGCAGGCTGTTTTAATCAGCATTCAATACCATAGTCCCCTCCAAACTCATAGCCAAGCTCAGGGACCTCTGCCAGTGGGTCTTGGACTTCCTGACGGGCAGACCCCAGGTGGTGAGAGCAGGCAACTGCACCTCCTCATCCATCACTCTCAACATAGGGGCCCCCCAGGGCTGTGTTCTGAGTCCCCTCCTCTACTCGCTGTACACACATGACTGTGTGGCACAGCGGAACAACAACACAATCATCAAATTTGCTGACACAGTAGTGGTGGGCCTGATCTCTGCAAACGACGAGAGGGCCTACCTGGAAGAGGTAGAGGTTCTGGCGGGATGGTGCCAGGAGAACAGCCTCTCCCTGAACGTCAGCAAAACAAAAGAGATGATTGCAGACTTTAGGAGGTCGGGGGTCAGGGACTACAGCCCCCTCAGCATCGACGGGGCACCGGTCGAGAGAGTGAACAGTTTTAAGTACCTCGGAGTCCACATATCCGAGGACTTGACATGGACCACACACATTGACAGTGTAGTGAAGAAAGCACGACAACGCCTCTACTTCCTTAGGAGCCTAAGGAGGTTCAACGTGAGTCAGAATATCCTTAATAACTTCTACTCATGCACAATAGAAAGCATCCTGACAGGCAATATCACCTCCTGGTTCGGGAATAGCACTGCACAAGACCGTAGCAGACTACAGAGAGTGGCCCGTTCAGCTGAACGCACAATTGTTGGTGGGCTTCCCACTATCCAAGACATTTACAACAAGCGTTGCATGGGGAAGGCTATGAGAATAATCAAAGACTCCAGCCACCCAAACAACTGCCTCTTTGAACTGCTGCGGTCAGGCAAGCGATACCGGAGTCTCATGGCAAGCACAGAGAGACTCAGAAGCAGCTTCTATCCCCAGGCCATCTGGATGCTAAATGAACAATAACACTATGTAACACAAACCATCAAATACACTCACAGCACACACATCCACACGCACACACTCACTTTAAACAAACAACTCACTGCAGCACCCACTTTACCCACTTTAGACACTCAACACTTTATATTTATTGGTAAAGAATTTGCACTACAACTCATACCTCATTACACCTTACTGTAAATTGTACCTAAATTGTACCTCATCCCATTTCTGCATTGTACTGTATATTGTATTGTTACTTTTCTACTCTGCATTGAATATTGTATATATGAAAAATTATCTATTTTTATCTAGCACAATCTCTGAAGCAAAACAGAAAGAAGCATTTTATATAAAAGTATTCTGTATTTTTGTATGACAACTAATAAAGAAACTTGAAACTTGAACTTGAAACTTGAACTTAATCAAACTCCTGAGAGAGACACACGCTCAGCAGTCTGTTTTAATCAAACTCCTGTTGGGGAAAGAGAGACAAACGTTCAGCAGTCTGTTTTAATCAAACTCTAAGCCGGGGACACACCGTGTGAAGTGTCAATTCTCAAGTGAGCTGTTTGCACCAGAAGCCATTTCTTCACAGTATTCTTTCCGAGCGTTGTCAGCATCGACTTTAGTAAAATAGACCCAGACTTTTTTTGAGGAATTTAAACGTCGCAAACTAATCTTGTTGGCCGTTTTCTATCTCTCCTCCCTCGGTCTCTCTCTGCCTGCGCGAGTCGGCTGTGCTCTTACACACACTCACTCACACACACACTCACTCACTCACACACACACACAGGTGCTGCCGAGTACTGCTCTCGACAGCACCCGTGTGTGTGTGTGTGTGTGTGTGTGTGTGTGTGTGTGTGTGTGTGTGTGTGTGTGTGTGTGTGTGAGTGAGTGTGTGTAAGAGCACAGCCGGCTCGCGCAGGCAGAGAGAGACCGAGGGAGGAGAGATAGAAAACGGCCAACAAGATTAGTTTGCGACGTTTAAATTCCTCAAAAAAAGTCTGGGTCTATTTTACTAAAGTCGATGCTGACAACGCTCGTTGCCACAAGTGCAACAAGACATTTGCCAGTAATGTATAAGCGCTGGTACTTGTCAATGTGGCTGGCGGGGAGCAGCTAACGTTATAGCTCCGAGTAGAATAATGGCCGACAATCCGGAGGTAAATAAACGAACGAGAGCTTCTGATTGGTGGTAAGAAGAAGAGGTGGGTGCAAGCGGAGGGACGTAATTGGCAGATCGACTGTCTGTCTCCGAATGTAACGTGACTACGTCACAGCCAAGAAAGGGAGCGCTGGATTTGTGTAAAACTCCCTGTTCCTAAACCACACACTGTCAGTCATACCACAGTACTGGCAAAACGGGAGGAGGCTATAATAAAAACAAGCGCCCTTCATCCAAATCCACCCACAACGGATTTCTTTTAACCAAAAAATGTATTATATATTATCGGAGCTATTAATAACGTTATCGGGTTTATCGGGATGACGTCATAATTGCTGATATCGGCCCGATAATTATCGTGCATCCCTACTACCAATTCATTTGATTGTGATTATCATTATGTAGCTAGCATAGCATAGCGTTACATATCACAGCCGGGAGGGGGGGGGGGGACCAGCGGTATTTACCTGAGTTATGTGTGGAATACCCAGGAGAAAGCCAATCAGACACACAGCCAAGACCAGCAGCTCCTGTCTCTTCAGGGAACGCAGGACCTTGGGGCCCCAGCCGTCCATGATGAACGTCACCGCCACCTCCACCATGGCAAACTGCAGGGCACAGGGAATAGCTTGACATCCAGTCTGTGTTTCTAGATTCACAGATTATCCTCAGAGAGAGAGAGAGAGAGAGAGCATACCTGACTATCTAATCCAAGGCAGAGGAGCATGAAGAAGAACAGAGGAGCCCACAGCTGAGACACTGGCATGGTGGAGAAGACTTCAGGATAGACAACGAACACCAGACCGGGACCTGAAACACAACACACATTTAACGTCAGCGGTCGTACTGGTGGTAGGAGTCTGGATGAAGGCAGTGTTTCTCATAGAGCAGTCGTACTGGTGGAAGGAGTCTGGATGAAGGCAGTGTTTCTCATAGAGCAGTCGTACTGGTGGTAGGAGTCTGGATGAAGGCAGTGTTTCTCATAGAGCAGTCGTACTGGTGGAAGGAGTCTGGATGAAGGCAGTGTTTCTCATAGAGCAGTCGTACTGGTGGAAGGAGTCTGGATGAAGGCAGTGTTTCTCATAGAGCAGTCGTACTGGTGGTAGGAGTCTGGATGAAGGCAGTGTTTCTCATAGAGCAGTCGTACTGGTGGAAGGAGTCTGGATGAAGGCAGTGTTTCTCATAGAGCAGTCGTACTGGTGGTAGGAGTCTGGATAGATATATTTGTGGTAGCTCCTTGTAGTCTTTGAGATACAGTAAACGTATGTATATCTATGGGCTTTGTCTACCAATTAAGGCATGATGAATAGATTAAATCAACAGTGTGGTTTTCTAACATACTAAATATAGTTGTTAGTCATCAACTCATTCTGCGCCACGGGTCGGGGTGCCAGAGGGCGCTGGAACGCCAGCGCTGTAAGTCAATGGGGCGCTTTGTTCACTTGCGAGTGCTTAGTTAAAATATATCTTATATTATAGCTATGGGTCTAAATACACCCGTCGATTGTCAGTGAGTTGCTTTCAGTCAACATGCACGAAACAGATTGTTTTTTCATCGGTACATTTCCGTTTTATACCGTTTTGAATACGAGTATAGTTTTGGTGATTCTTAGTAATCCCAGGAAAAGACGCGATAATAGCCCTTTAGTGGAATACACTAAACACGTTGTCATTTTTCGCCTGATTATCGAATCTTCCTGAAATCAACGCTAGATTATCATTATTATCCTTCCTCATGCATACATGAAATGGCCCTCATAGCGCCCCGCCCCCCCCCCCCCGCCACCTCCTGCACTAAACGGTAAACAGCCACACACACACACACACCCAGACAGCTTCGATCGGGGTAGAAAGAAATATCAGATCAACGCAAGATTTTATATATAGAGTCCTTACCTGGTATCTGATGTAATGCAAAAGAAATAATCCAATTATCTGATCACCATTCCAAATACTGCTCGTGGAGGTCCGTCCCACATTGCCCGGCATTGCATATGAAGGTGGGGGGGGGGGGGGGCAGCATCGCAGATGTAACGTTGTAAACGCTAGTCCTGCCGGAGTATTTAAACCCCGCCCGCACGGCTCAGATCGTCCCAGAAAAGAAACTACACCATTTCTAATGGAGTGCAATACCAGCTGGAAGGCGTAGACGGTGGTATTTGCCCTTTTGCAAGCTCAGACCCATTCCCAATGATAACATCAGGCTGGATGGATGAAAATGAATGGATATAGCTAATAAAATAAATAACGATTAAAACCCGACTATACTCGGTCAGTAACATGGGTCTCCCAGTCCCTCCGCTCTGCAGTAAACAGAAAATAAATGTTCTGGTATCCTGTTCCTACTTTATTCACTATGAATTGAAAATGGGGGACCCTGATGTAAACAAGACAAACGTCTTTCTCAGGTCTGCATCTCCTTAACAATTGTATGGATTGAGCCGTACTGTATTGTACCCATTCTGCAATCTGTTAAATAAAGTTTTCATTCATTCATCCAATCAGGAGAAAGAACTCCACACTGCAAAAGATTTCTTGAAAAAAGTTAATATATCTAGGGTTCTATCTCCTGATTGGATAACGTGGGAAGGGATACCAGAAAATATATGTTCTGTTTACTGCAGAGCGGAGGGACTGGGAGACCCATGTTACTGATCAAACACTCTATATCAGTGATGGCTGTCGGAATGTAGAGCTATTTAACACTTATTTTAATAAAAAAAAATACCATTTACAGCACTTTAACGCTGTAGCCTCTAAGGCTGTCCCCGAACCCTGTTTTTAGGGTTCGAATGTTCGCCAGGGTTTATCGAACGAACGTTCGTTTTTTTTTTTTTTTTATATAAAAAAATCAATACATTTTTTTTCATTTTTTTTTATACTTTTTTTTTTTTATTGTATTATTATAGATCCTACGGAGGGCGGCATTGCATAGTCTATTGGTGAAAAACATGTTGTTTACAGTGGTGGCTGTTCATGTAAACATGTAATTAAACAAAGCACTCAGAAGAAAATAAACAAGCTACTGCATCAAAGTTACTACTTATGATAAACAATAGCCCTTGCAGTCACGTAAGGGGCTAGATAAACAAAGGCATTAGTTTTGTGGCATTAACGTTATATAGTTAGTGTTACACGTTCAATAACAGGTATCATGGCCGCCTAGTTATAGTTGAAAGTGGGGGTGCAAGATTTTTTTGTATTCTTTTTTTTTTTACCTTTTTTTTTCTTTTTTCTTTTTTTTTGTGCAAGGGGTGGTTTGGAGGGGGCAGATTTTTTAACATTTAATGAACACCTGTATGTGCAATTTCCTGCAATATAGAGCCTTCAATCTTGACCAAAATAAAGCTGCTCTTTTCACTATAAAACTCAGTTTATATTGCAGTATGATAGCTATAATAATAATAACTTCACTGCGAGGGCTCTTTTAGCTAACGCTAGCTAGGCACGTATGATAGCCAATTACTATTATAATAATAATAATAATAACTTTCCCATCCTCCCAAAGCCCCTCCGGCCCCGTTCACATCCGCAGCGCAGTACCAACAACAACAACAACAACAACAACAACTAATTGACGCTATCAATAGCCCCAGTGAGCGCGGCGGCTGAATGAATGAATGAAAACTTTATTTAACAGATTGCAGAATGGGTACAATACAGTACGGCTCAATACACACAATTGTTAAGGCGATGCAGACCAGAGAAAGACGTTTGTCTTGTTTACATCAGGGTCCTCCATGTTAACCCCTTTCGTGACTGTGCTGCACCGAGTGAATCCACAGTCACTTGCTCCTCAATGGGAAACCAACCTAGATTTACCATGAAGGACTGGTTCTGGCCGAACCGTTCGTTATACAAGTATCACAGAGACATTACAAAGGTGCTCACAGTTGCACGAGGGGTTCGCACAGAGATACGGGATGGTTTGAAAGCTCGGCGTTGCTAATAAATATTTTTAATATTTTTTTATAAACTGCTCAAAGCGGCATTATTTCCGCCGTTGGGTGATCATAGCGCCTGCGCACCATCCCGTATCTCTGGATTCACTCGGTGCAGCGCAGCAGCGCCGAGGCTCACCATACGAGAAATATTCAGTTTCAATCTGTTTGCGCATTTAGTATACAGTCACAGTGTTCGACTTACATGATGATTTGCTCCATTTTGATGTAAACGCCGAAGAAAAATCCAGTCACAATGTTATCCAATATCCAGCCTGAATTTTTCAAGGGCTTTCGAAAAAGCCGCCTCCCCCAACATGTCGTATACGTCATGCCGACGCACCGTGGCCCGTGGGCACTGGATCAAACCATTAAAGTGGGGGGTCACACAATCTTTGGAAACTTAAAAACTTGCTATTAAGTGTCATTGCGTATTATTAATTTGATTGAAATTACTTAGTTATGGTTAGATTTATATATGGGGGGGGGGGGGGGGTATATCATATTTTTCATATGATCAAAAAGTGGGGGAGCAAAACCAGCGTTTGCCCCCCCATGTTCAATAGTCGTAGAGCACCCGCTCCGCGTGCTCTATTGCGCAGGCGTCTATGACAGGTATTCACTCTTGGTCGACGGGGAATGGAGAGGGGAGCCGGGAGGAGAGGCGCACGCCTCGGCTCCTCAACAGACCCGTCCACCGTCTACCTCGGAACGGTGGTAGGGCGGACGGGCTCCCAACACGCCTGCCGCCCGTCCGCCCTACCACCGTTCCGAGGTAGACGGTGGACGGGTCTGTTGAGGAGCCGAGGCGTGCGCCTGCTGTTGTTTCCAACGCAACCACCTCCCGCCATGAAGCTCGCCAAAAAAGGCTGGTATTCATTAATGATCCTTCTGCAGGTTCACCTACGGAAACCTTGTTACCGATTACTTCCTCGGCGGGGAGCTAACTACGGCTCCCCGGTAGCTACGGTAAGTCTGTTGAGGCTTCTCGCAAGCAGATCAATGGCGGCATTGCCTGAAGTAAAAAACGAATAAACGCTTGCCGATTGGTGGTAACAGCAGAGGCAGGTGCAAGCGGTGTGACATAATTGGCAGAATCGCCTGTCAATCAAAATAGAGCTCTGGTTGAGAAATAGTATCCCGCTGCAGCCCGGCAGACCATGCTGGTTGAGCCGAGCGCCTGACGTGCCGCTTCACATCACCTCAACCCCGTGCGCATCCTTTATTTTTTTTTCACCGAACGTTCAAACCTATTAATTAAAGTCCGAATGTCAGCGTAACGAACGAACGTTCGAACGTTCGGGCTCAGCCTTAGTAGCCTCAAACTGTACATTGACCGATTTAAAACAATTTAGCTGATTTGTGCCCAGCTCAAGAGTGCTGGTCTTCTAAAAACCACCACTGTGGCCATTAACGGGTTAATACCAAATACCAACGTCAGTCTAGCCATACAGTAGCCATGCATAAAGAATGCAGCCGCGACGAGATCAGATAACCATACTGTAGGCTTGGGTGTCAGAAAATGGCTGTTGAAAAACCTGAGAGCGCAAACTGAATGCGTATCATGACACCGGAGAGACGTATACCATGGTACGGACGTGATGTAGTGAGAGGAAATACCAGTATGTTGCAGTCTTAAAAATCAATAAATAATTAACGAGACCACCGGTTATGTTAACCTGACGAGGAGGACCGACGGACGCAGGTCACAAAACGACACGCAACACTGGACACCTTTCATAGGGAATTTCATCTGCGCACACATACAGCACAGCACAAGACTTAGTTAGCGCTGGTCTGGATTACTGTAAGGCTGATTAAGAGCAACCTAAGAGAATGGCAATGGTAATAGCTTGTTAGTATCAATTTCAAACACTTTGAACTGTTCGTATTCATAACTGTTCATAACACTTTCATGTTCTATTTACTCAGTCGTTCAGAGTGCAGTTGTAGTCGTTTTGTGTGAGTTTATGATTCACATGATAAACTAAAAGCCATCCTATAGCAGAATGTTAACATGATCTAATTCAGTTCTCAACCAATATTTGTTAAAGTCAACGCTTTCTCACAAAGCAGGAAACCAAGACTCTTTCTGTGATCCTCATGAACCCTGGTGCTGCTCCATTGACAATAAATTGGAACAGGAGAACACATGTTTGTGGATGTCTTCAATCTTTTACATCAAGTTTTTATCCAAATGTGGACCATTACAATGTGTTTCATTGTAACACAGACAGTTACAAACTAGTCTAAAATGTCTGTATATTCCTGCAAATGTATACCCAGAGGAGGGCAGGGTTTCTCTGTGGTTAGAGAGATCGTCCTGAAGGTCACAGGTTTGATCCCTGTGACACCCAATGTGACCATCCCTGTCCAAGTGTCCTTGAGCAAGACACTAATCCCTCACCTGTGCCCGATAACGCGCAAATGGCTCTAGACAGCGATGAACAGTCAACATTCGTCTAGTTGAAACTCAATCTGTTAAGATTCCAACTTTGAACCAAATGCCCAGTTGGCCAGCAGCCATCCGGCCTCAACAGGTGCACAGCACAGCAGATACATTTGGCAGGAAAAACAGTCCAAATCTTTAATCTCCCCCCCCCCCCCCCTCATAATGTTCATGAGAAAGAATAGATTGGGAGTTTTGGGTCAAGCAAATGACAGAAGGATTAATCAACCACATCCATATTCAGCTCCACTCTTATGAAGACAATAGAAGAAATTATAATAGATGGAATATTTTCCATCTTAGTCATGATCATTACGAAGATTATAAAATGGGACACAAGAGCCTGAGAACTAGAGCGAACGATAACTGGGATGGAATACAACTATATAGGCTACTGTTCTGGACATGCGTGTTTAAAGTAAAATACTTCATTAACCATATTCACACAGTGGCCATTTTGCTCTTATGTCATGCTCAGGTTGGGATTCCTTTCCACCCTTTTCCCACCCAGAATATGGTCAATGGAATCAGTAAATATACTCCACATAACTTTCAGTCTCCTGCTCCGTTATGCATCAAGGGTTCTATCTGTAGAGCCAATATGTAGCTCAGTTCTGATTATTTTAGTACCTCATATGGAAAGGTTTTATAAGAAACATGTACTTTCTACATTCAGATATCATTGCCTTACTTACTTACTTACTTACTTACTTACTTACTTACTTACTTACTTACTTACTTACTTACTTACTTACTTACTTACTTACTTACTTACTTACTTACTTACTTACTTACTTACTTACTTACTTACTTACTTACTTACTTACTTACTTACTTACTTACTTACTTACTTACTTACTTACTTACTTACTTACTTACTTACTTCCTTACTTACTGTTACAGCCACAGCCAGGGCCTTTCTCTCCCCTGTCTGTCAGCGGGTCCCTACTACCTTATATGGGTCCCTGCATGTTCCCGCGTCACCGTCAGCCTGCCTACCTGGGCCGGCCCACACACCTGTGAATCATCACAGAGCCAGGATAAGAGGCCTGCACCCCTGCCACTCCTGGTCCGAAAGTGTTGTTTTCACCTGCCTTGGTAGTAGGACCCTTCTCTGGACCTCTCTAGTTACCTGATACACACATATTGTGTTACTCCTTGTGATATCTGTGTGCTCAGTACACTGTGTCGTATTTACCCTTGTTCTCCTGTGTGTAGGATCTCACACCTCCAGCCTGCTCCCCCACCTATGGACCTCACCAGCCTGCACTATCCCTGGACACACGTCACCCGCCTGTCTTCTCTCACTCCAGCAATTCACTACCTGCCTTCCTTGTAATTTTAATACTTTTTTTCTTAATCCCCTTCTCTTCATTGGCTACATTGGCTCCCAATCCTGGCTAGATCTGACTTTATTCATATAAATAACATTATAAAGTATTGCTTGGGCTTGCACTGCTGTATTTATCCGACCTCAGGTCACATGATATTTGCCGGCACATTCCCCCCAATCACAAGATGCTGGGTATCTATCTACACTACAGTATCAGCAGGCAACAGAGAATAAACTGTTGATACCTTTAAATTCAATCTTAAAACCCTATCTGTTACAAAGGGTCAGATTAAACCGAATATATATATTTATTTATGGATATATATTTAATAGTATTTGTATATCGTTTGATATCCCTTGTATATTCCTTGTACATATACACTGAATATCCCTTTAGTCTACTACAGCCCATAATAGTTCATTCTCTCATTGGACAAGAACCTGGCGCCAGCAGACAGGCCCCTTGAGTCAAGTTCAATAGTGCCGACGAACATGTCCCAACTAGCCCCGGTTCCGCGTAGGAATACGGCTACCGAAATACGAATGGTACTATTTGTTCACCGTGCATATAAATAGCATATAAAAATAGAAAAAATAAAAATAAAAATAGTCCCGTTCAGTCTCGTTCAGTTCCAGTTATCCAAGTGACGTCTCTCCCCACTACGCAACGTGGGCAGAGTAGGGCTCGTATTGCCCCAAGATAGAGTCTCGTGTTATCCTAGTACGTTTGTTTAACGTATCGTTCGCTCCTTACTAGTAAAAGCCTTCCTTACGAGTCAAAGACCACGTGAAGTGGGTAATTGTGTGTCTACATAGAGCACTTATTGCCGCGTGCTGATAGGATAGTAACGTCAAGTTCAATTGTGGACCACCGCGCACCACGGAGGATACCTACACCGGTGATTGCAGAGCCACCTGGCAGGATTATTATTCTTCATTCTTCACCAAGCTGCTGGAGCAGAGAACCGTCTACCCCACTGCTGTGAGATCTACACATGCCCGTGAGGACATCACTCGAGCCCGTCTCTGTCGGAGCAGAGACTCCACGGCTTCATCTGCGGCGCGCACCCTAGAATTACAGCTGCTGCTTTCCCCGCTGACACAGGGGTGATATCGCCTCCGTGGACCCTTGACTTTGTATAGAGCATTGCCTCCCCCTGCTGGCTTACAACCGGTAGTACACCCCTTCCCAGAGTACAATAGAGAATTCCTAATATTCAGTATTGACTTGCCTACGCACATTCTTTGCCTTACAAGTGCATTCAAATGATAAATGTAATAATACCTTTTGATGTAATAAATATTCTAAACGAGTATTTGTGTGGAAACCGTGTTATTGTGGAGAAGTTCTCATCATATACCTGTGTACGGTATTGGCCAGTAATGTACATAAGACGGTAGTAGTTTAATGATACTAATACTTGATTAATACAGTCAGGGAATTGTACCCCTCAGTTACACAATCTATTCTCTCCTTCTTATGGTCCATCCTAATGCTGCCTGGTCTGTGATAAAGAATAGAATATGTTTAGTTTAGTATTGCTAGAAGAACTGCACCAGATTAAGATAAGATAAGATAAGATAAGATAAGATATTCCTTTATTAATCCCCTTGGGGAAATTCATGACACACATACAGCTCAACGTCTCATTAATGATATTAACAACAACACAATCATTACATTTTTACAGTAACAATGGCACAGCATAAATTCAACAGACATGTACATTTGTTGACACATGTCATCATTACAGGAGGCCTGAGACACTGTATGCGATAGTCGGCTGCATTCCACCATGTGAACACAGTGGATCGCGCCTGGTGAACTGGAGGGGGGGCGGAGTGGGGGGGGGGGGGGGGGGGGGCATTGGAAATTCGGGTAAGGAATTTGGTTGTGGAGCAGTCAAGGGGGCCCCCACCGTCGCGCATCAGAGGCAGCCTGCACTTCATACGTATGGCGCCAGATGAGTCACAACAGCAGGGGCGGATGGGGGGGGGGGGGGGGGGGGGGGGGGTGGGTGGGGGGGGTGGGGGTAGGGGGGGCCTCATCAATCTTATCGCTTCCAGACAAGTAGCTGTCTGGTCTTTTCTCTCCTGTGTGTGGGCCATCATAACACTGAACACTAATCTCTCCACACACAAGCACACATGAACACACTCTTCAGGTCTCTTCAGGCGTTAGAGGTAGTGCCCCGCCCTGCGCCCCACACCCTCATGTGAACCAGTCAACGCCCAGCGCCTTTCGCTTGCTTGTTACATTGCTTCTCCATGCATCATTCCCATCATCATCATCTATTTACTGTATCCTATCTTACACGTTGCTAGCCTTGCAAGGAATCTAGGTACATAACCTTGAGAGTGACATAGCTTATCAGCATTAGTTGAACTATGTGTTCTTTGTTGACCTACGAGTGGGTGTGTCTGTATGGGGTATGTGTGGCGGTGGAGTCTGTCTGTCTGTCTGTCTGTCTGTCTGTCTGTCTGTCTGTCTGTCTGTCTGTCTGTCTGTCTGTCTGTCTGTCTGTCTGAAGGTGAAAGCGGTGTCCTGCTCTTCCACCTGCCCCGGTCGTCTCTGCCGACTGTGCCTGTCCTACACTCCGTCTCTCTGTCCTACGCTCCGTCTCTCTTTCCTACACTCCGTCTCTCTGTCCTACACTCCGTCTCTCTGTCCTACGCTCCGTCTCTTTGTCCTACGCCATGCCTCTCTGTCCTACGCCCTGCCTCTCTGTCCTACGCCCTGCCTCTCTGTCCTACGCCCTGCCTCTGTCCTGCCTCTGTCCTACGCCCTGTCTCTCTGTCCTACGCCCTGCCTCTGTCCTACGCCCTGCCTCTGTCCTACGCCCTGCCTCTCTGTTCTATGCCCTGTCTCTCTGTTCTATGCCCTGTCTCTCCTGTCCTACGCCCTGCCTCTCTGTTCTATGCCCTGTCTCTCCTGTCCTACTCCCTGCCTCTCTGTCCTACGCTCCGTCTCTCTGTCCTACACCCTGCCTCTCTGTCCTACGCCCTGCCTCTGTCCTACGCCCTGTCTCTCTGTCCTACGCCCTGTCTCTCCGTCCTACGCCCTGTCTCTCTGTCCTACGCCATGCCTCTCTGTCCTGTCTCTCTGTCCTACGCCCTGCCTCTCTGTCCTACGCCCTGTCTCTCTGTCCTACGCCCTGCCTCTCTGTCCTACGCCCTGTCTCTCTGTCCTACGCCCTGCCTCTCTGTCCTACGCTCATTTTCTCTGTCCTACGCTCCTTCTCTCTGTCCCACGCCCTGCCTCTCTGTCCTACGCTCCGTCTCTCTATCCTACGCCCTGCCTCTCTGTCTTACACCCTGCCTCTCTGTCCTACGCCCTGCCTCTCTGTCCTACACCCTGTCTCTCTGTCCTACGCCCTGCCTCTCTGTCCTACGCTCCTTTTCTCTGTCCTACGCTCCTTCTCTCTGTCCTACACCCTGTCTCTCTGTCCTACGCTCCGTCTCTCTGTCCTACACCCTGCCTCTCTGTCCTACACCCTGCCTCTCTGTCCTACACCCTGCCTCTCTGTCCTACGCCCTGCCTCTCTGTCCTACACCCTGTCTCTGTCCTACGCTCTGCCTCTCTGTCCAGGGATTAAAGCAAAAAAAATCTCCTGACTGAATTTTTTTTCAGGCCAAGTCATATTCTTATTTTAACCTCCACTGTATTTCTTTTTAATAGCGTTGGCGTTTTAAGGGAGCCTACTTGTTTCGGTTTCGTCGATAATCCAATGTACAGTTACCCCCCCACCCCGCCTACCCAACCCTTCCCTCCCCAACCACCTCCAATGTACAGTCCCCCCCCCCTCCACCCAACCTCCTCCAATGTACAGTTTCTTCGTCAAATGTATATGCTCTCTTTTTTAGACTCTTATTGTATCACAAACAATACTGTATTTGTAAATCTGGTACGTCATAAATGTATAGATGTAGCAGTATTATCTATCTGTATGTCATGTATGTCATATATGTTATGATGAATTGAAAATGGGGGACCCTGATGTAAACAAGAGGAAAGTCTTTCTCTGGTCTGCAACCCCTTGACAATTGTGTGTATTGAGCTGTACTGTATTGTACCCATTCTGCAATCTGTTATAACAATCAATCAATATTTAACGATTGCAGAATGGGTACAATACAGTATGGCTCAATACACACAATTGTTAAGGGGATGCAGACCAGAGAAAGACTTTCGTCTTGTTTACATCATCAGGGTCCCCCATTTTCAATTCATAGTGACATTTATGACATGCATGACATTGACATCATGACATTTATGGCATAGGGACATACTACAGGTATATAGTACTGTTACATTTGTGACATATACGATATGCAAATATACAGTAATGTTACCCATAGATCCTGACAGAGATTATACATATGATGGGGAGGAGACTGTACATTAGGAGGGGGTGGGTGGGTGGGAGAAAATATACAGTACCGTCCGTTACCCATAGATCCTAACAGAGATTATATACATATGGGGAGGAGACTGTACATTAGGAGGGGGTGGGTGGGAGAGAAATATACAGTACTGTTACCCATAGATCCTAAGAGAGATTATATGCATATGATGGGGAGGAGACTGTACATTAGGAGGGGGTGGTGGTAGAAAAAAGATACATACGGTGGGGAGAGAATATATACGGTGGGGAGGAGACTGTCTACAGATACACCTGTGTGATGTTGCTACGGAGTTAAGCTAATAAACGTATACTCACAACCACAGCAGGGGACTCTTTGAAGTAACACGACAATGACAAACGTGTTGTTCTGTTTTTCTTTTTGACATCGTTGCGGCACACGGAACAAGTTAACTCACCACTACAGCCCCCAGTAGCGCTGCCTAGCCAGTCTCTTCAAACGTCCTCTCCTCTCGAAACTTTTTGTTAGGTGGTCCCGCTGATCCTTTTCATCTGAGAAACCCGCGGTGGGTTCTCTTTTTAGTGGCCGGCTTACTCCTTCCATTTAACCGACGCTATTAAGCTAACGTTAGCTAATCGGTATATAGCAGCGAGCCGAGTGCAAGCAGCGTGGTGGCTGTGACGTTGGTAAACAAGCAGTTGACGCGTGAGGCTGCAAAAAAGGCGACTCGTAAAACCAAAACACACAGCAGTTTTTAATTATTTTACATGACTATTTTGTTACCCTGCCATGTGGCGGACAAACTTCTCAGACCTCGCAATTGTCACTCGCCCAATAGCCTGCAGCTGCAACCGCGGAGCGAGCCTCCGGAGTGAGCAGCGTAATCCTGTCTCTCGAGTCGCTGAGTGATGATGACTGCTTGGCGCGATAGGAAAAAAAAGCCCTTTTCCATATTTGGCGCCTCTGATTGGCTCAATTTTCTTTCAATCTGTATGCATCTACAAATCATATTATACCAGGTAGCCAATTCCGTCAGACTGCGAATCAAATGGACGGATCTCCCCTATCAAATTGACGGAAATCCGTCTGGAGACGGAACGCTTTAATGCATGCTCTCTGTCCTACGCTCCTTTTCTCTGTCCTACGCTCCTTCTCTCTGTCCCACGCCCTGCCTCTCTGTCCCACGCCCTGCCTCTCTGTCCTACGCTCCGTCTCTCTGTCCTACGCTCCGTCTCTCTGTCCTACTCCCTGCCTCTCAGTCCTACTCCCTGCCTCTCTGTCCTACTCCCTGCCTCTCTGTCCTACACCCTGCCTCTCTGTCCTACACCCTGCCTCTCTGTCCTACACCCTGCCTCTCTGTCCTACGCTCCGTCTCTCTGTCCTACGCCCTGCCTCTCTGTCCTACGCCCTGCCTCTCTGTCCTACGCCCTGCCTCTCTGTCCTACGCTCCGTCTCTCTGTCCTACGCCCTGCCTCTCCTGTCCCACGCCTTGCCTCTCTGTCCTACGCTCCGTCTCTCTGTCCTACGCCCTGCCTCTCTGTCCTACGCCCTGCCTCTCTGTCCTACGCCCTGCCTCTCTGTCCTACGCTCTGCCTCTCTGTCCTACGCCCTGCCTCTCCTGTCCTACGCCCTGCCTCTCTGTCCTACGCCCTGCCTCTCCTGTCCTACGCCCTGCCTCTCTGTCCTACGCCCTGCCTCTCTGTCCTACGCCCTGCCTCTCTGTCCTGCCTCTCTGTCCTACGCCCTGCCTCTCTGTCCTGCCTCTCTGTCCTACACCCTGCCTCTCTGTCCTGCCTCTCTGTCCTACGCCCTGCCTCTCTGTCCTACGCCCCGTCTCTCTGTCCTACGCCCTGCCTCTCTGTCCTACACCCTGCTTCTCTGTCCTGCCTCTCTGTCCTACACCCTGCTTCTCTGTCCTGCCTCTCTGTCCTACGCCCCGTCTCTCTGTCCTACGCCCCGTCTCTCTGTCCTACACCCCGTCTCTCTGTCCTACGCCCCGTCTCTCTGTCCTACGCCCCGTCTCTCTGTCCTACGCCCTGCTTCTCTGCCCTACGCCCCGTCTCTCTGTCCTACGCTCAGTCTCTCTGTCCTATGCTCTGCCTCTCTGTCCTGTCTCTCTGTCCTACACCCTGTCTCTCTGTCCTATGCCCTGTCTCTCTGTCCTACGCCCTGTCTCTCTGTCCTACGCCCTGTCTCTCTGTCCTACGCCCTGCCTCTCTGTCCTACGCCCTGCCTTCTATGGGAATTTCCCTTCTCTTCATTGGGGATTAACCCAGGGTCTGTTGTTCCATTGTGGGCCTGTGAATTCCATTGAGACATGTCATGTGATTTTAGGTGATACTAATGAATCTGACTTGACTCCAGTGGTGGAAGAAGTACACCGTTCTTTTTACTTAAGTAAAAGTAGAAATACCCAGATAAAATAGTACTCTGGTAAAAGTAAAAGTCCTCCATTCAAAATCCTACTTAAGTAAAAGTAGAGAGAGGTATTTGATATTGAATGTACTTAAGTATCAAAAGGTACTACATGATGTTTGAATTTGAATTTATTCACACACACACACACATGGTGAGAACATAATCATCAAAATTGTGTGCGTGTGCCAGGTCTCCCAAGAAGTTATTTAAAGCTTTTGGATGGAGCCTGATCACAAACAGAGGCAAACAAAACATACAACATGCAGGCATACACACCTACATACATACATACATACATACACACCTACATACATACATACATACATACATACATACATACATACATACATACATACATACATACATACATACAGTGGCGTTGCGCAATATGTCGGGGCCCCCCCGCAGGTCAGACCATGAGGCCCCGCCCACTCCCCTAAATCAATAATAAAGTGAGATGTTTTTTTCGCCGAGTGGGAGCAAATTCGTTTCGGCGAGTTTATTCCAAGCTTTTGGCTTTCCTTTTCTAAGCATTTTCGGGGCTACATGTGAATGAGTAAAAGTTGCGGGACGCCCAGATATACCCACGGTAGAAAGCTCGCGTGGAGCCCATAATAGGCTCACTTAATACAGCGTTTTTAAAATCACGCGAAATGTTCAGGGTCGCGAGCCGACCTTTTCCCCTCGTTTTCGATGATGGAAGTGATTTAGGAAAAGCTTTGGCACGCCGAGAGGTACCCGTGGATTTAATCTCACGAGGATCGGGGCAATATTCGGCCCGTGGGAGCACTCGCGAACCATGTACTGATATAATAATAATAATAATAATAATAATAATAATAATAATAATAATAATAATAATAATAATAATAATTAATAATAATAATAACAACAACAACACTCTCGTTCACTAGAGGAGACCACTGCCCAACTCCGCGCTCTCACGCTCAGCTCTGCGGAGCGACACAAACAATGTAACCGTTTTGATACATACATGTAACCTGTAGTAGCATACTGGTTATGGCGAATAAAACATTCTATTCTTCTAACCTGTCTGCGGCTGTAGCGTGGTTGGGGGCCTGGCTGGGCTGTGGACGCGGCGGCCGGTGTCAACACCGGCGCCTTCCCGCTGTGTTTTGAACGCTGCCAATGAACATTAGTTATCAGCCTAGCCCTATCGCAGGTGAGCAAATCATAGCAGGGAGGGGGGGGCCCCGCCCTCTGCGCGAGATGCATCCAGCTGCAGCCCCGCAGACCATACTGGGCTCCACTGTCTGCGCGCGTTAGGAAATCTAGTCTACAGTGGGGGCGGGGCCCCCTAAGCTCCGGGGCCCCCCCGCACCGCGGGGGTTGCGGGGGCCTCCGCTACGCCACTGCATACATACATACATACATACATACATACATACATACATACATACATACATACATACATACATACATACGGGGTGGGTGAAAAAATCGATACGTAGTAGTGCGTGGCGATACTGTATCGATACAGGGACGCCAAGTATCGATATTTAATTATTCATAAAAAATATAAATATATAAAAAGAAATTGTATAAGGAAGTTGCATTGTTAATTTCAATACCTGTAATAGTACAGTAGTCCACACACACACACACACATGTGTGCATTCAGTTAAGTATATGGAATATGACTGTAATACAAACAGTTCAGTTTGTCAGGTACATGCAACACAGATTACAGTGTTTACATCTGTCTGCTTGAGAAAATACCATGTTCTGCAATAAAAATTATTGAAGTGAGATGAACAGACTGAACGTTATTTTATTAGATAAAACATGTTGACAGTTTTACTTTGCAGTTAAAAAAAAATTATAATAATTGATCAAAAAAAATTATCGCAATATTCGCGATATATCGAGTATCGCGATACTATCGTATCACGGCTCAAGTATTGCGAGGTCTCTGGCGATTCCCACCCCTAACGTACATACATACATACATACATACATACATACATACATACATACATACATACATACATACATACATACATACATACATACATACATACATACATACATACATACATACATACATACATACATACATACATACATACATACATAAGTACAGACAAATAATATTCCCAAGTTTGGTTACTATTTAGAGATATGATTTGAGCCATTTCTCTTTCAGTGATTTTTTGAAGGTGGAGATGGATTTTGACTGGTTCAGACTCTCCTTGAGCTTGTTCCAGATCTGCGGGCCCCTGCATGCTATACTTAGGCTGGCACATTTAGGTTTGTGTATTCCATTCCTTGAACCATTGACCTCTAAAGGTTAAAGTGGCATGTTGGTCCAGTCATGCTGCTCTGATTACGTTCTACAAGTCTCTGAAGTTGACAGGCTTCAAATTTGAAAGTACACAATCTTCATCAATTCTTATAAAGTAACTAGTAGCTGATGGGTTCAGATAAATGTAGTGGAGTGAAAAGTACTATATTTTCTTTGTAATGCAGTGGAGTGAAACTAAAGTACAAAGTTCCCTAAAACGAAAATACTCACATAAGGTACAAGCACCTCAAAATGATACTTAGCTACAGTACTTAATTTTCCAACCGGCACTTTGGCGACCTCTAGCGGCTCGGGTGTGCATATTTTTTAATACAATATATATATCGAATTAAAGCCCTATTT
Organism: Notolepis coatsorum; assembly: GCF_963971535.1. Lineage (NCBI taxonomy): Eukaryota > Metazoa > Chordata > Actinopteri > Aulopiformes > Paralepididae > Notolepis > Notolepis coatsorum. The sequence goes on from NC_140174.1 coordinate 131,380,522, forward strand.
GTTGCCTGTCGGTAGCCATAGTTTTAGGTGACAAAATCCGTTCAGCGGTTCTCGAGTTACATGCCGATATGTGAGGCGTGTGCCGAAGTACACGGTATTGTACAAATACCACTCCCGACTCTCGAGCCTCTAATTCCGTCAATCATTTTTCGATCTTGAAGATTATTGGACAGGGTTGTAACCAATGAGTAGGGCTTTCCAATGGTACCCAAGGTGGGAAGGCGAGAATCAGGGATCTAGGTGAGAAGTCACAAGCCAAAACAGGAAGAGAATTCTCTGTCGAATGCATTGAAGTCTATGAGAAAATCGTTTTCTGAGCCCTCTCACCTTTTACCAAAACCACTTCTAATCACTCATTTCTGAACGGATTCTTATGAAATTCAGCCATACCAATGTTTTTGGAAATACTACTTCTGGTATACTAAAAACGTGAGTAACAAGTTTTTCCACAACTCAAGTTCAGACCTATGTTACTCTATTTCATTAGCACTAAAAGTGAGTTTTCTTTATTGTATCAGAAACTTCAGAATGTGGCGGCTGGGTGGCGCAGCGGAGATTGCGCTCGTCACCAATGCAAGAGACTCCGGTCTCGAATCCGGGTGTCAGCATTGCCTCCGGCTTGGGCCAGCCGGCATACTAACTCATTGGCAGAGTTAGAGGGTGGAAGTCGGTGGGTGGGGATTTGGACGTTGTGGACAGTGACTCCTACAGGTCGGTTGGGGGACGCCTGCACAGCAGAGACAGGAAGTAGCGGGGGTAGTGTGAGCCTCCCATGCGTTACACCTCGCCACTGAGAGTCCGCACTGGCAGGTGAAAAGATGTGACAGGCTGCCTCCTCGTGTACCGGAGGGGACACGTGATGCAAGGCTTCTATCCTCCCTACAACCGACCAGTGGGGGGCATAGTCGAGCAACGTTCAAGACAGGGGAGGGGAGAATTGGAAATACGAAATTGGGATGGGAGAAACTTCAGAATGTCATATTTCAAAAGAGACCAGGCTCATGCATGTGCTATAAGTATAAAGTATAGTATTTTGGTTTGCAGAAAAAGTATGCAGTCCTCAAAAACGAAAACTAAAATGGCCACTTTTGGGGCCGCCTGTTAAGAGGTTAAGAAGTGCTTTGTCTCCATTAGCTATGTTCTGTCTGGCTGGGGCTAGCCACAATCTAGCATGGTGTGGTACGGTTGAGTTTGTGTCTCCATTGCGTTTCTTGTATACTCTCCGGTTGCTAGGCAACCTTTCAACATTCACACCACTAGCTGTGTTACACAAGCTAAACCATGATGATACAACAGCCCCAGCCAGCAGGTTGTGAAAGGTAGCTGTCCCAGCCAGGGTCCAGCCAGGTTTGGCCAAGTTCTAAAGACAATGGAGACGCTCGCTGTGTGCCAGACAGGCCATTATTATTATTAGAGTATTGTTAGAGTATTATAGTATTCATTCATAGTAACTCAGTTACGTCTATTCTGCATCGAACATTGTACATATGTCTATACTGAACACTGTGACCTAATTTTTTTTTACTTCTAATTTACATGCTATACTATGTTATTTCATACTTATCTTGTCTAGCACAGTCTCTGGAGCGTAACAGTAAGAAGCATTTTGTATAAAAGTATTCTGTACTTCTGTATGACAACTATTAAAAACTTGAAACTTGAACTTGAAACTAGTTAAAGACAGTAGAGGTTATGAGTACCTTCTGGTGATATATTATATTCACACTCTTCAAGTGATATGGATTGATTTTACAACTGCAAATACATACCCCAAAAGAGGACCTGTGTCCGACAGTGGACCGCGTCATTTCACGAGAACCCATCTTATGCTTATGTTTCATCATATGTCTCAAAACCTAAACAAAGCCACACGCGAGAGGAAGCTCTTACCGTCCGTGGCTATGGCTTCCACCGGCAGCCCGTGGATATGAGCCATGTAACCAATGGCTGAGAAGATCACAAAGCCAGCCAGGATGCTGGTAGCAGAGTTAGTTAAGGAAACAATCATAGTGTCCCTGGGGGAAAGAGAGGAAAGAAGATAAACAGGACGATAGTTACGATAGATACTGTAGGGTGTTTCTCACAGACAAGGAACTAGCAAAGAAGCAAGCGTGAATTCGCAATAGCTGTGACCACATACGTGCATGCATCTATGCTACACACACACACACACAAAATAATAATAATAATAATAATTCATTACATTTATATAGCGCTTTTCTAGACACTCAAAGCGCTCCCCACAATGTAGGGTGGAAATGGCCTCCTTCACCACCACTGGTAGCACCCAACCTTGGGCTACGCAGGCTCAATGGCTGCCATACACTGGCACCAGGCACACATCACACTACACAATGGCTGAACGGCTCAGGAGACAGGGATTGATACCAGCCAATTAAGGGGGGGAGGGATGATTATGTGGCCTTGATGTCAGAGACCTGATTTGGAATTTGGTGAGGAACGTCGGGCAGTGTATGGCAGCCGTTGAGCCTGCGTAGCCCAAGGTTGGGTGCTACCAGTGGTGGTGAAGGAGGCAATTTCCACCCTACATTGTGGGGAGCGCTTTGAGTGTCTAGAAAAGCGCTATATAAATGTAATGAATTATTATTAAAATACCACAAGCTTACCTGAGTATGTTGTTATTGAACTTATTGTAACTGGCCATAGAAATCATGGTTCCAAACCCAATTCCAATGGAGTTGAAGACTTGGGCAGCAGCATTAACCCACACCTAAATGAAGCATTAAGTAGAGGGTGAGAAAACAATCTAACGTAGATAAGTCAAGTCAAGTGCAAGTCAAGTTATTTATTTGTCAAATACACAACAATACAGGGGGGATTGCAGGTAATGAAATGCTTGTGTTTCGAGCCTCAGACCCAACAGTGCACAATTAAGATAAGATAAGATAAGATATTCCTTTATTGATCCCCTTGGGGAAATTCAGGCATCATAGCAGCATGGGGGAAGGGGGGGGGGGGTACAGGTAGTAAAAACAACACAGGCAGTGTAAACAAATAGGTCAATATAATTTTCCTAATCTAACTAATAATTTACCTAATTATTTATCTAACTAGCTGAAAAAAATATTCACAGTATTCAGTGTCACATAAGGTGCAGTATGCATAAGGTAGTGTTATAATTTACTATCTACTGAGTATGCATTATTCACAGTATCACAGTATCCACTGAAATATACATTGTTCACAGTATCACAGTATCCACATAAGGTGCAGTATGCCTAAGGTAGTGTAAGTTGTCCTCCTTGGGTTCCTATAAGTCCCAGGTCAATGTCTGGTAGCAGTCGCTGCCCCCTGTTGTGGAGCCTGGAGGCTGCTAGTCGCTGCCCACTGTTGTGGAGCCTGATGGCCGCTGGTATGAAGGACTGTCTGAGGCGGTTAGTTGAGTGTCGGGGGGGGTATGAGTCTGTGGCTGAACGAGCTTCTCATCTTGACTAGCTCGTCGTAGAGGGGGTGGTAGGGGTTCTCCATGATGGCAGCCAGCTTCCTTATCATCCCCCTCTCTGCCATCACCTCTAGTCTAGGTAGCTCGACTCCCACCACAGAGCTAGCCTTCCTCACCAGCTTGTTGAGCTTGTTGGTGTCCCTTGAGTTGATGTAGCCTCCCCAGCATGCCACACTACACAGCATAGAAGAGGACGCTGGCCACTACAGACTGGTAAAATGACTGCAGCAGTCTGTTGCACACGTTGAAGGACCTGAGTCTCCGCAGGAAGAACAGCCTGCTCTGTCCCTTCCTGTAGAGGGCCTCTGTGTTATCCGACCAGTCCAGTTTATTGTTCAGGTGTACCCCAAGGAACTTATATGAGTCCACCACCTCCACCCCTCGGATGGTGATGGGAATCGGGGGGGGCCTCTTCTTGCCCCTCCGGAAGTCCACCACCAGCTCCTTGGTCTTACTGGTGTTGAGTTGGAGGTGGTTGCTGTCGCTCCACCCCACGAAGCTCTCCACCAGGGCTCTGTACTCCTCCTCATCATCGTCGGTGATGTAGCTTACGATGGAGGAGTCGTCTGAGAACTTCTGCAGGTGGCACCCGCTTGAGTTGTGGCAGAAGTCTGAGGTGTAGAGGGTGAAGAGGAAGGGTGACAGCACAGTTCCTTGGGGGGCGCCGGTGTTGCTCACCAGTACGTCAGACTGACTGTCCTTTAGTCTGACGTACTGTGGCCTCTCAGTGAGATAGTCCTTGATCCAGGCCACCAAGCCGTGCTCCAGCTGCATCGCAGAGAGTTTCTCCGCTAGCAGTGATGGCTGGATGGTGTTGAAGGCGCTGGAGAAATCAAAGAACATAATCCTCACTGAGCTACACGGCTTCTCCAGGTGCGTGTACGCTCTGTGGAGCATGTAGATGATGGTGTCCTCCACCCCGATGTTTGCCTGGTATGCAAACTGCAGGGGGTCGAGGGAGTCACGCACCAGGGACTTGAGGTGTTGCAGGACCAGTCTCTCAAACGTCTTCATGACGTGTGACGTCAGAGCGACTGGCCTGTAGTCGTTGAGGGTGCTGGGTCGCGTCTATGCCAAATACAATGCAGTTCGGTTTCCGGGTTCCTCTGATTGGCCACTAAGCCCACATGACCACGCCTAGCACGCCCCCCTTATCGCCCGCTGCCGCGCTGTGAAGCGGAAGAGCCAGCGAGGCGGTGGTTTCAGCAGCAGCGGCCGTCTTCTTCCGAGGTGGCTCGTTCTTATTAATCCCTAATGTCATGTATGTTGTGTATGTCATAAATGTCGATATGAATTGAAAATGGGGGACCCTGATGTAAACAAGACAAACGTCTTTCTCTGGTCTGCATCCCCTTAACAATTGTGTGTATTGAGCCGTACTGTATTGTACCCATTCTGCAATCTGTTAAATAAAGTTTTCATTTTTGTTTAATGTCCTTGCTAATCAAGGGTTTATTGTTTGAAAAGCAGCGTACCTTCTTTGTGGGTACGATGCTCTCCTCACAGAACCTGATGTAGTCTGTGATGCAGTGGGATAGTCCATCAATGTCGTCTCCTCCATGGACCCTCTCAAACATGTCCCAGTCTGTCGACCTGAAACACTCCTGTAGCTCCTCCTCGACGTCGTCAGACCACTGTGGGACAGACATGGTGGTCGGTGGCTGTCTCTAATGAGAGGCCTGTAAGTAGATACAAGCCTCACAAGGTTGTGGTCTGACTGGCCGAGGGGGGGCAGGGAAGTCGCACTGAAAGCCTCCTTAACGTTAGCATACAGGAGGTCCAGTGTTTTGTCTCCCCTGGTTTTGCAGGTGACATACTGGGTGAAGTTTGTCAGGGTCTTGTTCAGTCTGACATGGTTGAAGTCCCCATTGATAAAAATAAATGCATCCGGGTGTTTTGTCTGGAGCGCCGCGACTGTGGAGTGTATGACGTCACTCGCCTGCGCCGCCACCGCGCTCGGTGGGATGTAAACAGTCAGAGCCAGAACGTTAAGAAACAACAATGAATACAAGAATGGTAACGATAAGTAGTAGTAGTAAGATCAAATAAAATAAGGTAAGATAAACTAAAGTAGTCAATTATTTACAGAAAGTGTCTTGCGTATTGTGTATGTGCATGTTAACACATTAACTGCCACGGAGTTTGATCATCTTATACCATTCTCTGCCAGCACTGTAAGTCTATGGAGATGTTCACCTTCTTTGCAGGGCTATAACTTTTTTTAATTGTATTGCTAAATTGACATTACTATGGCCCATTCAACATCGATTATCTATCGTTCAGGATGTAGGAACGTTTTACTTTTTCATTCACACATTCATACGAAAATACCGTCTAGAATATAAATATGTTTTTATCGTTTTCTGCAGTAATTCCTAGAACGTGAGATATAGGCATAAATGCATATATACATTATCAAATGCCGTTTGTTGCCGATCCACGCTATATTAAACATTTCAACTGTACATGGTCCTAAACGTTATGACTGATCATGCGCGGGTGAACAGAGGGGGGGGGGGGTCGTTAATAATTCCGTGATCGTCGTTGAATGCTTTATGTGGTATGGGTGATATATAGATCAGAGCAGTTTGCATGGATAATAATAAACACTCACGCTGAAAGTCACGACAGCCTCCTCTTACCGTTGGGCGATGATACTGGAGCAAAAAGATCCCAGTTATTTGATGGGGATCGAGTCGATCCATTTCCGGTTTGTATAATAATAATAACAGCCCAAATCATGTCGATTATTGAGTTATGGCAGCGATCAATATCCACGGCGTGTGTCTACAGTCCCGCAACGATATGCGAGTGGCCGGACGTATTTAGGAGACGCACCGATATCCAACCGGCCATTTCTGGTTTGGCAACTCGCCGATCATCCACCAGGTGGCAGTATTGAAGCGTTGCAGAGTTGTGCCGAGTTCCACTGCATCAGACGAGGCTCCGTGAGGGAAATATGAATAACATGGCGAAAATATGAAATATGATCTATTCTATTTAAATCTTTCAAAAATCTTGTACCAGTTACTATTGGATGTAGATATTTGTGTTCTATTACACGTATATGTGCATGCATACCAACTATTTCGCTGTTTTATTCTCCACCCATCGATCATCCATACTGTAGCAACACTACTATCACCGACATCCAAGAAGGGGGATCCCCCCTTGAACGGCCCTTCTAAGGTTTCTCTCCTCTACATTGCCTGTGGTGCTTTTTTCCTATTGCTAGGTTTTTTGTGAGTTTTTCCTTACCTTCGCTGGGGTATGTCTGGGAGTGTTGTTTTGGATTTCATGATGGTTTTTTTTGGTTCTTGATTTATTGTGATGTTTCTTCTTGACTTGTTTAACACATCCACCGCCGGAAACGCTGTTCAGCGTTATTGCCCGCCATGCGTTGACCGCCAGACCTCGCTGTACAGCGTTATTGAGATCATATAAAAAAATTTCGCCATGGCATTCATAATTCAGCCACCCAGCCTCTGGTGATCCAGTGGGACCCTGCACAATATTGCAACGCCTCAATACCGCCGCCTGGTGGATGATCGGGCGAGTTACATTCAAGTCAAACCGGAAGTGGCAATCGTTGCATCTGGGAAATCCGTCCGGCAGTCACATATCGTTGTGGCACTCCAGACATACACTGCAGTGCATATGGATCGCTGCCATAACTCAATAATCGATATGATTTGGGCGTTTATTGCGCCATACAAACCGGATATGGATCTAGGAGTTCGACGTCAAATAAGTGGGATCTTTTTCCTCCAGTTTCGTCGGCGAACGGTAAGAGGCAACTAACGTTATTTTCAGCCCGATTGTACATTTCTTTATTTACAAACCATCTGATCAATAAATCAACCCATACTACATAAAGCAGTTAGTGACGATCAAAGAATTATAAACGACCCCCCCCCCCCCTTTCCTTCACGCATGATGAAGCATAACTATACCGATCATAATTTTTTAATATAGCGTGTCTAGGGAAGACACGCCAATCGATAATCTATATATGCGTTTAGGCCTATAACTCACGTTCTAGGAATTACTGCAGAAAACGTTAAAAACATACTTATATTCTAGAAGGTATTTTTGTATGAATGCATGAATGAAAAAATATAACGTTCCCACATCCTGAACGATAGATAATCGATGTTGAATGGGCCATAGTAATGTCAATATAGCAATACAATTTAAAAAGTTATAGCCCTGCAAAGAAGGTGGAGCCACTCCATAGGGTTATAGTGCTGGCAGAGAGGGGCATGAGATGGGCAAACTGCCCGGTGGGCAAAGTGTTAAAGAATACTTGTCCAGCCCATGGGGACATTAACACATTCATTTACAAATACATTTGATTTGATTTGATTTACAGCTGCACTCAGTGCACAGTGTAGCTTTGGACGGTAGATTCTAACCCCAGTAAAGTGGAGAAAGATAGAAAAAGATGTGTTGCTCTTTACTGTTTCAGTGTGCTGTTTACAGTACTGTCCATGTACAGAGTCTATCATTGCATTTACATGTCTCTACTATCTTCTATGCTTACATTTGGTTCACTCTGAATCCAAAATATCTTCTGACCCTACATACGGGTCTAAAACTCACGGAAGCCGTCGTCCAATAGAAACGTGCTTAGTGACGTTTACTATGACGGGGGGAAACCCAAGACTCAACCGCCTGTGAGAGGTGCGGAGTCTGGGAACCCCCCCCCCCCCCGTGCCAAGCTGCCTAACAGCTTGGCCCTGACCAAATGAAAAGAGAGTCCAATAAACCCCCTGACCAATCAGAAGAGGGAAGGAGGGGTTTATCCGGTACCCCCTCGCCAGCCCAACCCTTGCAATACGACAATAAACAAACAGCCATACGATACCTTAAGTAGCTAAATGCTAATGAACAGCGCAAGCTAATTCAATGCACGCTAGCCACAGACACATCTGTGAACAGGGTTTATAACAAGGCCAAGTTGTGTATGTGTGAACCCGACATCCGTATCCATGTTGTAAGACACAGAAAATCTGATAGAGAGAGAGAGCGGCTGAGCCGCGGTACTTTTTCATACGAGCATTACTGCAGACCAACACAATAGTGTTGCGGCTCAATATCACTGTTTAAGCAACAGAGCACACAACTAACCTCTACCTTTATGTGAAGATTCAGGTCGAGGCAGAAAAAACCTTTTTCAACAGAGTGTAGGCTGCAGGCCTTGCTTAAGCTCTAACATGAATGTAACGTCTAGCCCTCTTATCAAACCCATACTAGCGAAAGATTCACATGTCGCATCCCCATCATATGTTTGGTGAATAAACACAGTTTGTAACAAAAAATACAGTCCCTCTTTTTAGGAGGGACTCTTTATTTCTTTCAACAAAATTATATGTGGGCCGGGAAGGGAACAGGGGGGGACCATAGAGGGAAAAAGTCACTTATTTTTTAGCGACGCCTGCCACGAGCCGCTCGGGACTTGCCACCCCGTGGAGCCCCAGAGGGACGGTAAGCGATCAGCGGCTGGTCATGACGATCCCTACCGTCACCTCCGGGCGTAGATGGGCCGGCTGCAGTGGCGGAGGCGCCCTCTCTCCTCCTGGCCTTCTTCGCCGAAGGGCCAGCAGTGGCGGTGGTACTGTAGCAGCGGCGGCTACAGCGGCGGAACCTCGACGACGCGCCTGCAGTCTGACTCCACCGGCGACATCGGGCGGGGGGAAATTAGGCTGGAGCACGGAGCGCTCCTCCTGCATCTCCCTGCAGGTTGAGGTCATCAGCTGCAGTGCCGACCCGAATAGTCCAGCATCGGAGAGGGGTGCCGTCAGAAGTGGAGTCCTCTTCTTCTCCGGCACACGCGCCTGCTCCAGCCAAAGGTGGCGCTGGATTAGAGTAGCCAGGGCACGCACTTTCCCAGCGGCTATAGCCTGCGGCTGAATCAGATGCAGGATGGCTCCTGCCGCCTGGGCGAGCTGATCATGTTGTAAATCAGTCAGCTCCGTGCCGCCCGTTAGTATCCCGGACATGAATCTCGCCAGCTGCGCGATGTTAGAAGTGGCAGCCAGAGATTGCGTCGCGGAGATAAATGACTGGTCACTCCAAAAAGCCAACCGGCTTCCGTAACGGCTCCCACACCACCTCAGGACAAAGGAGCGCCGCCATCGGCCTATCAAGCCGAGGCACGCCCTCCTTCATGCCTTCTACCAAACCCACCACCCTTGTGACTTGCACGTAGGCGGGGGTAAGGCCCATGATGTGGGAGACCACCTGTCCCTGACGGACGTAGGCCTCCATTGAGGGGAAAAATGGACAGACAACGTCCACCCCACTCACCGGGCGACGTTGCCATAGATGACCTATGAGATCGTCAGGAATAGGAACAGGCAGTGGCTGCGGCAGCCGCACGCCGTTTGCGACTGCCGCCGCCGCCATGAGCTCGGGGAACAAAGCACGCAGTTCCCCCTGCATACTTTCCCCCACCGAGCTTGCATCCCTCACATGCAGCAGACTACTGGTTAAGGAGCCACATTCTGATGTGGCTGATAGCAGGGCATCCCGCCGCCGAGTCGGAGGTTCTAACCCAACATCTGCGTACGAGGAATCCCAAGGAGACATCTCACCCCCCTCCAGTGTTACCTGGACGGGCGGGGGACATGTCTCCACCGGGGCTTCGAACAAGAACCCGTCCGCTTCTACCATGTAGTCCTCTGTTTCCATCGGCCATGGAGAATCAGACGCATCCTCATCCGGCTCCAGCAACTCACCAAAACCAGGCCGTTCGCGTCTGCAAGCCACCATCTTGCAACGGGAGCGAGCTGATGCAAAAAAGTTTGCGTCTCAAATCCCCCGCAACCAAAGGCGCCGGCCGCCCAACAGCGGACGACTCCCCGGAAGCAGGCCATCGCACAGGAGACGGCGCTGGTGCACCAGCTCCTTGGAGAGGTAAACTATCCATCGGACGCCTACCGGGCGTGGCTGCCGACCACGAGAAAGGCCTCAACCCCGCTCCAAGACGTACGACAGAGGCGGCAATGGAGAACCGCAGGTGAAGGGTGGCGTTGCGAGCGCGACCCTCCGAGGTAAACATTATGACTTAGCTTTTTTCTTTTTAAATATATGAGAGAAGAAAAAAGCAAGAAAAAATTTAAACACGTATCAACTTTCTTCAACTAAACAACCTCGTCAAGTGTGGGATCTACCGAAGGCACTTCCTTGTGGTGAAAGTGAAGAAGGAGGCGAGTAGGTGACCACACACCTGCTTATGAAGGTAAGCGGATAGGGGTGTGGCCAGACGGATGTCGGTATGTAAAGGTACATTGTGGAGTTTTTTATTCAGTGCTAGGCACGAAGTGAGGTTAGTGCAGACTGACGCTGAGCGGAGGCCAGAATGAAATAGAACAGTCTCGGTTGAAAACAGCCCGGAATCCCCCTTTAAGTAGATGAAAATAAGGTACTACCCAAACCATTTCAAGGTGCATTGTTTATACTAATGTGTGACCAACTAATGGAGTGTAAAGCACTATACTACCACGGGGGAAAAAACATACTGTAAATAGGGAGCAGCTTTCTTTTTCGATCTTACCTCCATCTCAAGCAGTTTGCTCCAGACAGGGGTCAGGAAGTAGAGGATACCGTTCCTGGCTCCAGGAAGCTGCACGTTGTTGACCAGCAGGGCGAACAGGATGAAGTACGGGAACACGGCTGTGAAATAAACAACCTGCGTGGCACAGGAGGCAAGGAAAAGAAGATCTTCTTCCACAATCAATGTTTAAATGGAATGGATTACGAGTGCATCAACAATAAATGTGACATATAGGATGTATTTTAGTAAAATCTAAATGTCCTCACTCTTAATGATGGGAAGACAGAGGTTATTGTGTTTGGGCATTGTTTTAATGACTCTGTTAGTGCTCTAGTAACCCTTGCTGCCAAAAATAGCTCCTTTATCAAACGTCTTGGTGTCACCCTTTAATAAAAAATTATTTACAAACAAATTGGCTCTGTAGTAAAATGCTCCTTTTTTCAGTTGAGGCTCCTGTCCAAAGTAAAGCCCTACCTCTCTCCCAATGACATTGAGAGGGTTATCCATGTTTATTTCATCCAGGTTTGACTATTGTAATGGTCTGTATGTGGGTCCCGACCAGCTCTCTATTGTAATGGTCTGTATGTGAATGACCTCCTAATGACCGCTGACGCAGGATCACCATCACTCCTCATCCTCCTCGATCTGACAGCGGCGTTTGACACTGTGGACCACACCATCCTCCTGGAGCGCCTCCACAACACTGTTGGACTGTCGAGCCATGCACTACAGTGGTTCCAGTCCTACCTCTTAGGCAGGACAGAATATGTCTCACTGGGAGGACACAAGTCCAGGCTGCTCGAGGTCACCTGTGGTGTTCCGCAGGGGTCGGTTCTTGGTCCCATTCTATTCATCACCTACATGCTCCCCCTCGGTCGTGTCATCGGCAGACATGGAATGTCTTTCCACTGTTATGCCGATGACACACAACTCTACATAAAAACGGCCCCAAACCCCTCTGCAGCTCTGTCATGCCTCACCACCTGTCTTGGGGAGATAAAGGCATGGATGAACAGCAACTTCCTCCAACTAAACAGCAAGAAAACCGAGGCACTCCTAATTGGCACCCCCCACCAGGTTCAGTCTTCATCCATATCCCATCTCACCTTTGACGGCCAGGTAATCCCCCTCTCCCCCTCAGTCACAAATCTGGGGGTTCGATTTGACCCCCACCTGACCTTCAACACCCACATAAAACACCTCTGCAAGACCTCATTCTATCACCTAAAAAACATATCAAAACTCCATCCCATTCTAACCCTGTCAGATGCAGAGAAGCTTGTCCATGCCTTTATCTCCTCAAGACTGGACTACTGTAACGGACTCTTCATCGGGATTCCTGGCAAGAGCATCCAAAAGCTGCAATACATCCAGAACAGCGCTGCCAGGATCCTGATGAGAGTCCGTAAACACGATCACATAACCCCCATCCTTCACTCACTACACTGGCTCCCCGTCTCATCCCGGATCAACTACAAAATCCTTACGATCACCCATAACTGCATAAACGGACACGCACCCCTCTACCTTCAGGAACTCATCACTCCACAATCCTTCACCCGCACCCTCAGATCCGCAGGTAGCCTGCTCCTTCAGGTCCCCAATACCCGGCTCTGCACCATGGGTGACCGAGCCTTCTGCACGGCTGCACCACGCCTGTGGAACAGCCTCCCCATCCAGCTGAGGGCACCACAGAGCCTGGACTCTTTCAAAGCAGGCCTGAAAACCTATCTGTTCAAAAAGGCCTTTGACTGTTAGCTTTTTATTTAAATTTTATTGCGCTTTGTTTTTAAATTGTCTGTTTATACTATGTTTTTAATTAACTATGTTCTATTTTTATTCTGTATTTTATTTTATTTGTTTTACTAATAACTATTTTATTCTATTTTTTTAACTGTTTTAACCATGTAGTGTAGCACTTTGGGATCCCAGCGAACAAAAAGTGCATTACAAATCCAATCTATTATTATTATTATTATTATTATTATTATTATTATTATTATTATTATTATTATTATTATTATTATTATTATTATGTGGGTCTAGACCAGCTCTTTATTGTAATGGTCTGGATGTGGGTCTGGACCAGCTTTCTAAAACACTTGAACGTGCTGTATCCAACCAACTTACTGCTTATCTCTTACAGAATGACCTTCTAGACCCTAATCAGTCAGGCTTCAGGACTGGTCACTCCACAGAGACAGCCCTCATTGCGGTCACAGAAGCACTTCACTTAGCAAAAGCGAAGGGCCTCTCCTCTGTCCTGATTCTCCTAGATCTATCTGCAGCCTTCGACACAGTCAACCACCAGATCCTCCTCGCGGCCCTCGCAGGAATGGGAGTGGCTGGCTCTGCGCTGACATGGCTGTCATCATACCTCAATGACCGCTCCTACCAAGTGTCATGGAGAGGGACCCTGTCGGCCACCCGCCCCCTGCGGACGGGTGTCCCCCAGGGCTCGGTTTTAGGACCCCTTCTCTTCTCCCTCTACACTAAATCACTGGGTAACATTATCACGTCTCATGGCTTCTCCTACCATTGTTATGCCGACGATACTCAACTCTTCCTCTCCTTCCCTCCCTCAGATATCCACGTCTCTGAGCGGATCTCTGCCTGTCTGTCCGACATCTCGGCCTGGATGACGACCAACCACCTCAAACTGAACCTAAGCAAAACAGAATTGCTCCACCTGCCGGCCAAATCCTCCGCCCTGACCGACCTTTCCATCAGTCGAGAATGCAGCTGTGACCGCGTCCCCGACCGCCAAGAACCTTAGTGTTGTCCTCGACGACCAGTTGAACTTCTCTGCTCACATCGCAGCGACAACCAGAACCTGCCGATTCCTCCTGAGCAACGTCAGAAGGATCCGCCCCTTCCTGACAAAAGAAGCCACCCAACTCCTTGTCCAATCAACAGTCATCTCCCGCCTCGACTACTGCAACGCACTGCTCGCTGGCCTCCCGGCCACTGCCACTAAGCCTCTTCAACTCATTCAGAACGCAGCGGCCCGCCTGATCTCAAACCCACCGAAGTCGGCCCATGTCACCCCACTTCTTAGGGACCTGCACTGGCTCACCATTGCTGCACGAATCCGCTTCAAGGCCCTCGACCTAGCATACCGTGCGGCAAAGGGAACTGCTCCCGCCTACCTCCGGTCAATGGTCTCTAACTACACACACCCTCAAGACCCCTACGCTCTGCATCTTCTGGCCGCCTCAGACCTACTCCTATCCAAGCTCCGGGAGGGTCATCAAAGAGAAGTCGCCTATTCTCAGTCCTTGCCCCACAATGGTGGAATGAACTACCCACCACAGTTAGGACAGCCGAAACACGTCCAATCTTTCGCCGTCGACTAAAGACGCACTTCTTCAACCATTACCTGAATTAAAAAAAATAAAAATAAAAAAAATCTAACCCTAACTAACCGTACTGTCATGCACTTGTCCTAATAAACTAACCTACACTGTAGCACTCAACACTTTGATGAACATTGTTGCTCAGCTGATAGAGTTGTGCCCTTCCTGATGGCTTGTCGTACAGAACATGTAAGTCGCTTTGGATAAAAGCGTCAGCTAAATGACTAAATGTAAATGTAAAGGTCTGTATGTGGGTTTGATTGATTGATTGAAAATGTTATTAACAGATTGCAGAATGGGTACAATACAGTACAGCTCAATACACACAATTGTTAAGGGGATGCAGACCAGAGAAAGACTTTCGTCTTGTTTACATCAGGGTCCCCCATTTTCAATTCATCATTGAACCAGCTCTCTATTGTAATGGTCTGCATGTGGGTCTAGACCAGCTCTCCCTGCAACGCCTGCAGCTTAGTGCAGAACGCTGCTGCTCCTCTTGGCGGCACAAAGCAGTGTGACCACATCACACCGTGCTGGTTTCCCTGCACTGGCTTCCTGTTCGCTTCACGGTTGATTTTCTAATTCTGTTGTCTTTAAGGCATTGAATGGTCTGAGCCCCTCAGTACCTAGCTGAACTCCTTCATGTTCACACCCCAGTTAGAGCACTGAGGTCATGGAATTAGGTACTTTTAGATGTCCCAAGGTCTAGGCTAAATACTAAAGGCGACCGAGCTTTTGCGGTGGCCCCCAAGTTGTGGAATAGTCTGCCACTACAAATTCGATCTGCCTAGAGATGTTTAAGTCACGGCTGAAAACGAATTTGTTTTCATTGGCTTTTTGAGGCTTGTTAAACCATGCATCCTGTTGTGACAAAATTTGTGTGTATTTATTGTATTGTATTAACTTGTGCATTTTATATTGTATTTTTTATTTGTCTGTTCATTTGTACTGTGAAGCACTTTGGTGCATCTTGGGTTGGTTTTAAATGTGCTATATAAATAAAGATGACCTTGACCTTTGTATTTGGTTTCTATTTCAGCCAACAAATCCTGTAAAGTTGTGTACACTGAATGATGATGCAAGCTGGTACAAAAATAGACAAACAGAGTTTGACGTAAAATAAAAAACGCCACCTGCCAAATGCGAGTAGAATTCGGCAGTGGTGTGTAACTCTGTCAATTTGGCAGGTGACCTTTTGGTGACAAAATTTGGCTTTTTTTTGCATTTCTGTGCTGAAAAAAGGCACTTCCTGTGGTGACCAGCGGGTTCACCTATAAAACTGCCCTATATCTCTGATTGGACCCCGGGGAAATATTTGTTATCATTTTTGTAAAGTCGTGTGTCGAGAGATAAAGGCACGCAATTTCGCGTTTTCTCTCCATATCTCGGTGACGTGTGTGAGTTGCGAAGATGTCACATGATTTATGGCACATGTGTTATACCATCACCCTAAACACCCTATTCAAAGGCTTCTCAGAAATGGCTGACGACACCACCCTGGTGGGTCTCATCTCAGAGCTGGTGCAGCTGCAACAACCTGGAGCTCAATGCTCAAAAGACAGTGGAGATGGTAGTGGACTTCAGGAAGAAAGCAGCCCTGCCCCCTCCCATCATACTGGGAGGCACTCAGGTGACCTCCGTGGAGTCATGCCGATTCCTCGGCATGACCATCTCCCGGGATTTGAAGTGGGAGCTCAACATCACGGGGCTTCTGCTCAAGAAGGCCCAGGGGAGGATGTTCTTCCTCCGGCAGTTGAAGAAATATAAACTGCCGAGGACCATGATGGCCCAATTCTACACGGCCATCATAGAGTCCATCCTCACCCACTCCATCATCTCCTGGTTCCCCGCTGCAGCGGCAAAAGATCTTGCCAAGCTGCAGCGGGTGATTCGCTCCGCGGAGAGGGTGATCGGCTGTCCCCTGCCCTCCCTCAGGTCCCTGCACGCCTCACCACCTGTCTTGGGGAGATAAAGGCATGGATGAACAGCAACTTCCTCCAACTAAACAGCAAGAAAACCGAGGCACTCCTAATTGGCACCCCCCACCAGGTTCAGTCTTCATCCATATCCCATCTCACCTTTGACGGCCAGGTAATCCCCCTCTCCCCCTCAGTCACAAATCTGGGGGTTCGATTTGACCCCCACCTGACCTTCAACACCCACATAAAACACCTCTGCAAGACCTCATTCTATCACCTAAAAAACATATCAAAACTCCATCCCATTCTAACCCTGTCAGATGCAGAGAAGCTTGTCCATGCCTTTATCTCCTCAAGACTGGACTACTGTAACGGACTCTTCATCGGGATTCCTGGCAAGAGCATCCAAAAGCTGCAATACATCCAGAACAGCGCTGCCAGGATCCTGATGAGAGTCCGTAAACACGATCACATAACCCCCATCCTTCACTCACTACACTGGCTCCCCGTCTCATCCCGGATCAACTACAAAATCCTTACGATCACCCATAACTGCATAAACGGACACGCACCCCTCTACCTTCAGGAACTCATCACTCCACAATCCTTCACCCGCACCCTCAGATCCGCAGGTAGCCTGCTCCTTCAGGTCCCCAATACCCGGCTCTGCACCATGGGTGACCGAGCCTTCTGCACGGCTGCACCACGCCTGTGGAACAGCCTCCCCATCCAGCTGAGGGCACCACAGAGCCTGGACTCTTTCAAAGCAGGCCTGAAAACCTATCTGTTCAAAAAGGCCTTTGACTGTTAGCTTTTTATTTAAATTTTATTGCGCTTTGTTTTTAAATTGTCTGTTTATACTATGTTTTTAATTAACTATGTTCTATTTTTATTCTGTATTTTATTTTATTTGTTTTACTAATAACTATTTTATTCTATTTTTTTAACTGTTTTAACCATGTAGTGTAGCACTTTGGGATCCCAGCGAACAAAAAGTGCATTACAAATCCAATCTATTATTATTATTATTATTATTATTATTATTATTATTATTATTATTATTATTATTATTATTATTATGTGGGTCTAGACCAGCTCTTTATTGTAATGGTCTGGATGTGGGTCTGGACCAGCTTTCTAAAACACTTGAACGTGCTGTATCCAACCAACTTACTGCTTATCTCTTACAGAATGACCTTCTAGACCCTAATCAGTCAGGCTTCAGGACTGGTCACTCCACAGAGACAGCCCTCATTGCGGTCACAGAAGCACTTCACTTAGCAAAAGCGAAGGGCCTCTCCTCTGTCCTGATTCTCCTAGATCTATCTGCAGCCTTCGACACAGTCAACCACCAGATCCTCCTCGCGGCCCTCGCAGGAATGGGAGTGGCTGGCTCTGCGCTGACATGGCTGTCATCATACCTCAATGACCGCTCCTACCAAGTGTCATGGAGAGGGACCCTGTCGGCCACCCGCCCCCTGCGGACGGGTGTCCCCCAGGGCTCGGTTTTAGGACCCCTTCTCTTCTCCCTCTACACTAAATCACTGGGTAACATTATCACGTCTCATGGCTTCTCCTACCATTGTTATGCCGACGATACTCAACTCTTCCTCTCCTTCCCTCCCTCAGATATCCACGTCTCTGAGCGGATCTCTGCCTGTCTGTCCGACATCTCGGCCTGGATGACGACCAACCACCTCAAACTGAACCTAAGCAAAACAGAATTGCTCCACCTGCCGGCCAAATCCTCCGCCCTGACCGACCTTTCCATCAGTCGAGAATGCAGCTGTGACCGCGTCCCCGACCGCCAAGAACCTTAGTGTTGTCCTCGACGACCAGTTGAACTTCTCTGCTCACATCGCAGCGACAACCAGAACCTGCCGATTCCTCCTGAGCAACGTCAGAAGGATCCGCCCCTTCCTGACAAAAGAAGCCACCCAACTCCTTGTCCAATCAACAGTCATCTCCCGCCTCGACTACTGCAACGCACTGCTCGCTGGCCTCCCGGCCACTGCCACTAAGCCTCTTCAACTCATTCAGAACGCAGCGGCCCGCCTGATCTCAAACCCACCGAAGTCGGCCCATGTCACCCCACTTCTTAGGGACCTGCACTGGCTCACCATTGCTGCACGAATCCGCTTCAAGGCCCTCGACCTAGCATACCGTGCGGCAAAGGGAACTGCTCCCGCCTACCTCCGGTCAATGGTCTCTAACTACACACACCCTCAAGACCCCTACGCTCTGCATCTTCTGGCCGCCTCAGACCTACTCCTATCCAAGCTCCGGGAGGGTCATCAAAGAGAAGTCGCCTATTCTCAGTCCTTGCCCCACAATGGTGGAATGAACTACCCACCACAGTTAGGACAGCCGAAACACGTCCAATCTTTCGCCGTCGACTAAAGACGCACTTCTTCAACCATTACCTGAATTAAAAAAAATAAAAATAAAAAAAATCTAACCCTAACTAACCGTACTGTCATGCACTTGTCCTAATAAACTAACCTACACTGTAGCACTCAACACTTTGATGAACATTGTTGCTCAGCTGATAGAGTTGTGCCCTTCCTGATGGCTTGTCGTACAGAACATGTAAGTCGCTTTGGATAAAAGCGTCAGCTAAATGACTAAATGTAAATGTAAAGGTCTGTATGTGGGTTTGATTGATTGATTGAAAATGTTATTAACAGATTGCAGAATGGGTACAATACAGTACAGCTCAATACACACAATTGTTAAGGGGATGCAGACCAGAGAAAGACTTTCGTCTTGTTTACATCAGGGTCCCCCATTTTCAATTCATCATTGAACCAGCTCTCTATTGTAATGGTCTGCATGTGGGTCTAGACCAGCTCTCCCTGCAACGCCTGCAGCTTAGTGCAGAACGCTGCTGCTCCTCTTGGCGGCACAAAGCAGTGTGACCACATCACACCGTGCTGGTTTCCCTGCACTGGCTTCCTGTTCGCTTCACGGTTGATTTTCTAATTCTGTTGTCTTTAAGGCATTGAATGGTCTGAGCCCCTCAGTACCTAGCTGAACTCCTTCATGTTCACACCCCAGTTAGAGCACTGAGGTCATGGAATTAGGTACTTTTAGATGTCCCAAGGTCTAGGCTAAATACTAAAGGCGACCGAGCTTTTGCGGTGGCCCCCAAGTTGTGGAATAGTCTGCCACTACAAATTCGATCTGCCTAGAGATGTTTAAGTCACGGCTGAAAACGAATTTGTTTTCATTGGCTTTTTGAGGCTTGTTAAACCATGCATCCTGTTGTGACAAAATTTGTGTGTATTTATTGTATTGTATTAACTTGTGCATTTTATATTGTATTTTTTATTTGTCTGTTCATTTGTACTGTGAAGCACTTTGGTGCATCTTGGGTTGGTTTTAAATGTGCTATATAAATAAAGATGACCTTGACCTTTGTATTTGGTTTCTATTTCAGCCAACAAATCCTGTAAAGTTGTGTACACTGAATGATGATGCAAGCTGGTACAAAAATAGACAAACAGAGTTTGACGTAAAATAAAAAACGCCACCTGCCAAATGCGAGTAGAATTCGGCAGTGGTGTGTAACTCTGTCAATTTGGCAGGTGACCTTTTGGTGACAAAATTTGGCTTTTTTTTGCATTTCTGTGCTGAAAAAAGGCACTTCCTGTGGTGACCAGCGGGTTCACCTATAAAACTGCCCTATATCTCTGATTGGACCCCGGGGAAATATTTGTTATCATTTTTGTAAAGTCGTGTGTCGAGAGATAAAGGCACGCAATTTCGCGTTTTCTCTCCATATCTCGGTGACGTGTGTGAGTTGCGAAGATGTCACATGATTTATGGCACATGTGTTATACCATCACCCTAAACACCCTATTCAAAGGCTTCTCAGAAATGGCTGACGACACCACCCTGGTGGGTCTCATCTCAGAGCTGGTGCAGCTGCAACAACCTGGAGCTCAATGCTCAAAAGACAGTGGAGATGGTAGTGGACTTCAGGAAGAAAGCAGCCCTGCCCCCTCCCATCATACTGGGAGGCACTCAGGTGACCTCCGTGGAGTCATGCCGATTCCTCGGCATGACCATCTCCCGGGATTTGAAGTGGGAGCTCAACATCACGGGGCTTCTGCTCAAGAAGGCCCAGGGGAGGATGTTCTTCCTCCGGCAGTTGAAGAAATATAAACTGCCGAGGACCATGATGGCCCAATTCTACACGGCCATCATAGAGTCCATCCTCACCCACTCCATCATCTCCTGGTTCCCCGCTGCAGCGGCAAAAGATCTTGCCAAGCTGCAGCGGGTGATTCGCTCCGCGGAGAGGGTGATCGGCTGTCCCCTGCCCTCCCTCAGGTCCCTGCACGACTCCAGGGCGCTGAAGAGGGCGAGGAAGATCATGGCCGACCCATCCCACCCCGGTCACAGCCTCTTCACCCTGCTCCCCTCTGGGAGAAGGCTGAGGATCCCAAAGGCTGTGAAAGCTCGACACAGACTGAGCTTCTTCCCCTCAGCCGCCAGGCTGATCAATGCCTCAGGTCCCCCCCCTCGGTACCCCCCCCTCTGCCCCCAAGTGACACTGGCACAATGACATTGACTGCACTGCACTAGTCCGTACTGGATCTCTGCACACTTCACTTTATATATATATATGTATTTTATTTATTGATTAATCCCCCACTGCACTGGTTTCGTTTCTTGTCTGTGTTGGTGTTTGTTTACTGTGAAAAAAGAAAGAATGCATACACTGTATTGCTGCAACAATTACCAATGTGTTTTACACAAATGGCTCAATAAAGGAATCTGAATCTGAATCTGGAACACAAAGATAATAGACCTTTTTCACAGTGGCCATTTTGACATGGAGTAAACACAGTTGCAACAAGCATCATTTAGGTGTGCTAGTAGTACCATTGTGCTTACTGTAATGGCTCTGGCACAGCTACACAGAACCATAATTAAAGTTATTAGTTACGTCAGTATTTACCCTGTTATCTATTGTGAAGAGCCTTCAGGGAGATGATCCAAAACAGAGTTTGTCCCCGACATAAATAAATTAAAGGTATTCAACAGAGTTATATTGTAAACAGCTCACGCCTATAACCCTGTATATATATACAGGATATATTCATATTTCCATCCAAATATCCAAATATACAAGAGAATTGTTGTTCTATAGTCTACAAGCTGAATACATTTCATGTAACCTTTGCATAACCTCCTAGGCTCCTACTATGAGCTACAGTTCTAATCTGAGCAACTAGTGGTCAAAGACTCCATTGGATACCTTTAATGCTCACTGTACTATTGCTATTCAAACTATTCATGTGTGAATATTGTGACAGGTGAAAACCATTGCTCTGACCTTGCCGGTGGACTTGACGCCTTTGAAGATGCACAAATACACAATGGCCCAGGCCATGAGGAGGAGGCCAAACAGCTCCCAGCGAAGCCCACCGGCCTCTCCAATGCCCCTGGTGATCTCCAGAAGCCTGTGACTGGGGGGGGGGGGGGGGGTGAGTGTACATAATGAGAGTGATTTTTTTTTTTTTTTTTTATCTTTTATTTTTTTCTTCCCCTTTTTATTTCCGATTTTCTCCCGTCCCAATGTTAGTCGTTATGCCAATTCCCAATCCCCTTCCTGGTCGTTGCGCACTCTACCCCCTACCGTCGGTCCGGGAGGGCGGAGACTATCACATGCTTCCTCCGACACATGTGTACCCAGCCCACCGCTTCTTTTCACCTGGCAGCGCGGACTCTCACTGGGAGAGTGTAACGTGTGGAAGGTCACACTACCTCTCTTAGATCCTTCCCTTGCTGTGCAGGCGCCCTGACCGAACTGTAGGAGTCGCTGTTTACAACGACCAGGACCCACCCTCGCCGGGTTTCCCACCCGCTAACACAGCCAATCGTGTTAGTATGGACGGTCGGCCAACCCGGAAGCACCACAGCTGGATTCGATCCCACTGTCCCACTGTGGTGGTAGACAGACGCTTAGTCCGCTGCACTACCCGGCCGCCCTGAGAGTGATTTTAAGATTTTTAACTGCAATTTCCTGTTGCCTTAGTCAAAGTCAAAGTCAACTTTATTGTCACTTCTCGTAATGTGCAAGACATGCAGAGAAATGAAATATTGTTTCCCCCTTCCCACGGTGTATATAAAAAAGATCTAATATAAACATAAAGTAACATATAGGACACTATAAACATAAAGTAACATATGGGACACGATGTACACACAATATATAGGACTATATACAATATAAACAATAGCTAAAAAAATTTATGAGTGAATGTATGAGTGAATATATAGAGGTAAAAGAGAACTTAGTGCAAATATTTTAGCAGCAGTGGTACATAGTAAGTATAAATAATAAATATGGCAGTAAAATACAATAATGGCAATAAGTGGCAGTGAGATGATAGATATGGCAGTAAACTAATATAATGTAAACTAAAATAATGGCAGTAAAGTCAAATGACAGTGAGTTTGTAAAGTGGCAGTGTGTGTGTGTCAATGGGGGGGGGGTAGATCTGTTATCAGAGGATCTCAACGTCTTCTTGTGACAAGAACCCCTGAATTATTACATAGGTTGCAGACCCCCGTTGAGTAAATAAATAAATGGCTGCATTTATATTACATTTACATTTACATTTACATTTAGTAATTTAGCTGACGCTTTTATCCAAAGCGACTTACAAGTTCTGTGCGACAAGACAGCAAGAAGGGTATAACTCTATCAGCTGAGTAACAATGTTCATCAAAGTGTTGCGTGTTACAGTGTAGGTTAGTTTATTAGGACAAGTGCATGACAGTAAGGTTAGTCGGGGTTAGATTTTATTATTTTTTTTTTTTTATCATTTCAGATAATGGTTGAAGAAGTGAGTCTTTAGTCGACGGCGAAAGATTGGACGGGATTCGGCTGTCCTAAGGGATTAGGGATGCTCGATATTGGCTTTTTTTACTGATATACTGATATTGTCCAACTCTTAATTTCCGATACCGATATCAACCGATACCGATATATGCAGGGTCCCCCCCCCCCCCCCCCAAAACGGAATAATTTCAGGTAATTAACATTACATATCTCTTGTTGTGTAATTAATAGGGATGTCTTAAATACTTTGAAGCTTCGAAGCTTCGTTCGATGGCACAACCTTCGAACATAAAAAAAATTATCGAAGTTAAAAAAAATTATAATAATAATATATTACTTTTTTTTTATAGTTTTTTTATTATTATTTTTTTGCCTCCAAAATCTTGCGCCTCCATTCCAATGAAA
Organism: Notolepis coatsorum; assembly: GCF_963971535.1. Classification (NCBI taxonomy): domain Eukaryota; kingdom Metazoa; phylum Chordata; class Actinopteri; order Aulopiformes; family Paralepididae; genus Notolepis; species Notolepis coatsorum. Next base: position 131,404,079 of record NC_140174.1, read on the forward strand.
CGAAAGTAAGCAGCGCCTCGACTCCACCTCTCTACAACAAGCACGTGGAGATTATCTGTGTTGAAAACAACAAGGACATGTGCAGCAGACATGTCGACGAAGAAGCGAAGCAATGCCGTTTGTTATTTAACACATTGAGGACCGGCCGTTGCCGTCTAATATGTGGCTGGAGGACAACGTTTTGTAAACAAACCGATGTACTTTTGGAGAGCTATATCTATACTTTATAGTATTGCTATCTCTCCATTCTCATTGTCACTTGAGTGCATAAACCGTGCCTTCATAATGGCTTAAAGAAGAAAAAAGATCCATCGGTTGGTTGTCATTTTATAGCGTCGTGAATATAAGGTTTATCGCACTTTTCGTCTCAAATATTTTCTGGGAAGCTAGATATGAGGCTAAAGGCTACTCACGTTATATCGAACGGCATTTCTGTTGTATATATTCGAATGAAATAAAACAAACGGCTTATCATCCAAACTATTACAGAGCATCTATGGATGAAATGGGGGCGGCGGGGGACGCCGATTAGTATTATTGATTAGCAATAGTGTGTCCGTGCTAGGGCTGCACGATTAATCGTTTTTTAATCGAAATCGCGATTTGGAATGATGCAATTATCAAATCGCCAAGCCTGCAATTAAAAAAATTCAAATAATTTTTTATTTTTTTTAACCAGGAAGTCCCATTGAGATACAAGATCTCCTTTGCAAGGTAGACCTGGCCAAGATGACAGCAATAACATTTGCAATACATCACACAGCAATAAAATGTGCGATACATCACACAAGAACATAATAAATGTGCATGTATACAATACATCACATGTAAACACAAAGCAGAATAGTCTACATGATAGTAAAAGTGTATAATACAGGGTAATACAGTAATTTTGCAGTTGGGACCCGACTACAGAAAGCAGCAACATTCTTCTTGTATTTTTTTTTTAAAATATGGTATAATCGCATCGCAAATCGCAATCGCAATATCTGTCAGAATAATCGCAATTAGATTATTTCCCAAAATCGTGCAGCCCTAGTCCGTGCAAGTAGCCACATTCACTGATCGATTGCTTGCGTTTTACAACAATGTCTGATCCGGCTGTAATTTGGGTGAAGAGGGTCCTACCATCAGCCCATGTGATCGCCGGCAGCATTTCCCCATTATTCATTGGCATCTGGTAGATCGATATGTCCATTGGCTGATCATAAATCCCATTATTCCAGGCTGAAATCTGCGCTTCGAACCGTGATCAACGGTGCAGGATGTTCGCTTGGGATCAGGCTAAAATGTAACGCCCATAGACTGTAAAAAAAAATATATATCCACTCGCCCACAATGATACTGCAGTGGAGCGATGGCGCCCCTAAGAGGATCTGGCCGGTATTGCATGTCGCCGATTTCAAAGAGGCGGGTAAATCTGCAGAGTCGATGGGGGATCTTGATACGTTTATTAATATGGAATAAAACAATAACAACTTGCCACGAGTTAACTCGTGGCTCTGGTCCTCAACGCATGGCACCGAAACCCGAGTTAACTCGTGGTTGGGCGGCAAAGTGTTAAGACTATGTCGGACAGATTTGTGTTCATTGTGCTACTTTTGTGTCCCGACCCATATAAAAATATGTCTTAATAAAACGTGCTTAATTGGGCGGCTAGGTGGTGCAGTGGGCAAGGCGCTCACCACCAATGCAGGAGACGCTGGGTTCGAGCCCAGCTCTCCGCATTGCTATCAGCTTGGCTGGTCGTTCATACTAATACAATTGGCAGTATTAGGGGGTGGGAAGCTGATGGGTGGGGATCGGACATTGTGGACAGCGACTCCTACAGGTCGGTTGGTGCGCCTGCACAGCAGAATCAGTAAGCGACGGGGGCGGCGTGCCCTCCCACGCAGACCCCCGACGCTGAGAGATCGCGCTGTGCAGGTGAAAAGCTGCGACTGCTGCTTCCTCGAGTACCGGAGAGGACACGTGATGTAAGGCTTAGTCCACATTGCAGCCGGCTTGTGGGAGGCATGGCCTAACAGCGTTCGAGACAGGGGAGGGTAGAATTGGACGATACGAAATTGGGATGGGAGAAAAATAGAAAATGGGAGAAAAAGTAGATAAAAAAAAAAAAAAAACGCTTAATTAAGTCGAATTCTGCCTTTGTCTCTATCAACTACATATAAATATTTATATAATTGTTTGCTTGATAGACGAAGGTTGCAACATAATTATGTAATGTCATGTCGTTGGCTGTGAGAGCAGCCCCACTGCACCCAGGCAGGGCAGCCGAGTGAAACCTTGTTGGCTGCGTCACAGTCACGAAAGGGGCTACTTAATTAATTAATCCAATCCACTTTATTTATAGATCACATTTAAAAACAACAAAGTTTACCAAAGTGCTGTACAAGTCCCACAACATAAGATATATAAAAATAAAAATAAAATTATAAATAAATATTATAAAAAAAAGAAAAAAAAGAAAATCTCGAAGCTTCGAATTAAAAATCGAAGCTCGGCCCCGAAGCTTCGATTGCCAAAAAAAGCTTCGAAGGTCAGCCCTAGTAATTAACACAACATTATGCATACTTTGACAATAAATAAAATAATAATTTGTTCTTACTTGCTTGCCTGGGTAAATAAAGGTTAAATAAATGAAAAAAATTTAAAAGAATTTGAAAACCGATACCGATATTTTCCGAAATCACATTTTTATGCCAATATCGGCCGATAATATCGGTAGGCCGATAATATCGGACATCCCTAATTTATATACTTTTATCCAAAGCGCTTTAAAAAAAATCTTCACATTTGACACATTCACTCACACACCGACGGCGGAGGCAACCATGCAAGATGCCAACCTGCACATTGGGAGCAATTAGGGGTTAAGTGTCTTGCTCAAGGACACTTCGACACGCAGGAATCGAACTGGGAACCTCCGGATTACCAGACGACTGCTCTACCTCCTGAACCACTGTCGCCCCACAATTCTACAGCTAAGACACTAGCGGGGGAAGTGAAACCTATGATCTCATACAGTATATTCCTTCATTGACCTCTAACCTCTTGTGAATGAAAGTGAAACTAAATTATTCCCAATTATTCCGGGGACCCCTTCAAGGATCCTGGGGGTCCCTGGACCCCACGTTGAGAACCACCGCCTTACATGAAGTAACAATGAATCCATGACCTTCCTTTGCCATTCTAAACAACAACTGTCATTACAAAATCAAACCGATAAATGACCAGAGGGACATTTTTAGTAAGGGCTTCTGTAATCTACTGTAAAAAAAGAATTTGCATACGCCAACTATACATACTGTAACAACTATTTCATCAATTAAATTATACTACAACTCTGTACATACATCTGATTAGCACTACCCTCTGTAGTACACATTTTTATATTTTGTACTCAGTTTAATCACCTGTACATTGTATATTGCTGTTGCACTTTACTGTTACATTTGCACTCTGGTTGGATGCCAAACCTCTTTTCGTTGTACTGTACTTCTGCTGTATAATGTCAATTTGAATCTAATCTAATCTAATCTAATCCAATGAACAAAATCGAAGTACAAAACAAGAGCATCTCCTCACTCAAAGAACTGCTGGCCGGCCGACTGCAGGTTGGAGGTGTTGCCGGTGAAACCGCTGGAGCAGTTGCCGGCGGCGTTCCAGGTGTTGTTGCAGGACTGCCAGGGCAGGGAGGCTCCGAAGGAGTTGAAGAGGTAATAGAGAGCCCAGCTCATGAGCACGTTATAGTACGTGCAGAGCACGAAGGAGATAACAACGGTGGCAAGGCCAACACCTGCGGATGGACAAGGGGGCAAGAGGCACCAAGTCAGAAGCCTTTCAATAGCAGCCATGCCACCGAGTGGCATGGTGATAACTACTGCATTCTGCTCTCTGCTCTGGGGTGGCTGAGTACTGCTCTCCCTCTCAGTATTGCAGTATTGTATGTGGACAGCTGTGAAGATGTATTCTGTAATGTTAGTGCATGAGTTGCCTTATATCTGAAAAGAAAAGAAAGGAAAAACATATACCTACTGTATATATAATTTTGTTGAATGCATTTGTTGTGCATTAAATAAGCATTTAGATATATTTTGCGAGTATGTTTTTTTTATATGCTGTATGCTTGAGTCTGCACCCACTATGAATCAAAATGTTTTTGACTTGAGCGGGTCTGTTCCTTGTGCCACATATAATCCTTACATATTATGATATGTATAATTGTGTACATATATATAGCTGTAATGTAATGCCCTCTGACATAAATATACTGTAGTAGAGTGTTGAGCCCCGAGTTCAAATGATGGCAACAGACTAATGCTAATTTACAGTACAGTGAAATACACAACGGTGCTTTATTCAAACACTATACTGCTCCAAATAACACTATACTTCTATACTGCTCCAAATAACACTATACTTCTATACTGTTCCAAATGACACTATACTTCTATACTGTTCCAAATGACACTATACTGCTCCAAATTACACTATACTGCTATACTGCTCCAAATTACACTATACTGCTATTAGGGCTGTCCCAGACTAAGGATTTGGATAGTCGACTAAATTGGCAGACATTTTAGAATAGGTCAACCCCCCTGAATGCAAAAAAAAATATTTAAAAAGTATAGATTTTTTTTTTATTATTATTTGGGCTGTGGGGGGGGTGCTTAACTCATTCATCGCCATACGCTTTCCCTATCTCTGCCGCTCCAGGCCAGATTAAAATGGTCACTTTCGCTGTGTTTCACAATGTTTGCAGAGCTGTGTGTGTGTGTTCTGTATTATAGCTGTGGAGACAATAGTGTGGCTCATTTGGCAGACACTACTTGTAGTCCAACATGGAAAAAAATATTTTGTTTCTACACACTGTAGTTTGTAGTTTATTACACGCTAAACATCGCCCATTTCCTAGATAATTCAGTCTTTTTCCCCATAGATCGCGAGATAAATGTGTTATATGCAATAAGCCCATTGATCCCATAAAACCCCAAATACTCCCAAATCAAAAAGGTATATACCATACACATGTGCCTTCACAAAATGATCAAGGGGGGGGAAGTAAGAAACTGTGATCGTTACAGAAACATGTTTCAGGTTCGGTAAAATAGACATAGGGGGTCCTTACCTTAGCCAGAAGGTAATCCAAAAAGAATAATTCCAATGATCCCATCGGCGATCGCGATTACTCATTTATATGTAATTACACGTGTTTACAGGACAGTATAGGTTTTGAGGGGAGCAGATCTGCTTGCGATTGCTTTGCAAGAGCTCCTCCCCCTCAGAGAGAGTCTTGATAGTCCAGTTAAATCATTGTCTGTCCTGATCCCTTTCTATCACAGTTCAAAAGGTAGACGATACTGCCATCTGGTGAGATTCGGTCGGCATTGCAATTCCAACGTATGTAGCTGTGCCACAGTGATTCAGAGAGCTCCGGCCGAGTGTGTAGAACGGGGATCAAAGGAAAAAGATCAAACGATCTAATAATGAGTATACTCATTATTGATGGCCAAGCGTTGGCGGCCAATAACGAGTATACTCGTGATTGGTGGCCAATGACTTAATGTCTGAAGGAGTCGACTGAAGCCTTCTTGTCCTCTGCGAAAGCATGCAATTGGTCCACTGATGGATACATCTAGATATTTGTCTAGTCTAGTGTGTTCATTAGATGGGTGAAATCATCTTTCAGTGCCTCTGTGCCTGTTTTCTTAGGCAGTTAGCCTCGCTGGTATACGCGCCATTAGCGTTAGCCACGCTTCGAGGCCTCTCTGTTTTTGAATTTAAAAAAAAATAATTATTGCATTTTTATATATTTTTTTGCATTCAACTAAGAGGTTGGCAGTCGACTACGGCTCCTTTCGATCGATTAGTCGACTATTCGACTAATCGGGGTCAGCCCTAACTGCTATACTGCTCCAAATTATACTATACTGCTATACTGCTCCAAATTACGTATTCCATACAACATTTCAACCGCTGCCCACAGAGGTTGAAACGTTATCTTATAACTTGAAATAAAAGGCTGTTTGGGGTAGTACAGTGTCATGGTCGCTATTATTCCCTTCATGAGTTTTCCTTTGAACCCAGAACCAACAACACACGTGTGCACATGGCTCCTATTTTCACAACCCCACAAACAACACAACAACTTTCACACATTCCAAAATAAATAAACTAGAACTGCATGAGGTATAGAGAAATGTGTGCCTGCAGGGCTATATTTGACTTGGAATAACGCCACTGTGTTCTTGTATGAACTGGAGGGCAGTCATCCAGTATATTCCTGGGGGTATAGAGAGCTCTTGTTCAGGTCAATGCACTGCAGCAGATTCAGATTAACATCCACACATGTGGTTTAATGGCCTATGCTGTGTTTTGCTCTTTACACAGTGCTTACTTTGTGTGTGTGTGTGTGTATGTGTATGTGTATGTGTGTGTGTCAGGGTTTCCGTTAGAATTTTTTTTTGCAGGTCTGAGTGTCCGGTAGATTTCAATCTACCGGATAAATGGGATAAATTCCGGTCAGAGTTTATTGAGCTTAAAAACAATTGATAGGCCTATATAAAGAATGACATCATCAAGGCATTTATAATATTTTAACTTAAAACTTGCGTATATACAGTCATTAATATATTCCAAATAAAATAAGTCCCTCGAGACTTCGTGCTGCTGCCGACTTGAGGTGTCGGTGGGCAGTCTGCCCGACCTTAATAAACAGCAGTCTGTTATAATCACATTTTTATGAGCTAACGAATTCCGTTATATTGGACATTTGTATTAATTATATCAAGCGAAGAACTGAGAAATTTGGCAGAGAGAGACGGCAACATTATTGTGGGTTTGCGTGATGTATATCTCCACCTCCCAACGACTTGGTGCTGGTCATAATGTCCTGTGAAAATAATTCCCTCTAAACACAATTTGATTATTTGAATTGTATTAAAATAGGCTAAAATTAAATAGCCTATGCGATGAACGAAACAATCATTACATTTGTCGTTGCTTCACCAAGCAGCCGGTCTAATAATGACATCCTGTTGTCAGCGCGAGCTGGCTGCTGATATATTTACGTGAAGCATGGAGCAGGCAGAGCAGAGCAGCGGTGTTTTTAGGTCCGGTCTGGAAACCGGTCAGCAGCGCCCCCACCCAACAGCTGAATTGCCAATGGCTGAATTGGAGTACTGCACCCTGCCAAGCCATGCTTCTCGCAAATATATCAGCAGCCAGCTCGCGCTGACAACAGGATGTCATTATTAGACCGGCTGCTTGGTGAAGCAACGACAAATGTAATGATTGGTTTCGTTCATCGCATAGGCTATTTAATTTTAGCCTATTTTAATACAATTCAAATAATCTAATTGTGTTTAGAGGGAATTATTTTCACCGGACATTATGACCGGAGAGATTAAATATGTCGGACTTCAACAGATTTTGCCGGTCAAATACCGGTAATTACCGGCTAACGGAAACGCTGGTGTGTGTGTGTGTGTTTCTGACACATGATGCAATGTCATGACATTTAATCAAATATCTAGATATTTTAGCTAAATATCTGCAGAGCTATGACATTTACATTCATGATGCTGCCCAAAATGATGTTCTGTCTTCCTTGTTTACAAATCACATCGTCGCTTACAAAGTGGTACTGAAGCAATATTCATTCCTAGGCACGATGCCGACGGGGCACAAAAGTTCACTGATTAGATGTGATCTGAACAATTTAACAATCACATTGCTCTGAATAACTTTATTGTCTGTTTGTTGTCCCAATAAAACCTGTCCTAGTCATACAAGAGGGAATATGTTGTGCTGGGTCACTGTGTGAAGCACAACCTCGACTGTGATATTGCTTTTATAGAACAGCTTCACTGTAAGGTTTGTATCAAGTAAATGTTTTACATTCAGCTCCTACTGTAGTTCTTTAGACTTCCAATGTCGCCAAACAACACAGTAAAAGCGTACTGTAAAACGTTTAGACTCAGCCCAGGCTTTTATTTGTTTCGATAATTGAACACAACCGCCGTATATTTGGGCTTCTATTTGGGACCAGCCATTAATTCCTTTTGCACACACATGCCCACCAAAAATTGGAAATACTATCAAATAGTTTAATCCAAAAAACGAATCCAAAACTCTGCAGCCCGACTGCTAACTAGAACCAAAAGGAGAGAGCACATTAGTCCAGTCTTAGCTGCTTTACACTGGCTTCCTGTAACATTTAGAATTGACTTTAAGGTCCTTCTCCTTACATACAAAGCTCTAAATGGACAGGGACCTAGCTACATCGCCAACACTCTAATAAATTACACACCAGCAAGAACACTGCGATCATCAGCTGCTGGACTACTAGAGGCTCCCAGAAGCAGTCAAAAGAGGATCGGTAATGCAGCCTTTATCAACTATGCCCCAAAACTATGGAACAAACTACCCCAAAACATCAGGGAAGCCAACTCGCTAGACATCTTTAAAAGACAGCTTAAAACCTATCTCTTTGCTCAGGCATTTCACTGATAGATATCTGCTACCACCTAGTGGCAAGAGGAAACATCAGGGATATCCTGACACAACTTGTATTTACCTGCACTATTCTTACCCTGCCTACTCTTATACACTGCCTATCAAATTCATGTGTCGGTTATTGCACTTTTTACTTCTTACTGATGACTATTTTTAAACTGAATCATTTTAAACTATTTTTATTATTTGCTAGATCCAAATGTGAAACACTGATTATTTGTATTACTGAATAGAGAGCCTATTAGGATGCTAGATCCTAATGTGAAACACTGTGATTTGCCATATCTTGCTATGCTCGCTCATGCCTGTATTTTTTATGCCCGTTCTATTTTAAACATTTTTGACTATTTTTAAACTGAATCATTTTAAACTATTTTTACTATTTGTGTTACTGAAAACTGTAAGCGGAGAGCCTATTGGGATGCTAGATCCTAATGTGAAACACTGTGATTCTACCTGTCTATCTTTTTATGCTCGCTTATGCCTGTATTTTTTACTGTTGTGAAGCACTTTGAACTCCAACCTCTGTATGAAAAGTGCTATACAAATAAAGTTATTATTATTATTATTATTATTATTATTATTATTATTATTATTATTATTATTTAGTGTATTACCTGTATATAATTTTTTTTAAATAATCGCATATCACAAACTTAGACCCGGCTTCTGATAGAAAACATGTAGCCACACCAGGCCAATAAAAGGAACTCTGCGTTTAATTGGGACTTGGCTATTAACCCTTTTACTACCACATTACAGAAGGTTAACCCTTTCACTACCACACTACATACGGTTAACTGTCGTGTGGTAGTGAAAGGGTTAACCTGCTGTATTGTCGCAGTGAAAGCTAATATTAGGCGTATAGTTATACCTTCATGAAATTTCAAAATAGTAACGTCAATCTGTTGTTGTAGCCTATGCACAATCAGTTCATGCCATATTCAACCATTTCCACTGCATATAATTTCAGTTTGTCAGCTTGATACAATGTTAACTTAGCATTGTATACAGCTAGCTAGCCAAGATGGCGAACATTCGCTAGCTAATGGTTAGCTAGTTAGCTAACGTTAACTACTCTATCAAGGCAGTTTGTTTGTGTTTCTAAATACAGTGGCAATTGAGTATACATAAAACAGATTGATGTTACCATTTTGAAATGCAAATATAAACTTTATTGTTAGCTTATTACATTAGTTTCATTGGCACCATACTGTATCACTCATGGAATGCCTGTTGGCCAATGACATGCTTGGTCAGAACCAACTATAGACAGGAACTTAACTTGGGTCTACCTGACAACATAAACATTCTAAATGGACCCAAGTTTACTTCCTGTTGCAGTGTTTGCTAATCAATCAATAACTGACAGGAGATAAACATGGGTCCAAGCTGTTCCCTAGCAACACAATCCCAAATATATTTCCATTATTTCCTCAACTATTGCAATAGAAAACAAAACATTTTAACAAGAAATAAACGTTTTTTTTTAATGCTATTGTTTACATTAATGGTACACATTGAAACCGCCTATAATAAACCACAGACAAACATACAATTTGGTACCACTCCTTGGTTCAAAAGTTCATATATCTTTTATATAGAGACTGTATGATATTTTGCAATAAATAATATTGGATCAGCTTGAAAGGTTTCTTGGCATTCATAAGTCTGCTTAAAAATATTTATGAAACAAATTACTAAAAAGAAAATAACTTTTTCTGTTTCCCAGAGATACTGATCTATACTGATCTACTAGTGTAGCTGAAAGGGATGTTCCATGGCACAAAAGAATGGGTGAAATGGCAATGTAAATTATTATTTTCTTTAGCAAATACTCTTATCTTAGTTGGGACATCACTGCCACTGAATGGTCATTTCCAGAAGGGGCTGTTCCACTACAGTAGATCCAGCAAAGGAGGAGGACATGTGATAATGTGATGATTAACTGCAGAGGCTATTTCCTCCAATTATCACATGTCCTCCTGACAACAGAACGAGACGATTCAGGTCAAAGAAATTGGCGAAATGCCTCAATAGGTATTTTTTTGTTTTGTTTTATTCACAGTGATATTAATGATAGCGAGTTATCAATGTCAAGAAAAGTTTCAAGCTGATCCAATGATTTATATTGCAAAATAGAATACAGTTTCCATAATAAAGTAGGCTATAGCTTTTGAACCAGAGGGGGCAGGGCCAAGTGGAGTCAGACAAATCTTAAAGGAAAACTCCAACATTTTGGGAAATTAGCTTATTTGCCATCTACCCTGGAGTTAGACAAGAAGATGCATACCCTTTTCTTCTCTGTGCATGCAGTAGGAGTAGGAAGACGTTGGGAACTAGGCTAATGGAGGAACCTACTTCCAGTGACTGACGCTAAGCTAGGCTAACGGTGCACGTCTTCCTACTCCTACTGCATGCACAGAGAAGAAAAAGGTATGCATCTTAACACTCCAACATTTTGGGAACCCTGGAGTTAGACAAGAAGATGCATACCTTTTTCTTCTCTGTGCATGCAGTAGTAGTAGGAAGACGTTGGGAACTAGGCTAATGGAGGAACCTACGTCCAGTGACTGACGCTAAGCTAGGCTAGCGGTGCGCGTCTTCCTACTCCTACTGCATGCACAGAGAAGAAAAAAGGTATGTATCTTCTTGTCTAACTCCAGGGTAGATGGCAAATAAGCTAATTTCCCAAAATTTTGGAGTTTTCCTTTAAGTACTGTGGGTATAGTTGGTTTTTTCAAGTATTTTTTGGTTTGTTTCCTTGTTTTGTTTTGTTTCCAGAACACTGTGAAACCAAACAGTGCACAAACAGTGCTAAAAGTTGACTAATCAACACACATCTGTATTCTGTGTTAAATGGCAATGGTGCAGTAACGTTCAGTAGCACTTATATAGCACTATATAACAAAGTACTGAACATTCTTTTGACTATTCACTGAAGTTTCCACTGAAGGCACCCATGAGAGTTCCAGAGATGTATCCTACAGTGTACTTCGCCCTACTAGCAGTTTTTCCCGAATACCCCCACGGAGCAAAGACAACCGAATGTTTGAAAACAAAATTGTCGTTCGACAGGATGTTATCCTCGCTGTCTTTCAAAAGTATACCAAAAATGTCCCCCTGCTTGACTTTGAAAATATTGTTTCTACTGGTAGGGGAACGGACGGAATGCTGTGCTCCATTAGACCCACTGTCCCTAACTGGTGATATAGTGGGAGAGGCAGCCGAAAAACACCTCTGAGTCAACACCATGACGGGGCCCGATATAACCCATCTGAGCTCCAAGATCAGTTAGAACCACTGCCCACGGGCCGCACTAAGCTCTCCTTCCTTTGTCATCACTGAGCTCTCTCTCTCCACAGATATAGTTAAGGTGGGTGTCTGCTCCACTGGTACGCTATATACACCCTAAGTGGCGTGATGATGTTTCAGTTATCCCTGTCAAAGCGTATCCGTCTGTTGGAATCAAAAGCTAAGCTAGTCCGGATAAACGGTGGGAAAACTTCGCCACCAAAGGAGAGGACCTGAAAAACAAGTCCTGGTCAGCTAGTCTTTGAGGAATATCTCATCACCAAAGTAGACCACCTGAAAAACAAGTCCTGGTCAGCTAGGCTTTGAGGAATATCTCATCACCAAAGTAGACCACCTGAAAAACAAGTCCTGGTCAGCTAGGCTTTGAGGAAGGTCTCATCACCAAAGGAGTAGCCCAAAACCTATTTCACAGGGACAATATGAGAAATCTCAAGATCGTAGATTAAACAAGACTGGAGATTATGCTTGTTCAAAGTTTTTAGTTAACTGCTATATCATGTGTAAATGTTATAATACATCTGTAAATAATTGTGTAAATGTTATAATAATTGTGTAAATAAGTGTAAATAATTGTGTAAATAATTGTGTAAATGCCAAATGTTAATGGAAAGATACATCATTCAACCAACAGACATATCTATGTTAGTTGCTGCTATGCTTCTTTCACACCATAATGATGTACTGTAACAATCCACACTTCAACAGACATTTCACAAAAATGCTATATTAATATGAATCTACACTCGTACATAGTAAATAGTACAAAGAGGACAGATGGAAAATGTAAAAAAAAAAAAAATAATAACCCTGGCAACCAAAACCTAACCTAACGCATAGTGTGTTATTACAATGAGGGGGTTAATGACTTCCCATGTGGGTTGAGAAGTGCTCTGCATACTTACTGGTGGTTAGTACACCCCCCCCCCCTGGTTACTAACCATCAGTAAGTATGCAGAGCACTCAACCCCCATAGGAAGTCATTATCTGAGTTGCTACCCCTGTATTATATAGTTCTATTCTCCCAGCCTTGCCGTCACAAGCCCTCTGGGTAATCAGGTTTTAATCCACTCCGGAAAACTAAGGAGACAATTGGCAAAAGCAAGCCAGAAACCAGTGAGCACACAGCATGTTTATGAGCAAAAATATATCAATAAAATGCTTGCTTTATATTGGCATTGCCAAATAGCCTGGGTTAGCGCCTGCAATTTAGAGACAGCCATTTCAGCCAGCTGTGCATTAGTGAAACAAGGAAGACCCATGAACGACAGAGAGAAGAGATTTCCACCATGTTTAGCTTTTGGTGCATTGCGAAATATTGATAATAGCCCAAATGATCAAAAGCTGTTTAGAGCGAATGCAAAACTTGTGTTTTATATATTAACTGCATTAAAAATGTATTAATGAATGGATTAATAGCATAATAGCAATAGAGCCATTTTCAATTACACAGCTCATATAACGAGCCATAACAACGGGTCACGGGGAGAAGTGAAAGAGTCTTTTAACGATACGCTCTCATGCTATGAGTAAGAAAGCAAGCAGCAGGACATTTAACCACAGTAGACATGTTGATTTGTGAACACATTGAGTCTGTACCATGTGTGCCATCATGTCAATCAAAGTCAATCAGCATAGAATGGAAGTGCAGGAAGAACTACCTTCTCTTGGCCCTCGCCCTTAGCACAGAGCCTTTACCATGGCAGAAATGAGCCATAAATCAAGTTTTGACCGGGTAGACTATCTCTGTCTTTGAGGAGATAGAAACTATGGAGAAAAGTCTTCAGTTAGAACAGCAGATAAAAAGCCTTTGCAAATTCAAACCTATAAGAGAGTTGACTGTTGATGGCTGGGCTCTGGTCTGCCTTGAATGGCTATGTGAGATACGAGAGGACTGCCAGTGGTCTGAAAGTCCACACGTTTTTTTGATGTCAAGACGATGTAATTAAATTACTCTACGTTTTTCTATCTGTTTAAAAAGGGGGTTTAACCCTTTCACTGCCACACTACAGAAGGTTAACCTTTCACTACCACACTACAGACGGTTAAGTGAAAGGGTTAACCTTCTGTGGTGTGGTTGTGAAAGGGCTAACCATTTGACGTGAGGCAGTGAAAGGGTGCATCTTCTGTATTGTCGCAGTGAAAGGGTTAACCCTTTGGTAGTGTGGTAGTGAAAGGGTTAACCGATTATGCAGTTTTACATGTCTGGAGTGTCACACTTTCTAGTCATAATGTGAATTATGATATGTTAGATTATGAAAGTGCCTTGTGGATGAAAAGACTGGCAAGAAATTATTTTCTTCAACCCGTCGGCTATAAATTCCATAATGTCATAAAGAGACCATCATATTGCTATTTGCTTGAGGATACTGAAACTCTGATTACATTTTTCAAATCATGAGGGAAACATGTGGACAGTAAGAACTCAATGGTCAATCACTCAAATTTGACTCCCAAATGTCACCCACAATATTGTTTTAGAAAGTCCAGAACATCAGTGCAGATTAATTCAACATTCCATAGATTTGTTTATATATTCATTTGAAGAAAGTGAAAATGCCAAAGATGCTGTATCCAGCAACTACTGTAATTCATGTTTAACAAGATCTCAGCCATCAACTGATCATGTGAAATCAATCATGCTTCGAGACAAACAAATGATTTTATTTCACAAAATGACAGGAATAGATCACAAAGAATACAAAACATCATTCATGAAATATTATACTCATTGGATGGAACTACTAACACAGTCCAGCAAAATGACAAATGAGTGCATTACAAGAAATAAGACCCGTGTCCAGTTGCATTAGAAACATTTTGGAGGTTTTATTAAAGCCTACCTTATCTTACAGCGGGGAACTCATACATCATAGCATTATACTCTTTTGTTATGTCTTGGATTAAGCACCCCAAGGACACTCCTTCCCATCAGACCGGCAAACACATGTTTTTAATAGATAGTTCCATATGGTTAACACTGTTGTCGGTTTGGAAGTTGTTTGTAAGGCGTTACATGTGATTGTCATGCCAACGAGCCTCATTGACACCTTTTAAGTCTCCTTTAAGGTAGACAATATTATTTAATGATACTGGGTATGGAATAAGATCATTCTTAAATGCTAAAAATGAAACTTCATTCTTAGGGATGCACCGATATGAAAATTTGCGGCCGATACCGATACAGATTGTTCAACTAACACAATCGGCCGATACCGATATTTGTGGCAAAAAAAGAATATTCTTTTTATTTTTATGAAACTACTGCATATTTGTATGCCTCTAAATGTTTTGATGAATTGAAAATGGAGGACCCTTATGTAAAAAAGCCGAAAGTCTTTTTCTGGTCTTCATCCTCCAGTCTTAGCACCGTTGTTGTATCGAGCTGTACTGTATTGTATAGGGCTGCCCCGATCACGTTTTTTGCCACAGATACCGATCACTGATCGTCTTGAGCCATATCGGCCGATACCGATCCGATACCGATCGTTTTTGATTTAACATTTTGTTTTTAAATTATTTTATATAATAATTTTTTTAATTTTTTATATAAAATATATATATTATATGATTAGACTTGTACTTGTATTATCTGCGAGACATCGCCACCACGCAACAAGTCAAAATGCTCGCTATCTGCAAACAGCTCCACTGTCTGTGTGTACTCGAGTAGCCTTCAGCTACGGCCAGGATTCTCCGGCGCTGCAGCTGGACCCTAGTATTGGTATAAATCACATTCAGCAAGCCCTCAGCTCGAATACGCATCGAATCAATGTTATAAGACATTGATATCAGGAGCTATCTGTAGCTACTGCTAGCCGGCTAGATAACGTTAAGACAACGCCTCAGTGAACTATTTAGTTTAGAGCTAACGTGAGCTACCGAGTCAACGGAGGTAACTTATCATGCACTCGACTATTGCTGGAGCATTTGTTGATATCAGCAGCTATCAGTAGCTAGCCAGCTAGATAGCGTCAGACAATGCCTCATGTAGTCACTGGGTCATTTAGTTTAAACAGTAACGTTAGCTCGGTAGGTACTGGTAGCCAACGTTAGCTCACGTCGCATCATGCACCAGACTATAGCAGACTGCGAGGCTCTTGTTTACATGAGTGCGGGAGGGGCTGGGGAGGAGGAGGCGGCGTACGCTGCAGGCAGCTGTGTGTCTGAGAGAGAAGTCAGCAGTGACTGTGAGATCTCCGCTAAGAATTGGATCATGTTTTTCGATCGGTTTTGACGATCGGCGAAAATAAAGCATTATCACCGATCACCGATCGCATATTTATACTGATTATCGGCTGATAACGATCGGTGGCCGATCGATCGGGGCATCCCTAGTATTGTACCCATTCTGCAATCTGTTAATAAAGTTTTCAATCAATCAATCAGACAAATGTATAGAAAAGCTTTTATTATAACCATATAACAAAAAAATATATTGTTTATGAAAATGTGTTAGCTCTATGCTTGACTATTATTTTAGGCATGGCAACAAATAAAATAATAATAATAAAATGAATAAATAAAATATTAAATAAATAAATAGGCTACACGTCTCTCTTTTTGTGTTACAAATTGTGCTCACCGATATGAACATAGGCCTCTTTACTTACTTAAAAAAGGAAACATCAAGAAATATGTTTATTTATTTATTATTCCATCATGCCATGTGTGTTTTTTATATATTTTATAATGCTCATGATTATTGCTGAAGTCTGAGTCATACAATACCCACTGGCTTTCATCTTCAACAGACTAACTTGACTAAAAAGACAAAAAGGTTTATGAGTTTTAAGAGTTTAAGAGACAGCACTCACTGTATCTCTCTCAAACAAAGCTCCATGTTCTCCAGTAATATCTCCATAATCTGAGTTTGCAATGCATGTGTCATGTCAGGTACAACAGAACAATTTTGATTGACAGTCGATTCTGCCAATTACGTCACACCGCTAGCACCCACCTCCTGCTGTTCTTACCACCAATCGGCAAGCGCTTATTCGTTTTTTTACTTCCGGAAAGTCCGCCATTGATTTTCGCGAGAGATCAACAACAAAGCTAATAACGTTAGCTCCCCGCGGCCCACGAGTAGATTACCAGCGCTCCGCAGGAGTACTAAACGAGGCATAATGATTTTACTGCAACGAATGTTATAATAAAAGCTTTTCTATACATTTGTCTGATTGAAAACTTTATTAACAGATTGCAGAATGGGTACAATTCAATACAGGGTCTCTGAGCAAAGGAAGGAAGTGAGAGATATGAATGAGTAATGCTTGCTATGGTCGGGTAAATGTGTAACTATATAACGTTAATGCCACAAAACGAATGCCTTTGTTAATCATAAGTAACTTTGATGCAGTAGCGTGTGTGTGGGGGCGGCGTTGTGCAGGTTGCTTGACTGAAACTATTTTTTTGACGCGACAAAAATTGACGGATATTTATCGGCCACTGCCATTGGCAAATTTTAGCTTATCGGCCGATACCGATACCCGACCGATATATCGGTGCACCCCTATTCATTCTGAGTGCTACTGAATACTTAATATCATGACGACATTGTAAATAGAATAGAATAGAAATACTTTATTCATCCCGAGGGAAATTTGGCTGGAAAATGGTTGCATAACAAAAATGGGGCTATCAGGTTTGTCTTCCACAACGGCGTGGAGGGGCTTAATACACTGAATGTAAAAATAAATATTCTAATATTCCAAAGATATAGAGTAAGTTTCATTTATTGGTCAAATGTGTTATTGTGAAGTGGCTTCAACCTTGTCACCGAGGGTAAAGAACACATAGCCGCACATGCTGTTGGAGAACAACAGATTTCAACCGTGAAATAAGCAAAGGCACAACATTTGCACATGGCGGACAGGATGTACTGAGTTCTGTTGTGTACGAGGCACAGGGTGGACACCTACAAGGACACCTACAAGGACACCACCCTGTGCCTCGTACACGGCAGACAAGCCCATGAGAGTGTACATCGTTGTTTACATACAATGTTAACTCATGGGGAGTTCTCGTAGCGGATGGGTTAATAATTTGCCCTTTCCCTAAAGGTTTTGTGACGGTTCAAATGGATTGCATACAGGCACTCATTGATCATATTCACACAGGGGACATTTTGCTCTTATGTCATGCTCAGGTTGGGATTCCTTTGGAAGGGAATCCCAACATGAGCATGACATGAGAGAAAAATGGCCACCGTGTGAATATGGTCAATACAACATCATTGCCTCTTTGCTGGACTGTTCCAGATCAAAACTAAAAATGGTTTAAAAAAAATAAAACAGGCCTACGTACAGTATGTTTTCCAGCGGCCTGTGGAGGTCACTCACCTTTTAATAAGGGACAGACTTTAGCTAAGGCATGTACCGGTCCCAACCGGGTGTACTGCCCGATAGCAAACTCCATGAAGAGTAGTGGGATGCCGCACAGGAACAGCATGGTAAAGTATGGAATCAAAAAGGCACCTGAAATAGGATGAAAAGACAAGACTTTTTACTAAAATGGTCTCCCAAGGTACATCTCACTGCAGGTTTGACCTGTAGAATAAAAAAGATCTGTGGAACACCAACAGTTAATCAGCAAAGTGACCCAAATTGATGGTGTTGTAGTAGAAGAGGTGGATAAGATACTATGCATCGTATGTATCGTTCTATAAGGTATATCTAGAGCCATATGAAATCCGTTTGATTTTTTTCCAAATTCCATTTTATTTTTTTCCAAATTCCGTTTTTTCCGTTTTAATATTTCAGAATTCTGTATTTTGCTTTGTACGCTCATTTTACCATCAGAAATAGTGTCTAATAAGTGGGAATGAATAAATGTCCACAATTTAATAAGATATAACAGTCCATTTAATAGGGCTGTCTTAAATACTTCGAAGCTTCGTTCGATGGGCATGGGATTCGAATATGAAAATAAAATTTGATTATTAAAAAATATAAAAATATAAATGATATATATATATTTTTTTGCAAAATCAACTCTGCCTCTCTTTGTTAACTACAACAAGCAATGCTGTTTGTTATTTAAGATGAGGTCGGACTCGGCACTGACAGATTTGTGTTCATTGTGCTGCTTTTATAAAGCCTCAAATGACGGCTTACAATATTTCATGAAAGCAAAGTGTTTTGTTTGTCTAAGATTTAAAAAGGTTTAAACTTTACAGCACTGACAAAGTTGAACAAAGTGCTGTACAAGTCACACAACATAAAAAAAAAAAAAAAAAAAAATATTATTATTATTATTATTTTTTTACAGTTGATTCCATTTTTATTGCTCAATTCCGCGATTCCGTCCGCGATTCCGTGATCGCGGATTTCATATGGCTCTAGGTATATCAGTAGGCTGTCAAACATGCATAAACTATACACCCCTTCAAAATATTTTTAAATGCTTATCCTGCACTTTACAGCAATTCTACAGCTTTTTATGGAGAGGGAAGCTGGAAATGGCCTCAAATGACTCCACATTCAGTGGTAAACTGGTCAACTGTGTCCAAACATTGTACTGTACTTTTCGGACTATAAGCCGCGGCTTTTCCCCCCATTTTTCGACCTTGCGGCTTATATAACGGTGCGGCTTATATGTGGACAAAACCCGAAAATCGAAATATTGCTTTTTTTACTGCATTGAAATGTTATTTACCGGTATCTGTTCCCTTATTTGCTAAACTTAATACAACTTGTAGATGAGTTAATCTTATTTGTCCGACAGTATTGTGTCCCAATGGGAGTCATTCTCTGTAGAGGTGGGAACTTAAAGCTCAATATAAGAACGGCCATGCACCACCACTCACAGAATCGAGAAAGAGCAATCAATCTGTCAATCCTTTCCGTGTCCGGGCCGGGTGAGGTTTCCCGTGTTGAGTCAAATTAAGCCGCAGGCTCCACTCCTTACATATGGTAATTAAACATTAAAACACATGTGGCTTATAGTCCAGTGCGGCTTATATATGTACACATCATTCAATTTAGCTGCTGCGGCTTATAGTCAGGTGCGGCTTATAGTGCGAAAAGTACGGTATATAAGATTAATACAAACACAGTACCACTTCTATTTACATTATATTATAAATAATATGACATCTTCCTGTCCCCATTGTGATGTACATTTGTATGCAGCTGATAATCATATATGCTACAGGCTTCACTCTCAAACTGGCAAATTTACAAATGTATAGTTTGCTTTTGATGTCTTCCAGATGTCTCTCATTAGCCACAAGCTTATCTTAAATTCTGATAAAAACTAAATGTATGCCTAAGTGTGAGCAATACTCCTAATGTTAGTATTCACACCCTTTCGGGTTTTCAAATTGCAATGGTAGAATCTTGTAAATTTTGAAATTTGGTTAGACTTTCTTTTATCACCCATGTGGAACGAACACCTGTCGGAAGACAATACAATTTAATTTAATTTCAAACCTTTATTTATACTCAAAAGGCAACTGAGGTTCTCCTCATTTACAGTCACGTCGAGTGTACATACAGAGTTAAGCTAAAAAAAAAAAGGCATATAAAATCACACAGCATATACAATCATAACAATTAGAAGTAAGGATAACAACCAATAAAACATGTACAACTTGATTGACAAAGGAGATCAAGGTTTTAAACTCTGCAACAGAGGGAAGAATCTCTGTTAAGCTTGGGGGACCCTGCTGTCGCTCGTAATAAATCGATCAATACAGACCGTATTAATTAATGTTGTGTTTCTTTTTCAAATGTAGCCAAGAGTAAAGACCCTAACCCTGTCAAAACAGCAGTCAAAGTGTATATTTTCCAAGGATTTTAAGCTAAATGTGAGTTTCTCTGAATTCTGTGAATTATCGGTGGATTGCATCGGAAAAAGGCGAGGAAATTACTAAATCCAGATTGAACTCTGCATTGGAAAGATTTGGCCCGATCCATAGATGTATGACCATAATAAGGCCATAATATGTAACATCCCACCTGGCCCTGCCCATGTCTCCCCACTCATGCATGGACTTCTCACCCCACCTGTTCATGGACAATTCCCCTCACTTGCTCTAGGACTACCAGGGGTGGGGGGGAAAATCGATACATAGTAGTATCGCGATACTTTGCGTGGCGATACTGTATCGATACAGGGACGCCAAGTATCGATATTTAATTATTCATAAAAAAGTTTAAATAATTTTTATTTATTTTTTGTATAAGGAAGTTGCATTGTTAATTTCAATACCTGTAATAGTCCTCACACACGCACACATGTGCATTCAGTTAAGTTGGAATATGACTGTAATACAAACAGTTCAGTTTGTCAGGTACATGCAACACAGATTACAGTGTTTACATCTGTCTGCTTGAGAAAATACCATGTTCTGCAATAAAAATGATTGAAGTGAGATGAACAGACTGAACTTTATTTTATTAGATAAAACAAGTTGACAAAGTTTTACTTTGCAGTTGAAAAAAAGTAATAAATCGCAATACATCGCAATATTAATATCGCAATACTCAGCATATCGCAATATATTTAGTATCGCGATACTATCGTATCGTGACTCAAGTATCGTGATAGTATCATATCGTAAGGCCTCTGGTGATTTCCACCCCTAAGGACTACCCTCACCTGATCCGACTCTCCTCATGCATTTATGTTTGTTTAGTAATCTATGTTCCTTTGTGTTCTCCTCTCGGTCTCCCTCGTGCCCTTCATGTTCCCCTGTTTGTACCCTTCTTGTCTTGTCTTGTGTTATCCGTTTACTCTTAAGGCCCTCCCATAGTCGAGCTGAGCGTACGTGGAGCGGACTCCGCCGAGCATACCTCCGCGGACCTCCACGTACCAATTTCCTACATGTCTCGCGGCAGTTTACAAAAATGTCCCACGCCGTTTAAAATTATGTCATGTCGTCGTCATCCAATGTCAAAATAAAGAGTCTAGGTTATCTCCGTTTCCAATATTTCGAAATAAAACTGGCAGTTCTACACACTTCATTTAGAAAAGCCATTCAAACTTCTCAAGTTTCTTCAGATGATGAAAAAAGACATGGTCCAAATGTATATGAATTGGAATGGATGACGATTAGCGATAGTAAAACTAAATTTAGCGTCATCTACCTGCCAACGTTTTACCGGACCAATCCTACTAATTTAATCATGATCCTGCCCTACTCTCACTTGGCATGGAGCGAGTGTTCAGAGTAAAATGCAGATCGGTGTCACATTAAATGCAGGTTGATGTCAACGCCGAGCAGTGTTTTGTGTGACACCAAGTGAGCGGAAGTCTGCGCGGTTAGAAAATTGGAGCTTCGCACTTGGAGTCCGCGCTGACCTCCGCGGAGTCCGGTCCGCGTACGTTCCGCTCGACTATGGGAGGGCCTTTAGTCTGTAGTCTCCTGTTCTGTCCCATGTGTGTCTTGTACACTTCTTGTCTTGTATTGTGTTTATCTGTTTAGTCTTAGTCTTTAGTCTGCATGTTCTGTCCCATGTGTGTCTTGTCTGCCATTGTTGTAGTCCTTGTAGTCTTTGTCAGTCTATTTCCCATCCCAGGTGTCTCTCGTTGTAATGAGCCCTAGTGTGTCTCGTCTGCCAATTAGCCATGTGTATATTAGTTCTGTGTTTCCTTGTCTCTGTGTGGATTCATTGTATTTTGCTGTCGTTTGTCGCTTGTTGTATTTGCTGTCGTTTCCTGGATGTTCTGTGCTCTCGTTCGATGTCTCCTGTATCCTCCGTGTTTGGTATGTGTTCCCCGTGTTAGTTTTGAGTTTGTGTGTTGTGTTACGTTTTAGTCCTCGTTTTGTTATTAAATACCTCCTTGGACTTATAACCTCATCCACCTGTCTGCAATTGGGTCCTGTCCTCACCACCAACCGTAACATAATAAGGTCATTTATAGGCCTGATATTCTATATTCAAATTGCATTATATTTCAAATTTCATGTGCCCGGGTGACAATTCTGTACTGTATCTACAAAAAAACCTGTAAATCTCCCCTTTATTAATTTGCTTCGATTTTCTGTACCCTTGATCTCAAGAAGGTGCTGAATGAGCTTCTTACAAGATCAATGTTTTCATGGTGTTATTCACCGTCAAATATGAAAATAAAAATGATAATTTATATTCTCCTTTGGTTCATTACAATTTACTCAAGCATAGTAACAGACACAATATTTCTGACACTGGGAATACATTCCCTGAGGTCTATAGATGTCCCTAGATACAGAGAACATGCAAATGGACCTTGTAGAAGTGGAGCAATCTTCCATTTACTTGGGTATGTACTTTTAGGCAGATTTTCTGAAAATATGGCTACAGAGGTTACTGTTAGAGTTCATTCCATGAGCTAGGGGCATCATAGCAAAATGCTGATTTATCCTGTTCCGATCAAACTCGAGGGACCTTAAGGACCATCATCAATTATGTCTGAATTGTATCATGGAGACATTCTGTACATGCATGCCTCTCCCTCCACCTTAAAGCCCCTTGATGCCATGTATCATAGTGCACTGTGTCTTGGAGATACATCTCGGACTCTCACTCAGTCACCATTGTATTTTATATGGGGTAAATGGGGTGGTATCATGTAACGCTGTTCGGTCAAACAAGTCTCTTTATTTGTACATGTTTCACAACATTCTCGATGGGTGGGAGCGTAGGTGCTATCCCCCCTCCCACACCCTCACTTGTGATTCTTGGGTGCAGAGGAGTGCTGGTTGCCTGTCCTCTGTCCTCTGGTGGAAGAAGAGGTATTAAGGCAACTCCCAGCCGGAGGGATGGAAATGATGGCGGTCGGAACTTTCCCCTTGAAGTATTGGTGGCGGGCGGACTTGTTAGGCGGCCGGAACTGACCGTAGGTCAGCGGGGCTTGGGACGGGTGCAGAAAATGGCAAGAGAGATGAAATCTCTCCGTTTCCATAGTCTGACGATGGAACCACCGCGGCTTCCTCGATGGAAGCTCGAAGGGAGTTCCTCGGAGTGGGGTCTGTAGAGGAGGGGTCTATCCCTTCGCTCATCCAACTTGGAGAGCCTGCATCCAGAGCCTGCACCTGTAGCCAGAGCCTGCACCACCTGTAGCCAGAGCCTGCATCCAGAGCCTGCACCACCTGTAGCCAGAGCCTGCACCTGTAGCCAGAGCCTGCATCCAAAGCCTGCACCTGTAGCCAGAGCCTGCACCTGTAGCCAGAGCCTGTACCTGCACCCAGAGCCTGCACCTGTAGCCAGAGCCTGTACCTGCACCACCTGCACCCAGAGCATGCACCTGTAGCCAGAGCCTGTACCTGCACCACCTGCACCCAGAGCATGCACCACCTGCACCCAGAGCATGCACCTGTAGCCAGAGCCTGCACCACCTGTAGCCAGAGCCTGCATCCAGAGCCTGCACCTGCACCTGTAGCCAGAGCCTGCACCACCTGTAGCCGGAGCCTGCATCCAGAGCCTGCACCACCTGTAGCCAGAGCCTGCATCCAGAGCCTGCACCTGCACCTGTAGCCAGAGCTTGCACCACCTGTAGCCAGAGCCTGCACCTGTAGCCAGAGCCTGCACCTGTAGCCAGAGCCTGCACCCAGAGCCTGCACCTGTATTCAGAGCCTGCAACTACATCCAGAGCCTGCACCACCTGTAGCCAGGCCTGCACCTGCACCCAAAGCCTGCACCACCTGTAGCCAGAGCCTGCACCTGTAGCCAGAGTCTGCACCTGTAGCCAGAGCCTGCACCTGCACCTGTAGCCAGAGCCTGCACCTGTAGCCAGAGCCTGCACCTGCACCTGTAGCCTGCACCTGTAGCCAGAGCCTGCACCACCTGCAGCCAGAGTCTGCACCTGTAGCCAGAGCCTGCACCCAGAGCCTGCACCTGTATTCAGAGCCTGCAACTACATCCAGAGCCTGCACCACCTGTAGCCAGGCCTGCACCTGCACCCAAAGCCTGCACCACCTGTAGCCAGAGCCTGCACCCAGAGCCTGCACCTGTAGCCAGAGTCTGCACCTGTAGCCAGAGCCTGCACCTGTAGCCAGAGCCTGCACCTGCACCTGTAGCCTGCACCTGTAGCCAGAGCCTGCACCACCTGCAGCCAGAGTCTGCACCTGTAGCCAGAGCCTGCACCACCTGCAGCCAGAGTCTGCACCTGTAGCCAGAGCCTGCACCTGTAGCCAGAGCCTGCACCACCTGTAGCCAGAGTCTGCACCTGTAGCCAGAGTCTGCACCTGTAGCCAGAGCCTGCACCTGTAGCCAGAGTCTGCACCTGTAGCCAGAGCCTGCACCACCTGTAGCCAGAGTCTGCACCTGTAGCCAGAGTCTGCACCTGTAGCCAGAGCCTGCACCTGTAGCCAGAGCCTGCACCTGTAGCCAGAGTCTGCACCTGTAGCCAGAGCCTGCACCTGTAGCCAGAGCCTGCACCTGTAGCCAGAGCCTGCACCTGTAGCCTGCACCTGTAGCCAGAGCCTGTACCACCTGCAGCCAGAGTCTGCACCTGAGTAAGGTGTAGGATATCGCCCGTGGATTTAGCCAGGATTTGCATTTCCTCAGGATTAAGTGGTTCTGCTGATGCAGTGGACAGGTACTGTAGGTGGTGAGGATGTTGCGATGTGCCGCAGAGGAAAAAGCTTTATCTGATTGCCAGGTGGAACAGCTGATGAGTTTTGTCCCCTCTACCTGTGTGAGCAGCAGGTAGGAGGTGGAGAGGTCGCTGCTTTGCTGGCAGACCACAGAAAATACTCTCCCACCACACCGTCCAGTATGCAGCAACGGCTTTCATGGGTTTAGGGAACGGGGCAGTTATGCTGCTGCTCATCTTCATCAATGATTGATAATGAGATATCCAGCGTCCGCGGATTGTCTTTATCAAGGGGAACAACCCGACGCATCTGGGTGGAAAAACTCCACCGGGTGTTCCTCAATGTGAAGGTCGGGGGGTGCATCATGGGGATGGCAAGATGAGACCGGTGCCCCTGCTCTTCTCCAGCGGCCCGCGGCTCTGCCAGCGGACCCGTGTCCCTAATGACCGTTTATCAGGTGCATTGAGTGGCATTCCTTCAGGGAGCACCTATAGATGCTGACGTCAGATAGAACCGAGCTTGGCAGAACAGGTTTTAAATACTGCCTTTACAAATGGAATGAACTACATAAAACCTTGAAATTGGAATATTTGATTCCATTAGAGGATTTTTAATTGACCTTTGATATTCTAAATGTTGCATGTAATTGTTTCATATAATCGTTCGACTGCTGTTTGGTAATCTATGACTGAACTATGCTCGTTTGTCCATTGTGATTTTTTTTTATATAGTATTTCTATTTTACACAGATCTCACTTGGAAAAGAGATCTTGAGCTCAATGAGACTACCTGTCTAAATAAAAGGAAAAATAAATCAAGCATTAATCTGCATTAGCTGTGACCGTGTACGTGCATGCATCTAAGCCTGCATGCCTGCACACACACACACACACACACACACACACACACTAAGGTTGCCACGGTGATGTGGAATTTTCCATGACTGATAAACAACACCAGTATTACAGGTGACACCAGACATTTTACAAAATTACGTTATACGGCTACAGTACATCCATCTGTAAATACTTTTCAATGATTAGTATCCATTTGTTGGACAGAGAGTTGACGTTAGGTGCTAATTAAAAAAGTGAAAGTGAAACCTAAAAGTAGTTGCTGTTCTCACGTTCAGATTATAATGTTGTTTGATTTACATGCTTGATAACATGTATAGTATTTCACAAATTCGTGTTTTTTATTTTAATGTGGCCACTAATATGCAAAGAAATATTCAAAATAACATACACCGTGGGAGCGGTGGGCAAGTAATGTACTCTGTGGAGCCTGAACACCAAGTAACACCGGTATCACCTACTAAGGCAAAAACTGTGGCTGCTAGAGGGAGAGGACATTTACATTTTGTCATTTAGCTGATGCTTTTATCCAAAGCGACTTACAAGTTCTGTATGACAAGTCAGCTGGAAGGGTACAACTCTTTCGCTGAGTAACAATGTCAAACAGTGCTGAAACTTGGGTGCTGCAGTATTGAGTGCATAGACATAAGCCATATTAGTATAGTAGGAGGAGTGCATGGTAGTATAGGACAGTAAGAAGGTTAGTGTTTATTTTTATTTTTTATTTGTATTTTTTTTCTTCATTTCAGATATTGATTGAAGAAGTGCGTTTTTAGTCGACGGCGAAAGATTCGGCTGTCCTAACTGTGGTGGTAAGTTCGTTCCACCATTGTGGAGCGAGGACCGAGAATAGGCGGACACTTTTGTGGACCAACCAAACCAACCAGAGTGTGCTATATGCTGGTCGCAGCTATGAGTCCTGGTCGCTTGTATCCTTTCGGCAAGCAACAAGCCCTTCCGCGTTGCTCTGATTGGCCGCACGCGCATGAGCCGCGACAAGCTCCTCAGCCAGGCAGGAATACTAAACTCCGCTTAACGCAATTTATACAAATGGAAGTATTGATTTCGCCGTAACGAATCATTAAAAAAATATACCGTTAACTGGAATATGTTGTTTCTTTACACATATGTTGGATTATGTAATTGGTTTGTCATGACAAACCAATAAAAAATCGTGAATTAACCGGTGGCTACAACAACACACAGTAACTACATGCATCATTGTTTACAATGAACGGTGGGGCTAATCGAAAGGACTGGACACGGACAAGTTAAACTAACCTAAAGTTAGTTGTTCACCAACAATCTACAGACACAAACAAACACAGAACCGGATTGTTATATTAAATTAATTGATTGCTGTTTAACGCGTCCGTGTCCAGTCCTTTCGATTAGCCCCACCGTTCATTGTAAACAATGATGCATGTAGTTACTGTGTGTTGTTGTAGCCACCGGTTAATTCGCGATTTTTTATTGGTTTGTCATGACAAACCAATTACATAATCCAACATATGTGTAAAGAAACAACATATTCCAGTTAACGGTATATTTTTTTAATGATTTGTTACGGTGAAATCAATACTTTCATTTGTATAAATTGCGTTAAGCGGAGCTTAGTATTCCTGCCTGGCTGAGTAGCTTGTCGCGACTCATGCGCATGCGCGCGCTCGGCCAATCAGAGCAACGCGGAAAGGCTTGTTGCTTGCCGAAAGGATACAAGCGTCCTGGTCGTTGCAACAGTGACTCCTACTGGTCGGCCAGGGCACAGGGAGGGGATCTTGGGAGATAGCATGAACCTCCGCATGCCAGTGAAACTCCTAGCTGTCAGGTGAAAAGAAGCGGCTGGCGACTCAACATGTATCGGAGGAGGCATGTGGTAGACTCCACCCTCCCTGGACCTACAGTGGGGCAGCGCAACTTTTCATTTGAGATATAGCCTATCTATAATGATGTATTCAAGCATGGGACAATATTTGTGGCCTATATTAAGGAATATAGTACATGATATCGCCATTATATTTTTTATCAATGTCTATTTTTAAAACATTTGCATTGCCGACGGTGCCGTTGTTAGTCAGTTGAGGCTTACACCAAAGGAAGCAACATGCAAAACAACTATTCTATTTCATGCTAGGAAGAAAAAGCAGCACTGTTTGGATCAAAATGTCAACAGGTTCACATTGTAACTTCATCTAACCTCGCCAGCTTTTTAACAAATTCCCTCGTCTTCCGCTGTGACCGATTGGCCACCGCAGCATTGGGAGGGGTTACGTTATGACAAAAGTTGACTCCAGTTCAACTTTCTCTCTGACCCAACGCAACTAAACCCATTTAAAGGAAAGGGTAAACGTGCGTTTATTCCTTAGTCAGCTCTTATATTAGTGATTCATAAATGGAGCAGCAGGTTGACACAACATGCATAAATGGATTATCCAACGTTTTGGTTGTAACTGGCTGGGTGATAATTCAATATGATAATTTATCATCTTTCAGTGGGATCATATCGTGATTACATCATTGTATTATTTATTATCAATTTCTTATTATAATTAGGGATGCACCGAAAATTCGGACACCGAAAATTATCAGCCGAAAATGGTTAAAAAGGCTCTTTCGGCCGAAAGGGTTTTAGCACCGAAAATATATCACCGAATGTCAAAAAACAGGGATACGTAACGTTCGTAACCGAAAGTGTTGTTGTGATGACGTAATCAAAATGCGCAACGTGTAACGTGAGCAGCTTGGCAGCTCTTCCTGCGTTCTGCAGCCTGTGATAACTAACTCCTCTTGGGAGTCGCGCAGTGGCGGCCGGTGGGTTTTCGCCACTAGGGGCGCTATACCAAATATTTTGTACAGTACAGTACAGTACCACGCAACACTCGTGATTCGACTCACGCTCACGGCAATGAATCGGCTCTTATGAACGAGTCGCTCAGCTGTTACTACAACAACACACAACCAGTCAAATAAAGTATAGTCTAGACTCTAATTCACAACTTGAAACACAATATATAAATAGAAAAGTTAGAAACAAAACTCGCCCGTCTACAAACACAGGCAGATCTCTCCCTCTCTCCTTCTCTCTCTCACACACAGCGCGACGTGGAATCGATTCGTTACACAATCAGACCTATTATATACCAAGAATAACTTCAGTATGAGTACAGGGCTGTACACATATTTTGCATATTGTTAAACGAGCCAAGGCTAGCTATTAAACTATCGATATGAATCGAAAATCTGGGACCCTGATGTAAACAAGACAAACGTCTTTCTCTGGTCTGCATCCCCTTAACAATTGTGTGTATTGAGCCGTACTGTATTGTACCCATTCTGCAATCTGTTAATAAAGTTCTCATTCATTCATTCAAACATAGACGATCTCTCTGTCTCTCGGATCAATCAAATCAAATAATTAACACATGTATGTTGTCATTTTAAACAACTCGCCATTCATTCATTATGCATCAGCAGCATCAGAGAGCATTTTAGTAGTTACATTTTCAACAAGATTGCTGCTATTTAAACACTTCATGGAAACGGGGTAACGTTAACCTTATGTCGACTGTAGTATTGTATGACCTCGACATAACGTTTAAACGTTAACGTTACTCCGTTCTATGCACTAAGTGGCCAGCTAAGCTAACGGAGCTAACAGCTAGCAGTAGCTGTAACGTTATGCGGCATCAGTAGACAACGTATCATGTATTAAACTAGAGTTAAGATCGCTAATCTACCTTGTTGTTGGCTTGTTGATAAAGTATATCCACTCCATGGCATTGTCCATCCAGCCTGTGTTGATGTCCATCCATTGTCCATCCACACTGCCTCCATAATATAGCTTGTTGTTAGTTAGCCAAGAGCTGTGTCTTTGTCCATTTTCGCCTCGAACAGCCTGCAAACTACCTGGCGTTCTATCGCCATGCTCTAAGACAAACTCTAACCTTAACCAACTTTGAAAGAGTGCCTAAGCTCAGTGTAGTAACAGTTGCTGTTGTTGTTGACAAGTCGAGTACTGAGTTGCATTCTCTCTAACCAACCCGAGAAATGCGGCAATGGAAAAAAACTGGCATCGCGTCGGCCAATCAGAGAGCGTCTCCGCGAAATGCGGCTATGGAAAATTCTTCACGGAAGTTCACGCTTGCTGCCTAGACCGCTTCAAATCGCGCTCGGATTCCAACATAATAGTCATATTTCAACGCACAACGCCGTATGCACTGATTGGCTGTGACGGAGACAGCGATCAAACTGTGACGCGCAGTCAGAGCGTTATCGCTTCTTGCCCGGGCGAGAAATACGAAAAAATTAAAAAAAACGTCACTTCCTGCCCATGAAAACGGTGTTTTTTTAATTTAGATAATAACGTTATATTGTGCATTGGAAATACAAACATACTTAAAATGAGTAAATATTATTCATTTTAAACATGTTTATATTATTTATAGGGCTATAAAACAAAAAACAAAAAAGTTTTTTTTTTTTCTTCTTCTCTCATTTAACAGGTGGGTCGGCGCCCTAGCGCCACCAGTGGCGAGCCGCCACTGGAGTCGCGCTGTTTCTATGTAAACTCCGCGACCGCGAGCAACGCATCCAATAAATGCGTCTTTAACATGCTTTATATCCTCGCCATTACTATATGCCCGTCGCGGTTAAAACATTTTGAACTAACGTTAGCGTTAAGCTAGCTAACGCTTCCATTCCTCTTTGACCCGCCTCTCGTAAGCTACGTCATCCCCCGCTAAGAGTCATGGGAGATGTAGTAAATACAACAGTCCTGTGTGTGTGTCTTTATGCAGATCGTTATGCAGTTTTAAAGCACCTTGGCTTTGTTCTGAATGCACTTTGTTGTAGTTATCCTACAGAGAAAAGAAAATGCACTTGACTTTAATGCACATTTTGTTGTATGCAAAGAGAAAATGTTTAAATTGTACAATCTTTCAGCAGTCAGTCTGGAATTAATGTATGCATTCAAAAGTGCTGAATACATGTTTTATGGGCCCATAATAGTGATTATTAATATTATTTAAGTTACGTTTTGCCATAATCATGTCTTTTGCCATAATCAGGTAGCTGAAAAAAAAATACATTATATATATATTTATATTAATCATTTTCTGCCTTTCGGCATTCGGTTTTCGGCCAACTGTTTCCTATTTTCGGTATCGGT
Source organism: Notolepis coatsorum (assembly GCF_963971535.1). NCBI lineage: Eukaryota > Metazoa > Chordata > Actinopteri > Aulopiformes > Paralepididae > Notolepis > Notolepis coatsorum. Next base: position 131,435,457 of record NC_140174.1, read on the forward strand.
TTCGGCCAAGAATTTCCCATTCGGTGCATCCCCAATTATAATCCAAACACATAACAAACAAACAAATAACAGGACTAAACTGTGAGAAACAGACAAGAACACACAATGACATTAGCAAACACAAGACAATATAAATAGACAATAAATTATGTTACAATTAAACCCAAAATAATCCTTCGCTGTAAACCCACCCATCAGGAGCTCTTCATTCTCAAGAAGGGAAATGGACAAGTAATCATTGTTTCATCACTGCAAACATTATGCAACCATTGATACAACACCATTGTCTGTGTCGATGGCATTAATCGCAGTCACATAGGCGAAAGGATGACAGTTTACAACAGTTAAAAGAACACGCCAACATTTTGGGAAATTAGCTTATCGTCTTCTCTAGAGAGAGACAAGAAGATAGATACCAGTTTCCTCTCTGTGCGTTCAGTAGAAAGCTATCTGGCTGCATGTTATCCTAGCTTAGCACAATGAATGGAAGCGGACAGTGACGGGTAGCCTAGGCATTGTCCAACTAACACCTCTCCCGAAGGCTACCCGTCACTGTCCGCTTCCATTCATTGTGCTAAGCTAGGCTAACATGCAGCCAGATAGCTTTCTACTGAACGCACAAAGAGGAAACTGGTATCTTCTTGTCTCTCTCTGGAGAAGATGGTAAGCTAATTTCCCAAAATGTTGGCGTGTTCCTAAATGTCCAATTTGCAATCCATTTGACCACACACATCTTGGTTGCATGGCATTCCCAAAGGGATTCTAAGTTTCATGGCTCATCACCAATTCAGAATAAACATGAATTTCTAGCCCATATTTACAAACATGACCAATTCAAACAAATGGCTTCCACTGCAATGCAACAAGGACTGTCAATGCAGCTCCTCCCTGCATGGAGAGGTCACAGGGTCAACCAGAGACTGGTTGGTATCGTGATGAAGTCATGATACCGAGATGTCATTAGACACAATTTTATTGTCTAAAATGATAATAACAAACGCATATTAACTCAAACTTCTCATATCAATGAGATTAACGTCGACTCGATTATAGGGATGCTCGATATTGGCTTTTTTACCGATATACCGATATTGTCCAACTCTTAATTTCCGATACCGATATCAACCGATACCGATATATGCAGGGCCCCCCCCCCCCCCCCCCCCCCCCAAAAAATTGAATATTTTCAGGTAATTAACATTACATATCTCTTGTTGTGGAATTAACACATTATGCATACTTTTGACAATAAATAAAATCTGAATTTGTTCTTACTTGCTTGCCTGGGTAAATAAAGGTTATAGTAATGTAAAAAATAAATTTAAAACCGATGATAATAATAATAATTTAATAATTTGAAAACCGATACCGATATTTTCCTATATCACATTTTAATGCCAATATCGGCCGATAATATCGGTAGACCGATAATATCGGACATCCCTACTGGATTACATAACCTGTGATTTAACATTTGTGAGCAGATATTGTGATATACTGTATATATATCGATAGAGAAAAAGTCTTTATAATTATCGTGATATTGATATCTTCCATATCTGGTTGCCTACGCCATCGCCGTGTGAGTGGATGGGTGAATATGAGGAACAAAATTGTAAAGCACTTTGGTATGAAAGCGCATCATTCCATATCGCCCAGCCCTATAGTTGTGTAACATACAAAACATTTGTGCCAAGTAAAATAAAGCCATTATTTATTTGTTTTCCTCTAAACAACAGTATGCCTTGAGTGTTATTTGGAAGTAACTTGCCATTCACATGAAGGACTGCTGATTTTGAATGTCACATGCTATTGTGTCAAACCTGCTGAGTCATTGTGAGCCCGGAGGACTCATGATAATGAGTGAGCATAATGTGAGGTCTTTCTTACATAAAGGCTGTGTGAAATTCTGTCTTTACTGTATTAAGAAGAATAGCACAAGACATTGTTGGTCCTTTTGCCCACAGCGTGCAGGGACTGCCGTCGTGGACTATGCATGGCAAATCACTCACTCACGGACTAATTGTAGTCACCCACTCACTCAGTCATGGACGATCTGGCAAGGACACATGTGCAGGTAGCGCTGTGGATCTGCACAGTTTTGTACTTGTTTTCGTTTTTTTTTATATTTTTGTATACCTTTTTATGAGCTAGTAAAATCTGAGTCCATCAATGATCACACTGAAAAAGTTGCCATTATTAATACATTTATGAAAAGCTCAACCTTTTCCTACTCCTAACTGGCACCATTCCTACCAATATGTTAAATATTATGCCATCTCAGTAAAACAGCCAGGCGTTCATCATCCATGATGCAGTCCTCAGACTGAAACCATAGCCAGAGAAGGGATTCTGCTTTCTGGAATAGGATCAATAGGGATATGAGGGAGGAAGCGTCAAATGAGCCATGACCTCAGGATATCTATTATTTCAGAATACTCTGCGAACAGTATTGTTGAGAAGATACTGTATGCTGGGATTTTAACGTTTCATTAACCAAGAATATTTTTGTCTTTGTTTTTATTTTTATTTTAGGAGGATATACAAGAATTTGGGGCTTGATTCAATCGGATTCCAAAGAATAATATATAAGAAGGGTTGGGTGGTGGGCAAGCACTGTACAAGAAAGTACAAATCACTACAAGAACTGCCTAACATGGACGTTTATATACAGTACTGTCTTATGTCCATCAATAGCTCACCTTCAGTGATTAGGCTACCTCTCTCTGAAAATAAAGTTTGTTGCATACATAATTATAGTAATGACTGAAGCCATTGTTCTGTGAAAAATGCATTCATGTAGCCTTAGCTCCAGTCTTCTCACTACATGTGACTGTTATTAGGCCGCTGCAGCCCGTAAAAGCCATGTGCTTTAAGCGTTTCTGCATTACTTGGCTCCATTGTGCACAGGATCATGTTAGCCACAGTATTTTATTCCTCCACGTAGTCTATTTAACGGAAACTGCAACTCAGATTACACTCTGGTAACTTACATGTTTCAAAATGAAGAAATATATCTAGTATAGAATTCAGATTGAAAAAAAGGGTTCAGAGAATTTCAGATAATCATTATTGCCACCCTGCTCCTGGGAACCACCAGAGGGGGAAAGTTGTGGTTCTCAACCCCCTCCAAAACCCATACTGTCACAGGACGATTTGGAGTGTGTGTGATTGATTGAAAACTTTATTAACAGATTGCAGAATGGGTACAGTACAGTACAGCTCAATACATACAATTGTTAAGGGGATGCAGACCAGAGAAAGACTTTCATCTTGTTTACATCAGGGTCCCCCATTTTCAATTAATCATAACATATGACATACATGACATACAGATAGACAGTACTGCTACATCTATACATTTATGACATATCAGATTTGCAAATACAGTATGGTTTGTGATACCAAAAGAGTCCAGAAAAGAGAGTATATACATTTGACGTAGAAACTGTACATTGGAGGGTATAATAATAATATAATAATAATAATAATAATAATAATAATAATAATAATAATAATAATAATAATAATAATAATAATTTAGGACCTGCTCCGAGGTCATCAATTGGCACACATGCGATGCATGCATGCAATTCGTATCTGCGATTAACCCATCCCGTCTTCCTTCACCCCCAAGGGCAGCCGGGAGCAGACAGGCATCAACGTGAGCCGCGCCAGGGGACCAATCCAAGTGCTCCTGTCCGTCTTCGTCAAGGACGCCACAGCGTTAGCGATCTTGTTGTTGTGCATGTTTTTCCATTGGGTTTATCTTATCGGGGGGGAAACCCTTGCGAGCACGGGGAGAACATGCAAACTCCACACAGAAAGGCCTGGGAGATACCCCACCTGGGTAACTGGCATCATGGAAACCTGGTCCCCAAGCGGGAATCGAACCCTGGACCTTCTTGCTGTGAGGCGACAGTGTTAACCACTACACCACCGTACCGCACGGGTAGGTGGGGGGGGGGGGGGTGGGGGGGTTGTACATTGGAGGAGGTTGGGTGGGTGGGGTGGGACACTGTACAGGTCTGTACAACCAAAACTGTACATTGGAATATTGACAAAACCATACTTGGTCATTTACTGTACATTGGGTTAGGACATTTACAGGGGCCAGTTTCGAATTGCAGTCTCCTGTAGGAGTTCTTTGAGAGCTTTGGGTAGGGCGTTCCACATTGATGTGGCATAATTGCGAAACGTGTTTAGTCCCTTGTTTGAGCCGAATCTGGGTTTAACATGATTTGTGGAGCTCCCTCTGGTGTTGTGATCGTGGTATTCACTGACCTTTGGGAAGTATTTTGACATGTACATGGGTACCTTGGTCGTGTAATGAATCTTTTAGACCAGGCCCATTGCAAGTTGCTGTACTCTGTCGTCTACTCTAAGCCATCCTAGTTTGTCAAAGTGGGCAGGGGTGAGGAGTAAGGTCTAGGAGTAAGGTCAAGCAGTAGTCTGACCAGTTTGTTTTGAGATGTTTGTAATTTTGTTTTTAGCGCCTTTGATGTGCTTTGGTACCATGAGGTGCAAGCATAGTCGTAGTACCCTTGAATGAGTGCTCCTGCCAGAGTCTTCAGGGTATTCTTGTTTACCAGTGAGGAGATCCGGTACAAGAATCGAGTTCGTTGGTTGACTTTTTTTTATTACATTGGATGCCATTTTGTCACAGGAAAGATTTGCCTCTAGGATGGAGCCCAGGTAGGTAATTTCTTCTTTCCTTGTGACAATATTGTCACCCACTGTAACTGAGAAGCCGTCGGTCTTGCTGAGTTTGTTATTTGAACCGAAGAGAATGGACTCTGTTTTGCCCATGTGTAATGATAGTTTGTTATCAGCGAGCCATATGCAGATTTTGCCTAGTTCCGAGCTGAGGGTTTTTTCAACCTGTAACTTGTTCTTGTCAGAGACCAGCAGGGCTGAGTCGTCCGCAAACAGGAACAAGTTGCAGTCACAAGCTGACGACATGTCATTTGCATAAATTAGGAACAGTAGCGGACCTAGTATGCTTCCTTGTGGAACACCACAGCTCACTGTGAGGGGGTGGGATAGGGTACCGTTTACCTCCACCATCTGTTCTCTCCCCTCCAGGTAGGATTGCATCCAGCTCACTGATAGGCTATCAAAACCAATTGCTTTTAGCTTGTCAAACAGAATGGTGTGATTGACAGTGTCGAAGGCCTTTTGTAGGTCCAGCATGACCATGCCGCAGTATTTGCCCGCGTCCACCTCTTGTTTGATGTGGTCGTTTAAATAGAGAAGGCATTGGAGTGGGATGTTCTGAAGCCAGATTGGAATTCGTAGATTAGATTTTTTTTTCACAAGGTACTTTTCGACCCGTTCGTATACAATTTTTTCCATGACTTTCGAGATGGAGGTAAGGATAGAAACAGGGCCGTAGTTGCCTGGGTCTAATTTACTGCCCTTTTTGTGCAGGGGTGTTACTCTCGCAATTTTGAAGTCCTTGGGGACGTGTCCCTGTTTTATAGAGAGGTTTATTATGTGTGTGATGACTGGGGTGATGGCGGCTGCTGGAGGGGATGTTGTCATGGCCAGTGGCCTTGTTCGGTTGGAGGGCGCTCAGTTTTTTGAGTACATCATCTGTTGTTACCATTTCCAGTTTGAAGTCATCTTTGTGGACCCCTAGGTTCTTGTAGTATGCTACTATGTGTTCTACCCCATAATGCCCTGAGTGGGAGGGTAGTTTGTTTACCAGTGTTGTGGCTATGTTTGTGAAGAAAATGTTTAAGTAATTGGCTACATCCAGCTTGTCTGTGATGAGCGTGTTGTCCGTCTTTATGTTTATGTTTGAGAATCTGGTTAAGTTTTTTACTGCAGCCTAGTTGATTATTGAGTAATTTCCAAAGTTCACATGATTTGTTTTTGTTTTCCTCAGTTTTGTCATTGATGAAAATTTTTTTTTGCTGTTTTGATCATGGAGTTTACGTCATTTCTTAGTCCGTTTCTTTCCAGTTTGAGTTCAGTCACGTGGGCTTGGAGTTCACTGCTCTTGCTTTTGGTAAGCTTTGACTGACTTTTACGAAACTCAAGAGCATTTTTTGTCTCTGGTTTTCATAGCGGTCAGTATTTCAGTGTGTGTGTGTGTGTGTGTGCATAGATTTAGGGGGGTTACAGGGGACATGTCCCCCTAAAAAAAGAGGTACACTTGTCCCCCTGAAAAAATATAGCTAATATGAAAGACAACCCCTCCACAAAATATTTGAAAACAATATAGAATGCCTGAGAGCCTTACTGCATTATATTTGTGTCAGCGGGTACCTTACATAAATAAAGACATTTCGACCATAAATTGATGCAGAAAATGCACAAATCGGTGCATAAAGTGTAGCTAAGTGAAAAGTAAAATCGCTACTTTTTCATAAGGGACTGCATGCTCTTGCACTTTAAAAAGCTTGTATTTGTATTTTATAGTTTGCATTTTGTACTTCACTTTGTACTTTAGGTTGTACTTTAGTTTGTATATTGTATATTTTGTATAGTGTTAGGCCTTTATTCTTTTTACTGTATAAAGCCCAATCTCAGGGGGCTCATACAGAACCAACCATTTCACTGTAATGTTGTAACTGACTCACTATGAATTGAATGTAAACAAGACAAACGTCTTTTATTGAGCCGTACTGTATTGTACCCATTCTGCAATCTGTTAAATAAAGTTTTCATTCATTCATTCATTCATTCATTCATTCATTCATTCATTCATGTACATATTATTTTACAAATTAGAAAAAGATTTAAGCAGAAATTACCATGCTACTTTTTCGTAAGGAACTGCTCTGTAACGAGAGCGACTGTTACTCTTGTATATATGGTATTGATTGAAAACTGATGCAGAATGGGTACAATATACAGTATACATATGAACAGTAGCCAGACTTTATTCTTGAAGGCAGCCCTAATAAACATTCTGTATTATTACTGTTTGTGTCCTCCTACCTCCACCGCTCCTGTAGCACAGGTACGGGAACCGCCAGACATTCCCAAGTCCCACCGCGTACCCCACCGATGCGAGGATGAACTCCAGCCGCCGGCCCCATGTCGCTCGGACCGCTTTCACCTCCTCTACCTTGTTGGGAATCACAAGCTGTAGAGGCGACTTCAGTGCAACATCTTTCTCATTATACACTTCACTGTGAGCGACCGTCTTGGCATTCGATGCTGTGTTTTCGGCCCCGACTCCCATTGTAGCCCTTTAACTGTGGGGCTGGTAGAATAACTAAGGGTATTAATAAAAGACCTTATTAAACCAGACAATAATGCAAAGTATGAGCCTGTATTCAGACCTTCACGCGCGAAATAAAGACTGTGACATGAACACACCGTACGGGTGTGCACGGCGATAGGGTCGTTTGCGTTATTCTCCTCAAATCGAAAAGACAGTAAAGCTATAATAATAAATGCGTTCTAGTTCCGTGTGATCAATAATCGATCTGTTTCGCTCGTGCGGCCGCGTGCTCTGTCGCTCCTCAGCCCTTTGTGATGTCATACCGGCTTTTATGTATCCTCTCCTCCTGGGTTACACAATTCTTTGGTGGGTAGAGTAACCCGCCCATGCCTCGTCTATTAGTAGCCCAGCTCTGCCCTTTTCTACGGGTATGTTCGTTTCTTGACCCGGTAGATTTTTTTTATCTTAGGTCTACGTAGTTTTACGTCAGCACGTCCGGGCGGGGAAGTGAAAAGCCAATCAAACCGGCCCGTGTTGAAAATCGAACGGTTTCAAAGTTCGCTGCTCCCTCGTCGTTGTTCGAATCCCGTCAACCAACCGGTTGATTGATTGATTGATTGAAAAGTTTATTAACAGATTGCAGAATTGGTACAGTACAGTACAGCTCAATACATACAATTGTTAAGGGGATTGATTGATTGATTGATTGATTGATTGATTGATTGATTGAAAACGTTATTAACAGATTGCAGAATGGGTACAGTACAGTACAGCTCAATACATACAATTGTTAAGGGGATGCAGACCAGAGAAAGACTTTCGTCTTGTTTACATCAGGGTCCCCCATTTTCAATTCATCGTTTATATGACATACATGACATACAGATAGACAGTAGGCCTACTGCTCCTACATCTATACATTTATGACATACCAGATTTGCAAATACAGTACTGTTTTGTTTGTGATACGAAAAGAGTCCAGAAAAAAAAGTATATACATTTGATGTATAAACTGTACATTGGAGGAGGTTGGGTAGGTGGGGGTGGGGGGTACTGTACATTAGAGGTGGTTGGGGGGGGGGGTTGGGTAGGAGGGGTGTTGTGGGTGGGGGACACTGTACAACTGTACAAGCAAAACTGTACATTGGAATATTGACAAGACCATACTTGGTCATTTTTACTGTACATTGGAGGGGGTTGTGTTAGGACATTTACAGGGGCCAGTTTCGAATTGCAGTCTCCTGTATGTGTTCTTTGAGAGTGTTTTTGAAAGTGGGTATGATTCACATTCCTTTACAGCTTTGGGTAGGGCGTTCCACATTGATGTGGCATAATTGCGAAACGTGTTTAGTCCCTTGTTTGAGCAGAATCTGGGTTTAACATGATTTGTGGAGCTCCCTCTGGTTTTGTGATTGTGGTATTCACGTGGTCAGGCGACAGACGGCTGTTTCTTGACCTAACCTGGGCAACAAAGGTCAAAGAGGATCATTAAGTCAGGGGCACCGTATGTATATGTATAATCAGTGATGCGTTCTTCATATCAACTATGGTTGCACTCGCGCTAATGACGCCACGTGCACGCACGCTCATGGGTGCGTGCGCGCGCTCCTGCGCATGCGCATAAATGTTCCCTCGCTTAAGCGCAGACTAAAGACGGTGCCTAATTGCCTCTACGAATGGAATGTAACACATTTCATTCACAAGTTCTGTGTGAATGTATCTGAGAACGTATTTAACACACCTGACGACCGGCGCTATTGATATGCAAAGTAGGCCAGGTGGGTGTTAAAGTTATGTGATGTATACGATTGCATGTAACTGTCTAACTGTCTAACTGTTTCCACAAGAGGGCGCTATAGGCGGAGCTATTGACGCTGGCGCCAGGTAAGAGGGTATTTAAGGGATCGTTCCCTCCTTCTCTGTCTCTTCCCATCTACCTCTCACAGAGAGGTCTCATGTACTATTGCTCAATGTGATAATAAACCACGGCGATTAAAGGCTGAAGTGAGAGGACCTTGTCGTCATGACCAAGTTATTGTCGCCCCATAAGTGACTCTGTCAACAGTGCGTGTGCGCGCACGCGCTTCTGCTCACAAAACTTTGGCTGCACTGCGTGCAACCCCGTCCCATGAGGAACGCATCACTGTGTATAATGTATATATATATATATTCTCTCCCCACCGTATGGATATTTCTCTCCCACCCACCCACCCCCTCCTAATGTACAGTTTCCTCCCCATCATATGTATATAATCTCTGTTAGGATCTATGGGTAACAGTACTGTATATTTGCATATAGTATATATCACAAATGTACAGTACTATATAACTGTATGTCATGTATGTCCCTATGCCATAAATGTCATGATGTCATGTATGTTGTGTATGTCATAAATGTGAATTGGAGGACATTTTCAGTCCCACCCATGAAATTCCAAACAATCCATGCACAAAATACTAAAACATGCACTTGTTATGTAAATTGTACTTGTCCTGAGACATATTATGGTTGTGGAAAAAGTTGTTCCAAAATATTATTTAAAATACCAAATAGCTCTTGAACACCCCCTAAAATGGCACTTTTCTCTTGTCCCACCTTCTTGATGACCAACTGGCATGTCCAATATAACATTTAAATTTATGTTTTAAATATACTTTTTTGGTATTAGATTGTTGATATATGTCTTTTGTAATTATAAAAACAATTTGTTTATTCATCAACATATTTTAAATAATAGTAATTATGCACTGAAGTTGTGTCCCACAACATGTGTGCAACCCTGTTACCGAAACTTCACCTGATAGAGGGAAAAAAATAAAAACAGTGAGTCACATGACACAGGAAATGACATCATCAAGCCATCTGCTAACGAAATGGCTAGACCAAAGGTAAGTCCTGTCTTCTACTTTTTATATTTTTCTAATCTTTTCAGCCTTGATTGACTGTGTCACTCTAGCCAACGCAACCCTGTTACTCATATTATCACAATAAGACACATTTATTTTAAATGTGTCTTTCTTTATTCATATAACTATGTTTAACCTTGACATTGACAGTAACTTACATTCCTCAGCTAGCATATTTTCCTGAGGTAAAAGCTAACATTAGCATTGATTTGCAACCCTGTTACTTGCAACCCTGTTACTATAATTAGAGTAACAGGGTTGCACTGACTACAGTAACAGGGTTGCATCTCCTTCAGTTCAGCAGTATGTCTTTACAGAAGTAGAACATGAACATGTGTAATTACTCACATTTCTTTGTAATTATTATATGTCTTGTTCCATCTGTAACTAACTGTACTTACGTGTACTAGTAACAACTATGTTATTAGTGCCTAATAGTAGTGAATGCAGACTTAATGTAAGGTGTTACCCAAATCATTATTTTATCAAAGGTTAATAGACATTTAGTTTGAAATGTAATTGATTTCTTCCACACCATTGTCATTGAGCACTGCTGAAAAGCAGAGGTGCTACTGTGCCAGGCGTGATGCTGATGAACAGAGGAGACAGCAGTACTTAGAAAAAGAGAAAGAGAAGTGGAGAAAATATGTAGAAACAGGGAAGAAGAAAAGGCAAAAAGACTGCAGTATGAGAGAGCAGCGTGCCCAGCGTAAAAGATGGAAGAAGGCTCATAAGAGGAGTGATGCCAGGAAAAGTGTACTTGAAGGTTTGAACACCCCTCCAGTCAGCCCTGATGCCCCAGTCAGTCCAGACGTTCCAATCAGGACAGAATCCCCAGTCAGCTCTCAAACTGGGACTTCAAGCTCAGGACACAAGTTTAGGTCATTGAGGATATATATTTAAGTAAAGAAAGGTGAATTAACGTTATCTGTAGAATGAACAGTGACATTTTTTTTCATTAAATCTTTTACAAAGCATTGTAAAGTGCTTTGGATAAAAGTGCTATACAGTAAATGCACCATTTACCATTTAATTTACTTGATTATGTACTCAGTAATTATTAGGCCCATCTAATCCTGGTAATTACTTTGTTTGGTGCAAAACTACAATTGGGAAAAAGTCCATGCAAGTGAAATGATTATGTGACAATGTATTTATGTTTATTTATTTCTTTTAGGCAACGTGATGCTGGGAGAAGAACATTGAGGGCTACCAAAGCAAAGTAACAAATATTGCTGTTATCGCTGATAACAAACTATCATTACACATGGGCAAAACAGAGTCCATTCTCTTCGGTTCAAATAACGAACTCAGCAAGACCGACGGCTTCTCAGTTACAGTGGGGGACAATATTGTCACAAGGAAAGACAAAATTACCTACCTGGGTTCCATCCTAGAGGCAAATCTTTCCTGTGACAAAATGGCATCCAATGTAATAAAAAAAAGTCAACCAACGAACTAGATTCTTGTACCGGATCTCCTCTCTGGTAAACAAGAATACCCTGAAGACTCTGGCAAGAGCACTCATTCAAGGGTACTACGACTATGCTTGCACCTCATGGTACCAAAGCACCTCAAAGGCGCTAAAAACAAGATTACAAACATCACAAAACAAACTGGTCAGACTACTACTTGACCTTACCCCCAGAACCCACCTCACCCCTGCCCACTTTGACAACCTAGGATGGCTTAGAGTAGACGGCAGAGTACAGCAACTTGCAATGGGCCTGGTCTACAAGATACGCTATACGACTAAGGTACCCATGTACATATCAAAATACTTCCCAAAGGTCAGTGAATACCACAACCACTACACCAGAGGAAGCTCAACAAATCATGTTAAACCCAGATTCGGCTCAAACAAGGGACTAAACACGTTTCACAATTATGCCACATCAATGTGGAACGCCCTACCCAAAGCTGTAAAGGAATGTGAATCCCTACCCACATTCAAAACCGCTCTTAAAGAGCACCTACGGGAGGCTGCAATTCGAAACTGGCCACCGTAAATGCCCAAACCCCCCACCACCTCCTAATAGACAGTCTCCTCCCCACCGCATGTATATATTCTCTCCCCGCCGTATGTATATTTCTCTCCCACCCACCCACCCCCTCCAAATGTACAGTCTCCACCCCACCGTATGTATATTTCTCTCCCACCCACCCACCCCCTCCTAATGTACAGTCCCCTCCACATCATATGTATATACTCTGTCAGGATCTATGGGTAACAGTACGGTATATTTGAATACCGTTTATGTCACAAATGTATCAGTACTAAATACCTGTATGTCCCTATGCCATAAATGTCATGTATGTTGTGTATGTCATAAATGTTGATATCAATTGAAAATGGGGGACCCTGATGTAAACAAGACAAACGTCTTTCTCTGGTCTGCATCCCCTTAACAATTGTGTGTATTGAGCCGTACTGTATTGTACCCATTCTGCAATCTGTTAAATAAAGTTTTCATTCATTCATTCATTCAAGTTAAACAGGGAGTTCCAGAAAGTACACGATACGTTGAGGAAAGCTGAACAGAGGGCAGCAAAATACAGAAAGCGACTCCAACGTTTGAAAAAGAACAATCCATCTCCAAGATCCAAAGTCAACAAGTTGATTCGACACATCTCGGGCACAACCCTAAGGAGAACCCTGTTGTTCCACACAGCTGTAGCTGAGGAAGTATGTGACAAGTATGCATATTCAAAGAGAGAGAGTGACAAACAGGTCATTGCAGGAATAGTCACCAACAAAGTCCTGAAGAAGTACAGGCTGCAGAGATTGGCACAGGAGGTTTATGGTTTTTCAAGGAGAAGGTGGACAAAACTGGCAAATGAAAATGTCTGCAAGTACCAGAGGAAGAAACACAAGGGTTTAGCTGCTACACTGAGGTCAACGGTGAGATTGTTCTTTTCACGTGACGATGTCAGCAGGATCACAACTGGAAAAAAGCAAACGCTGACAAAAGAAAAAAAAATGCAGAAAAGGTGGATTCAATGAAGAACCACCTCCATTTGAAGTTCCTGGCTGAGCACACCAACCTCCATCTATCATACTCACTGTTCTCACGCTTTGCCACTGGATTGTGCATCCAACATTGGCAGATTGTGAAACCTGCATGTGCAAACAAAATGAAAATCTAGGCTTTATTGCCAAAAGGCTTCACCAGATGCACATCATTGACACATCCAATTTGGAGAGCCTGACACAAGCCATCATGTGTGACACCACAAGCAAGCAATGTATGTATGGGGAATGTGAGAACTGCAGCAACAATACCTATACACTCACAAGCCACTACAGAGCCACCGATCGTGTCTCCTACCTTCAGTGGGCCACTGTGGACAAAGAGCACACAAATTATCCTGGAGCAGCCTCAAAGGTCACTTTGAAAAAAGAATGTGAATGCTCCCAAGAAGAGCTGGTGGAAACTTTTCAGATTTTGCTCCAGAAGTTCAGGCGCCATCTCTACAACATCAGGCAGCAATATGCTTTCTCACGGGCCCTGAAGCTGAACCTCCCTGCAAATGAATGTGCAGTCCATATCGACTTCTCAGAGAACTACAGCTGCAAGTACAGCACTGAAGTACAGGCTGTCCATTTTGGTGCATCACACCAACAGGCCACTTTGCACACTGGGGTTTACTATGTGGGGGAGGCATCTGCCCCTACCTCCTTCTGCACTGTATCAGCATCCAGACTGAAGGGACCACCTGCCATATGGCAACACCTGCAGCCCATCCTGAGGGAAATCAGAGAGAAACTCCCAGATGTGAAAACCATCCATTTTCTTAGCGACGGACCCTGCACACAGTACAAGCAGCGTGGCAATTTTTACCTGTTTTGTACTGAAATCTTCAAAGGGGGATTTACAAGAGGATCATGGAACTACTTTGAAGCCAGCCATGGAAAAGGTACCCCAGATGGTGTGGGTGGCACATTGAAGAGGAGGGCCGACAGGCTTGTTGCCCAAGGAGTTGATATCCCTACGGCACTGTCCCTGTACCAAGCTCTGAGTAAGGAACAATCAAAAGTGCAATTGTTTTACATTCAGGAGCAAGCTGTGGATAATGCAGTGAAATAAATGCCAGCTGACCTTCCAGCCGTACCGTCAACTATGAGGCTCCACCAGGTGGTCACTCTTTCACCTGGGAAAATGCTCTACCATGATGTCAGCTGCATATGTTCTGCAACAGGGAATCTGGAGTGTGATTGCCAAAAAACCAAGAGCTCCAGCTTTAATCCCACAGATGACCACCCAGAAGACCCCATACACAGCACACGTGTATGTGAAGAAGTGCAGTGGCTCAGTCCAGGCGTTGTGGGGAAATGGTGTGCCCTGCTGTACGACCACACCATCTACCCTGGGATCATCCAGGAGGTGAATGACCCACTGCCAGGTGAAATGTATGCATAGAGTGGGGGCAAACCGTTTTTTTCTGGCCATTGAGGGATGATCTCCACTGGTATTTCTCAGAGGATATGCTGACCCTCATTCCTCCCCAGAGAACGTTACCGTGCGCCACATGGCTATAGCAAGAGAGGTATGGGATACTCTGGCCAGCCACGAAAAATGAAATCTGAACATAAAATCAGCTTTCTAAACGATTGATCAGTTCATTGCTATTTTTGATATGCTCATTCGGGTGAGGAATGCAGCAAGAATGCCAGGTTGTTGGCCTGTTCTGATCCAGTTTGTGGTTTTGTTGACATGTTTATTTTGTATCATTCCCATATCAGTTCATTACTATTGTTGATATGCTTATTCAGGTGAGGAATGCAGCAATAATGCCAGGTTGTTGGCCTATTCTGATCCAGTTTGTGGTTTTGTTGACATGTTTATTTTGTATCATTCCTACTCATCCTGTTGAGTCCCAAAATAAAATAATATTATTAAACAACATTCCCGTGGTCCTGAGTATGTATTTGTCACATATGTCATGATCTACAATCAAAAGTAAAGTAACTGTTACTTAGCGCAACCCTGTTACTCTAATTTGAAGGCTGTTACCATATCATTTTTATTCAAATAATCGTACATGATTTTCTCAGCTCACAGTGGTTTAACCTATTGTAAATGTAATAGTTTGCATGATTAAATACATAATGTATTTGAACAAATATTTTAAATTAAATACTGAAATTAGTAAAAAGAAAGATGTGACTATTGAAAAGTTGGGCAAGATCGATTTCAAAGTTGCTTAAATTAATATAAGTGAAGTCTTATCTGAAATTAAATCAGTATTCAGTAAGCATGTGACTTTCTTTACTTAATTGTAAAGGATTTATTGAAAATATTTTAAAATGTACTTTTTTCAGCTTCCTGAGTATTTGTAACAGGGTTGCGGCAAACATAGCACACAACAAATAAAACGTATCATAAAAAGTGTACCTTTGATGCCTGAGCTGGACGAATCCAATTATTTGATGGTTTAATACCTGTTTTTATTAAATACATAACAGAAACTTATCAAATAAAGGGTCCATTTTTCAAAAGTATTGATGCCTAATTGTCCTCCAATTCTGGAATGAATTGAAAATGGGGGACCCTGATGTAAACAAGACAAACTTCTTTCTCTGGTCTGCAACCCCTTAACAATTGTGTGTATTGAGCCGTACTGTATTGTACCCATTCTGCAATCTGTTAAAATTCATTCATTCATTCATTCATTCATTCATTCATTCATTCATTCATTCATTCATTCAGAGTTTACTAAATGATAGATGACTTGTGAGCAGATTTACAAAGATTAACTTTCAAGGTAGACATGTGGCTTGTGCTGTCATATAACAAGGTATTTCAACTATAACAGTCAAATTCAAGTTACAATTTGATTAGATTACATTCAAATGTTGTCATTACAAAGCACAACAAAAATACTGTAGGTTTGCCATCTAACCAGATTGCAAATGTAACAGTAAAGTGCAAGAGTATATATATAAATTAGTACTACTGAGTAATAATGCTAATATCAGACAGTGTTATAGTATTATTATGTACAGTGACACAGGTATAAAGACCTTATGGTAGTATCATACTGGCAGCTATAAGAGTAAGGAATATGTACACATATAGAGTCATTCCACGAAATGAGTACGATTTGGACTTTGACATTTTTGGATTTCTTTACCAAAATGTATTACTTTTCTGAACACCCCACAACATTAAGTACATATTTAACTTCCAGAAAAACATGTTTTCCTACCTCAGGCATGAAATCCCTATTATTATTGATCATTATTTTATATGTTCACAATTAATTTCCAACCCCATTATGGACACAATGAAAGCTGTCTGAATGTGATTATAAAATGCATATGTAATGAAATCAATTATTAATCAGATGTCCCTCACTAATAAAATTATTCATTAATAATTGCAAATGTGGGCGCCCCAGTGGCAAACCACATAACGCGCTGAGTCGCGGCACGGCCGACCCGGGTTCGATTCCCGGACCCGTCGTTATTTGCCGAATGTCTTCCCCCCACTCTGTCTCCCGTTCCTCCTCTCTCTCTCTCTACTGGACTGCCCAGTAGCAAAAAGCGATAAATGCTAAAAAATAAATCTTAAAAAATATATATATAATTGCAAATGTAAAAATAACATAAATTCTCACACTTTTGCTATACTAAAGTTTGAAATTTGCACTTTAGCCCAGGTAGTGAGAAAGCCACACACTCAAAGGAGGTGACAGTGGGTACTGGGAGCTCTTTGACCAGGAAGTCAGCCCGATGTATTACAGCCAGCCCACCACCACGACCCTGAGTGCGTGGTTTCTGTATACAGTATAAGCATAGCCTGGGGGTGTGGCTTGGTTGAGTGGGATGAAATCATGTTGATTTTGCCATGTTTCAGTAAGGCATAAAAAAAATCTATTTTCCTGTCGGTTAATATGTCATGAATAAGAAAAGATTAGTTATTGAGCATTAATGTTAGATTGCTGAGGGATGCTGGGGCAGACAGTGATGGCAGGATGTCAATACAAACCAGAGGCCGTAGATTGTGTAGCTGGAGGGGGCGGAGATTACATGCACTGTAAAAAAAAATTAAGAAATTTCACAGGAAATTCACTGTATTATTTTACAGATTACCTTTGTTTTTCTACTTTAAGTGTAAATACCATAAAAATACAGTAAATTACCTTTTATCAAAATATTAAACCATTAAATAAAGGTTGTAATCTGTAAATGTATTTGATTTTACTGTAATTTGACAGTAAGTATTTGGAAACCATTGATGCCAGACATTTACCGTTTTCTTGCAGCTTTTTTTCTTACAGTGCTATGTTAATATCAGTGGTGCAGTCGCGGTCACACCCGGTTACACGCCGTGTTACCAGATCACTGAGGCAGAAGTACGCGCGATCGCGCACGGATGTGTACTCGCGTGTACGCGCGCACAAAAATGCGCTGTATCCATTCGTTGTGACTAGTACCCGGCCACCGTTTTACATGACAAAAGGCGCAGGTAGACTAAGTGTCTGGGTGTTGGCTATCTGAATGCATCTCCTGTGTGACACAGGCAGTGGAGGTGAATACTAATGTGGCTCGGAATTCGTGATGGGGGTCTACCTGCTTATGATATTGAATCAAGCGTCTGTGCTGCGCGCCAGCTTTCCACGCGCACATTCACACAAATAGAGAGCAAGAAGAGCTTGTATGATAGAAAGATTGCACTTGCGTATATGCGCTTGTGTGTGTGTGTGCGTGTGTGTGTGCGTGCGTGTGTGTGTGTATAAATCAGTTCTGTGCGCATGCACGTACCCGCGCGTGCGCGTGCACGTGGCGTGGCGTGTTACCAGTTCCCATATTAGGACTGCACCACTGGTTAATATGTATGTACAGTATACAGAACATGACTCAAATCTATCCTAATGTAGACACATGAATGTGTCTGTCAAAGACACCGGTATTCATAATAGACATTGGAATACGTTTCATAAGACTTTCAGACAATTTCCCTTAGGAGGACGGACACTAGGGGGTGCTGCGAGACAGTCAGACTGGTGATCCGAAGAAAGACGGCAGGTGTACTGAAGCGAGGTGCACGCCCCTTCCTGTGACGACCGTGAACGGGATGAGGCGCGTGTGAAGTCTCTCTGTTCTTGTTGCGTGTGTGCGTAGGCGCTTGCCTGGCGCTTGCAGCTTGAACAGGCTGTTGTTGGGGTGGTGGGGGTCTTTCATTATTCTGCAGGCTCTGGATTTGCACCTCCTGTTATATAAGTCCTGCAGGGGTGGTAGTGCAATACCCGTAGTATGCTCTGCTGAGCGCACCACTCTCTTTAGGGCCTTCCTGTCCTGGGCCGTGCTGTTTCCAAACCAGGCAGTGATGTTTCCAGTCAGAATGCTCTCTATAGCCCCGGAATAGAAGGAGTGGAATATCTTCCCCGATACTCTGAACTTCCTGTCTCAGGTGATAGCGGCACTGTTTCGCCTTTTTTACCACAGAGTCTATGTGTGTTGTCCATGTCAGGTCCTCTGTGATGTGGACTCCCAGGTACATAAAACTGATCACCGTGTCCACGATATCCCCATTTATCCACAGTAGCGTGTGTGTCCCCTGCTGTATTCTCCTAAAATCCACGATCAGCTCCTTGGTTTTACCAATGTTCAGGAGTAGGCTGTTATCCCGGCACCAGCGTGCCAGTACCTCAACCTCCTCCCGGTAGGCCTTCTCGTCATTGTTAGAGATCAGCCACGTGTCGTCAGCAAACTTCACTATGGAGTTGAAGCTGAACCTGGCCACAGAGTCATGTGTGTACAGTGAATACAGCAGGGGGCTGAGAACACAGCCCTGGGGGGACCTGATACTCAGGGTGATTGTGTTGGAGGTATGACCCCCCACCCTGACCGCCTGGGGCCTGTCACTCAGAAAGTCCAGGATCCAGGCGCTCAGGGTGGAGCTCAGACCCAGATCGATCAGATTGTCAACCAGTCTGGTGGGGACTATGGTGTTGAAAGCTGAACTATAGTCAATGAACAGCAATCTCACATAGCCCCCCTTCTGACTGTCAAGGTGAGAAAGGGTGTTGTGTAGTACCTGGGAGACCGCGTTGTCAGTGGACCTGTTTGTCCTGTTTTTTGGTAGAGGGATTATAGTGGACACCTTGAAGCAGGCAGGAACCACGGACTCGGCCAGGGATAGATTGAATATAGTGGTGAACACCGGGGCCAGCTGATTTGCACAGGACTTGAGTATTCATCCTGTTATCCCATCTGGACCTGCAGCTTTCCTAGTATTTACCCCAATAAACGCTCTTCTCGTGCTGTGTTCCGTCAATGAGAGAGTGTGTCTCCCCCCCACGGATGAACCCCACCGCCACGGCAGCCGTGACGTCACCAGCCGGTGAGCTAACGTCACCACTGCTCGCCCAAAACCTGGCGTAAAAGGAGTTGAGTTCATCCGCAAGAGATGCATCGGCACTCAAGATTGAGGAGGGGCTGACTTTATAATCAGTTATCGTTCGTAATCCCGTTTTGCAGTCCTCACTTCTTTGCGTAGAAGTTGCCTTATACTCATCCATA